>NW_005842012.1:2290124-2311472 GCF_000455745.1 Alligator sinensis | reverse complement strand
CCCTACACAGTAAGTACATCTACATGTTGCCATATGGCAACGTTGCTACAGAGGTACTAAAGCACAGTGCAGTATAGGTGGGTACTGCGCTGTGTGCATGGTGCATAGTTAGATTTCACCACTGTGTTGCTGTGGCAGCACGCTATATCAAGGGAGTGCACTACTATGGTGATGTAGCTGCCGATCACATGTAGACCCACATGATCGCTATGTCACTGTAGCATGCCATACGGCAATTTAGCACATTGCTATGTTGCCATAAAACAACAGGTAGACGTGCCCAGAAGTGACCAAATTTGGTTGCTTCTGAGCATACACAAATGTCTAAGAATAGGAACGTAGTGAGCTTATCAGTCCAAAATGGAAGTAGCAGCTATTAAATAGGACTTTTGTATGAGGGTCAAACTGGATTTCACTTTTGAATGTCAGCACCTGAATTGTATACAAGTCCTGCTTAAGCATCACTAAGACTAAAAAGGGCACAGACAGAAGTGACAATTTTCTCCCAATCTGACAACAGAAAGCAGTTTATAACTATGACCAAACAGGAGCACACAGCTCCAGACAGCTTAAAAAATGACCAACCAGGTGAAAATCTGAATCCTCATTACATGAGGGGTCAGATGAAAACATTTCAAAACAGTGAGTCTTCTGTAACTTCTGACTATGCTGCCTGCCAGCCTCAAGCTGTTTTCAGAATGAGAGGGAGGAAAAGGAGAAGGAGTTCAGTCTGGGGGGTTTTCAGCCCCTGCTGGAGGGTGAGGTGGGTGTATTGGGACCCCCCTGATGTGGGAGTGGTCCAATTTACCCACCCACCTCCAGAGCTGGCTGAAGAACCCCTGGAACAAGCTCCCTCTGCTCTCTTTCCCCCTCCCATTCTGAAACAGGGACAAGCTGGGACAAAATGAGGGGCCATAGCTAGGGAAAACCAGCTGCAGGTTTCCAGCCAGCACCTAGATTCTCCTCCCCGCTGGAGCCAGCAGTGAACTTCTGCTTGGTCTGGAGGACCCTTGTAACTCAGAACACTTCCTGCAAAGTGCTCTCAGTAGCAGCAGGGAGCTGCACTTCTGTCTGCACCCACAATAGATTGTGCTGATGTGCTTACTCATCCATTAACTTTATAAATTTCTATCATTTTAGTAAGTAGGCAACTGATTAGCTTTTTTACATAATATCTTTTAGTTAGCGTTTACTTTCTGTTTTCTTATTTACAGTAGCACATATGAGATTTATTTGTGAAACAGCACCCTACTTGTTAGCCATTAATAAACACAGAACAAAATGACATTCCTTGCCCCAGGAGCTTGGTGTCTAAATACATACAGCAAAAGACATGGGTGTTAACAAACATCTCTCCTTTTTAATGGTCTTGATAGTCCATTAATCAAGCTAAGGGAATTTTGTCTTTTATCTGCTCCTCATTTCTCTCCTCCTATTTTAGAGCCCTACAACATTTTAGCTCTTTTCAAAATCACAGACCCACCCATAGAGATTCATCTTTGGCAGCAGATATGGTTCCAGCTTTAGTTAAGCAAGAAAGGCAGGATGAGTTAGTTGAAGATCAAGCTCTGTCCCTGCTCTATTCAGGTATAACTCCAGGGGGGGTGGGGAATCTTCATTCTGCCTTTCAAAAACAGGGTGTGTGTTATATTTTAGGGCATGTTGCTTGCAATAAAATACAGTAGTATTTTATCAGTTCCGCATATCTGAGACATTTTTAATGTGAGGGTTCATGTCAGTTGGAATGACCACAGGATTTAGCACCCCTGTCTGTGCTCTGTACATCTGTAGTACAGTGTGTATTGTAACAAGGTTTGGCAAAGGTAGGGCATATCTGAACCAGCCACTTGACTGGTCAGCTGGAGCCTTGTGAGAAAAATAAATTCTTGGCCAGCTATTCTGTAACAATTTTATTTGTATGATGAAAGATGTAGTTACACATCTTATACTCTGATACATAAAGTATGGGACATGTTCCTGTCCTTTCGTGCTCTACTACAAAATGTCCTTGTGGCTTCTGTTACAAATAAAAAGAGATTTGAAGACAAGGCTCTTAGAGTTTGGAAAGCACAAGAACTAGGGAGAGACATTTCTACCCACAGACTTCGGAGACCAGGGGGAGGGGGATGGGGGGAGAGCAAGAGAGAGAGAGAGAGAAACTTGTATATATATTTCCTGATCACAAATGGGGTACACGTTTTTCTTCTTTTGACTTGCCCTTCTGCTATATCAGTAAGGTCATTCTAATTAAACAAAGTTGAAAGCATCTTTTGATAAAGATTAATTACTGAATATTAAAAGGACGTTAGGAGTAAGCATGCAGAAAATTATTAACCTATGAAAATTCAATGATTCATTGTAGTATTACAGTACTTTTCTGTTCAACTAATGCATCATTATACAAAATCTATTACGGCTTCTTTTCATTTCCTGTCATTTACTAGCAATATCATTTTTAGGACATAATAAGGCCTCTGGGAGCAGCTCATGTAGTCTCTACCCATTTCACAAATACGACAGTTGAGATATCTTGGACTATACCGACTGCATTCATTCAGTCAATATAATCACCTGCCATTGTCGGTGAGCATTATTAAATATCAGGTGAAGTTTCAGGTTAATACAACAACATCTGACAGAGATATGAGAAGCAACGAGGCATGCAATTTCATTTTCTTAAACCCTAATGAAATATGTCAGTAAAAGTTGAAATACAATAGTTTTGATAAAACTATTTTACCAATAGGAATTTAATTCTTATCAGAATAGAAATGTGAAATGTTATGTGTAATATTTGTTGTTCACGGTACCAGATCTTAATTTTCAAAATAAATATGTTAGTTCGTTTATGGGTCAAGGTAGACTATTGCCACCAGTCTTCATTTAAAATGGTTTAAATGGTAATAAGCTACTATGCTATTTTATATACACATGTAGCTGTAACAGTAGTTCTCTGTATTCCAAACACCACTCAAAATGAAGCCATACAGGCAAAGGAATCTTTGTTTTTTGTTTTTATTTAAATTGTATTTATTATTATTTTGGTGAATAATCAAATGGCAGAAGGATCAGAAACTGCTGAGAAAGAAGAAAGCACCAGAGACAAGCAAAAATACTTTTAGTGCTGAGAACACTAAAAGAAAAAAGAGGTCTGGAGATGAGTTCTGACTGGAAATGGGTTGGAACAGTGAAAAAAGAAACTAATTTTTCTTGATTGATTTTTCCTGTGTTGAGGAAAATGAAAGTTCTTTGCAGGGGTGGATCCAGGATTTTGTAATGGGGGCGGGAGAAGGTGCATCACTGCAGGGGTGGCTGCAGAAAGAGATCCAGATCTGGCAAGGTGCGGGGGTAGTTGCAGGAGAAACTGAACTCCCTGCTCCCAGCCTCTTCCCCCTGCTTCCTACTGCCTGGACAGGCAAGCTCCCCCTGCTCCTGACACCCTGTCTCAGTCTCAAGGAAGGTAAGCATTCTCACTGTCCCACCACCCCTACCCCCCTGCCCCTTCCTCTCTGGGCTCAGAGGCACATCCTCTCTGGGCTGTGTGGGGACTAAATTAACTGGGGACTGTGACAGCAGCACCAGTGGCTAGGGGCATGTTCTTCCTCCTTGCATCTGCTCCCACCTGGGGGGAGCAGGCAAGTAAAGGGGAACATGCCTGCCCACTATGGCCACTGTCACAATCCCACAGTAAGCACAGCCCTGTGTGACCCAGTTGGTGTACACAGGTGCTCCTTTCCGCTCCCCTGCACCAGTGGCAGCAGGGGAGATGGGAAGGGGAGGAGAGGAGAGGAAAGGAGAGGAAAGGAGACATTTTGAGTATGGAGGGGAAGCGGGTAAGGAAATGCTTACCTTCTTTGACACACAAATCCCTGGCTGCTGCTTCTGCAACATGGTCAGAAAGGTGGGGTGCAGGCTTGCCACTGTACCCGCTCCAGATCCACCACTGGTTCTTTGTACACTATTTTTACAATAAGAAATATTGCTTCAGAAACACCTGGCCCCATCATCACTCTCTCTATCAAGCAGAAACAAAACACAGGGCACCAGGGGTTTTTTCAGAGGGAAAAATTGTGTACTTGGAAGTTGTCAACAGAAATGATCTTCAGCAGTGTCTTCAGGAGCTAAAATGTCAGCTCTAGAGGGAAATCTAAGTGTTTCAAATTACGGCTTGTCAGGATGAGCAATTGGGCTACCCAGAGAATGGGGGTAAGATAAAGTATTTACATCATCCTTTAAAACATAGAGGCTCAGTGGTGGAAGTCAGACTGTCACATCTAATGCAGAAGGCCACTAGCTCTGAGACGAATTCTCCCTGGAAGACTGACTTGGTTCAGTTCACCACCACAGCTCTACAGAATGACTGGGAAAATGGAAGGGGGGCTGGGATAGGGGGTAGGGAGACCCCAGAAGTAGTTTGGTTGTAGAAGCTGCAGAATGTAGCCTCAGAAACAGACCTAGTATGAGCCCTGATTGTAGCCAGCCACTAATTTGAGCAAGTCTGGGCATAGCTCACCACTAGTACAAGAGAGAAAGAGGAACATAGACATTGATAACAATTTGGATTATGGAGATACACTGGCAAGAAATCAATTTATAGACACTCATGTGTATTTGGATTTTTGAATCAAGATCAGCAAAAGGAAGGTAAAAATACTCTGAGAAACAGTGACATTCACCATGGAACATGACTCTTTCTACAAGAAACAGCAGTACAATTACTGAGGAAAATGAAAGTGATTGGCATGAGCCCTGCCAAGTATTGCTTTTTATCAAATAGGAATGAGTCACAACAATTTTGGACAATAAGAAGGATTGATAAAGGTGATTTTTAGAACAAGAGGAAATGTGAATGAAACAAGAATTAAGAGAAGCAATCCAGTTAAATACTGATACTGTAAAAGTATGCCCGGGACAGAGCATCATAAACGCTTGGTAAAATCCTTTTCCAGGATGAGAAAATAGGGAAACACCAGCTGAAGGACAAAGCTTGAAGCTACAAGGATTTGAGCTACAAGGTCTGAGGGCAGTTAAGCAACCATAATAGAAGTCTGGTTACTGTGTGTGTAAATCTGTAACATTCATGGGAATAGTGGACTGTGGCACAAACATACTAGTAATCAGACCAAACATGCCAAAAAAGACTAGATCAAAAACCAAGCCACCTATTGTATCTCAGATGGAAACAGAGAGTGGGATATGTGTATCCACCCAAAACTGGAAAAAACAGGTGTGAAAGGTGGGCCTCTGGAATCCAGCAAGAGGTCTGGATAGTCAGGATATTGGAAGTGCTGCTAGTTGGCACGGCTTTTATTATAACTAACAGCTTGATGCTACATGCCAGAAAAGATGTCCTACATACTGAATCTATGGAAAATCCTTGTAAAGATGTGGCTTATGTAGAGCAGATGATTTGTAGACATTTGGTTTACAGTGAATACATTGTCTTTTTTCCAGTGCCGGAAACCATAAAAGGAGCTACATATAATGTGGTAAATTTCCAGCAAAGTAAAAATATAGAGTTGTTGACACCTATTGTGAGACCTACAATTCTGAGAAAAACTTAGGGCCTTATTGCACATTAATTAAGACAGATCCTGGAGCTCTGGTCTACACATTAACAACTGAAACTAGTTTTAAGCACACTGTAGGTAATTTAAAGTTGTGCCAATCCAGGGCTGGTTTATTTCTGGTCTGAGTTACCCAGCTTGCATTCCATTAATGTGTAACCACTCCAGAGAGATGAGCTGCCCAAGTTGCAATTCTCTAGTTCTCCCCCACCACCACCACGCTGTCTCCTGTTCTTTATGGAAAAACTTTGTATCCCCTGATCTCTACTGACTAGAGGGCAATTCTGGTACCAAGCCAATTCCCCACCTCCCCCATGCAAACAGCCTGCAGAGCCCATGCCATCTAGCCAGGTCATGGGGCACAAACAGGCCCAGAAATAGAGTCTAGGAGGAGTGTAGAGGAAGAAGGTCAGGTCCCCCATGAACTGGGGCTTCCTTCCTAAGACAAGGGCAGCTACTGTCCAAAAACACCTTTCCTCACCACCTCCCAGCCAACCTGGGCAGAAATCCCCACACCCCAATCCCAAACCCAATTTATTAAAACATAGATTCATACAGTCATAGATTGTTAGGGACTGGAAGGGACTTTGTAGATCCTTGGGTTTAGTCCTCCTGCATTAGACACGAAAAGACAACTGGGGTCAAGTGACCCCAGCGAAGTGACTGTCCAGTCTCCTTTTGAACATTTCCAGGGTAGGTGACTGCACCACCACTAGAGGCAGTTTATTTCACAGTCTGGACACTGACTGGGAAGGACTTTTTCCTGGAATTGAACCTGAAACAGCCTTCCAGGAGTTTGTATCCTTTGCTCCTGGCCGTCCCCAGTGGTGCCATAGTAAACAGCTGTTCACTGAGTTCTTGATGTACTCCCCTGATGTAGCAGTAAGCCGCAACCAAGTCCCTTCTCAGCTTTCTCTTCTGTAGGCTGAAGAGGCCAAATTCCTGCAGCCTCTCCTTGTATGGCTTGCCTTGCAAGTCCCTGATCATATGAGTGGCTCTTCTCTGGACCCTCTCAAGTTTTTCTACGTCCTTGTTGAAGTGTAGTGCTCAGAACTGGATGCAGTACTCCAGCTGTGGTCTCACCAGTGCCACTTCCTTAGTTTTGCATGAGATGCAACAGTTAATGCATGCCAGCGTATTGTTTGTCCTGCTGGCCACAGCATCGCACTGCAGACTTGTGTTCATGCGATGGTTGATCACTACCCATAGGTCCTTTTTGGCCGTGATGCAAGTCAAATTGTCGCCATGGAGCCTGTAGGTATACTGGGGATTGTTTACTCCCAGATGGAGCACCTTACACTTCTGAGTGTTGAACTTCATCTGGTTCCGGTCTGCCCAACTCCCCCAGTATCCTGGCATGCTCTCTGGATGGGGCGGGGCTCTCTGCTTCACAGAAGAGCTGGCCTCTCCCCTCTTCTCTTTAGCCAGAGTTCCAGCAGAGACTGCAGGCACAGCAGGGTCTGCCTGGCTTCCCCCTGCCCTACCCCTGCCCCTCACTGCTTGCTGCTCAAGCAGGAATACTCACTTTCTCCCTCCCATCTCCCACAGCATGGACCCCAACCCCATTGACCCTAGGCATGTGGTATGCTAGCTAATGCCGAGAGGTGTCTGTATGTGTTCAATTTTACTGGGGCAGGCAGACAGAATAGTGAACGCTTAGTGCATTTTGGAGCTAATCAGCAGGTCAGCTAGTAAGCTGTTTAAGCAGAGTCTTAACTAATGGAGAGAGGCTATTGTTTTGCTGATGGGGTGATAAATACTGTTATCAGCTCCCTGCTGGCTTGCTTGCCTCTCACTTTGCTGCAGACAGTATGAAGAAGCAGAGAGGGAGACTGAAAAGCTCCATATCATCAACAGATGCATGCACTTCACTCACCCCCCCCACACCCCTTTGCCTCAGAGTGCAAGCAGGGGGCTGGGAGCTGGCAGTACTCCTGCCTCTTGAGCAGCGAGTGGGGAAAAGCCTGGGATAGTGCAGGCAGACCTCCCTAATCAGAGGTCCTGCCAAGTCCTGGCCATGACCTCCCCCCATCCCCCCACCCCCTCAAGGGACTGTGCAAGGGAGGGGAGGGCTGCTCTAGTGCCCCCCAGCTTCTAGCCTGAGCCACTGCAGGCATTTGCCTGAATTTCCTCAGTCTAGAGAGAATGTCTATCCAATTACAAACCAGTTCAGCCTAGCCAGGTTAGACTAACCTGCAAAGATTGAGTCAGTTCAGGCTCAGGCTTTTTGAATGTCTGCCCTAGCCCTAGTGGCAAGTAACAGTGTGCAGGTGGGGGACAGTCAGAGAAGGTTTTTAGCTTTAAGGTGTGACAGCTCCAAGCTTGAGCTACCACTAACACTGATCAATATTTGAATACCTCAATGTTCAACATATAACAAGGGCCTTAACTGCTAATGTGGTTTCAAGATGAGAGAAGATTATGGTTCACTTATTGACTAGTTCTGTTAGGCAGCAGAATTAAATATATTCTATTAAATCATTTAAAATATTTTTCTATTAAAAATAGAATTATAGGGCATTTATACAGGTGCTCCAGGAGTGGGGGGGAGGGGCATTTTAATTAGAGAGGCTCCAAAAGCTGCTCTGATTAAAGTGCCCAGAGCATCCCATGTATCAGTGTCCCCATGCTTCAAAATGGCTGTGGGAGCACTTCATCTAAAACTCATTGAAACAAATAGTAGGAAATAGAAAAAGTCATGCTAGGTCATTAAATAATCACTGAATCAGAAAAACAGACTTGAGTGCTGACTGAAAGAGTTTTGAAAGTCTGAGGAAGGAGATGAACTCCTCTTGTATAATTCTCACTATGTCCAGGAAAAAGGGACTTTGTACATTCTTTGTAAATAGACAGAATTGCCTCAAATATATCTGTCTGTATCACCAGTCTCCTCTTTTACCAGAACAAAACTACAGGGCCCCAAATGTTGGCTAACCATTCAGGTCAAAAAGGGGTAACATTGCTTGCTTGACACAGCCTTTTGTCCTCATTCTCATCTAAATAATATATTGGTATGATTGTTCATTTAAAAAAAGCAAAGCTAACATTAGAAATTGCTTAAATCAATTAAGATCTTTTTTAAGTTGTCAAAAGAAGGTTAATGGCTGCATGTTTTGTCTTGGAACTAACCAGTTCCTTTGGGTCCTATTTGGTTTTCTCTAATTATTTACACATTTACCATATGTCAGCCAATGTATCATTCACAAACTTCACCTGATGGATAAATCCTGTGCAATGTTCAGCAAAAAATAGCTAGTCAGGAGCTGGCATATGTGGAAGTAGTTTAAAAACATCATGGGATTCACATTGGGAAAAAAAGAAAACAAAAGAAAAGAAAAAAGAAAAGAAAATTGGTAAGAATTCCTGATAATTTTACTCTAACAAAACTTCACCAAGAAAGTTAATAGGGCATACATTTCTGATATACTAGTCCTTTTTCTTTTCCTCTTTGCATTTCAATGAGGAAGTAGTTTGGTGTTAGTGGAGCAATAAGTGTAACCTCGGAATGCATAATCAGGTCTCCAGTATTAAGGATTTCATCATCCAATATTTATAACAGCAATAGCAAAAAGATCTTTTATACTTTTAAGACAGTACCTTACGGCTAGAAACAGAAGTTACACATAAACCGGTTTAAGTAATCAAAAACTAGTTTAAATCTGTAGCAGAACACAAGTTTTGTGCACATAAACCAGTTTCAAAATGGACGAAATTGTTTTAAGATAAACCTGGTTGAATGTAGTATCAGGTTTAACTAATTTGGCTTAAACTGGTTTATGAAACTTCTGTCCTAGACCCCTTCCTGGTTCACATTAAATCAGAGTCCCCCAGCATCCTTTCCGGCCCTGGGCTGGCCTGTGATAACTGCTCCAGCAGTTGTGGAGCATGGGGAGGCAGGGACTGCCCATCCCCCAGGCAAACCCCAGCTGGGGCCTGATGTCAGGAAAGTGGGTTAAATTTCCCTTCTCCCAAGTACAGAGCTACCCTGCCCTGCTAAAAACTTACTGCTGGCTGCAAGTGTGACTACAATTCCCAGAGGCACCGGGAAGCAGGAAAAGGAAGTGATGAGCTAACCTGCAGAGTCCTTTTTCTATAATTCTGGACTGCAAATACCAGAGACCTTGGGGGCACCAGGAAGAGGAAGCAAACATACAGCCCATGCTGGCTCCATGACAGAGAGCTTTGTTCTAGCATCCCCCAGCTTCCGGCCTGAGCCACTACAGGCATGCGGCTGTATTTCCTGAATCAAAAGTGAATGTCTGTCCAGTTGTTTCTCAGTTTAATCTCTGCAGTTTAAACTAATCTGCAAAGGCTGAATCTATTCAGCCTTGGGCTTTTGACTGTCTATACTTAGCCTAGGTGACAGATGGAGGAGCCTTCTTGCCTCAGTGGAAGGTGCAAGAGGCATCAGGCTCCTCTGAATGCTAGGACATACAGCAGATATGCTGCCCTTGGAGGGTACAGTTCCTCTCTCATCTTGGGTAACTGCTGACTAAAGGAGAAAGTGGGAGAAAATGGAGGATACAGAAACAGCACTGCCACTTCCCCATTTGCTTTCCAGAGGCCTGAGTGATACCAGTTTTGTGAAGCTCTTCATTCCTTGAACACAGGGAATAAAACTGCATCCAGCCATTATGTTTTGACAACCAGGTATAGTACCCCATGCTCCTTACCCTAGCATAATTAAATTAGTCAAATGCATTATATGAGTAAACCAGGTTTCGGTGTATTGTAATAGTATCTGCTATTCAAAATGGCATATTTAGATCAGGCTAGATAAAAGTAGAGGAAGACAATACTGGTGCCTCACAAATAAGTCTGTATAATACTAATCTAAGTAAGTGAACCAAATTCTGATCTCAGTTACAGTAGTGCATATCTAGATCCATTTCATGGTATGCTGCAGTGGGGGGGCATGGCACATGTTACAGTTATGGTGTGATTAATATATTAATCAAACCATGAATAGTAAGTAAATGTTCAGCTGATTTATGGCACCATAAAATCAAACATCTTTGTGGCTTGTAGGTATGGCACCATAAATTGAACAGCTGTTGCTGATGATCAGATGATTCTCAGCTTTGGCATGGGAATGACAGTTGGAATCAGGACCAGGGCAGCCCTGGCCCAATGCTGAAAATCAACTGCCTAGAAAGCAGGTTGCAAGGTTCCCTGGAAGGGAGAGCAGAGGGGCTCCAGCCACTGGGAACGTGGCAACCTCCCAAGCCCAGCATACTTTCCTGCCTTTCTTTGCAGCACCCTTTAAAATGCCAGGTTGCATTTTTAAATGTGGGTTGTGGGGAGCTAGGCAAAACTCATACTTTTCAGATGTCCTGAGACACAGGGAACCCAAATTGGGGGAGAGGCTCCAAAGTCACAGGGTCCTGTTGCTTCTGGACTTCTAAAAGCCATGCATGCAGCTGGACTGTCCTGGGGCTAACCTCACAATCCACTGATTGTCAGACCTGCTCTTGGCAGCCCCTTCTTTCAAACTTTTGGGGCCAGATTGAAGAATCAGTTGATCACTGGCCTCAGCCCTGGGTCTGGAACCTGTTCTGGGAATTGGGGGAAGCACTGGGTCTGAGACCATGCTGACCCCACCATGATCAGCCTGGTATAGCAGATGGCATGTTTGAGATGGGTCATAAAATTCCTCCAATCTGAATCACATTGTTGTTTTAACATCAGCCAGGGGCCTGTGTGTATATGGTGGTATATAAGATGATCTCTGCTTGTACTTTATGGACATGCATTTAAATGCAGGAATTTTAGTGATGAAATATTGATGATTCTGCCTCAGCAAGACTGTGCACTAGTTTTTAGGTAAGAAAGCCTCAGTTCACTGACAGAAGCAATGTTATTGGATAAGTTTGGGGTAAGAAGGATGAACTTTATTTAAAGCACACTAAAGCCAATGAGAAACTTTCCTTTGACTTGCAGGTTTTGGCTCAAGCCCCAGGTAATTATTCATGTTGGAATGTACCCACTGATGCTAACACCCTCTGCTTATAAAAAATACTGTGGAATCTTTAATGAGCAAAAATTGCCAAGGGCTCAGTTTTGTCTCATCTGAAAAATGGCACCTGCAAGAATGCATTGTTCCTTTATGTCCCACTGAGGGCCTAAATCAGTGCCAATTCCAAGGGAAGTGTGTCACCTCCTGAGTTGCTAACACCACTTTTATTTCCTAAGTATGGCCAAGCTTCCAAGCAGTTTCTTTTCCAGCTGCAGTTCACATCAAAGAATTTGTGTGTGGGAACCAGTTGTTTTTATTGATGTTTATGGAAGAAAATAACACATATATACTACGTAAATTAATTCAAAGGAAAATAATCTATTTTTGTCTTAATATTCAAATTATAGAATAACAACAAATCACAGCTGCTTTGCCTCTGAACCCTATCATAGATAACCAAGTATTATTCCCATGTCAAAGGCGTTATACTTAAGCGTAAGCGCTAATACTCAGAAATTATTATATATAAACAAAAGAAGAAATACTTAAGTGATATTATAATGTAGGAAAATGTTCAATCAAAAATAGAGCCTCTTTGGTAAAGTGTTTCCTGAGGTTGCTACTGTAACCTGCGTTCTCATATTTTCTGTTTTGCAGTTTTACTAAAGAATGCAAAAAGTGAGGAAGACAAGTCATTCAGAGACTGTGCAGATGTGTACCAAGCTGGTTTTAACAAAAGTGGGGTCTACACTATTTATATTAATAATATATCAGAGCCTAAAAAGGTAAAACCAATATTTGTGCTTGTTTTGTTTGTTGAAGTAGACATTGCTAAATCCCAGTATACACATTCAAGAGATGATTTGCCTCCTTCCCTTCTGTAACTGCCTGAACTCCATAGTTGAGTCAGACACCTACACAATAGCTATTCTTCCAGAAATACGTGTGTGGGAGGAACAAGGAAAGGAATGCTGAATTTCGTAATGGGAAAACCAATGAGTACTAGATAGGAGAGGAGTTGGTGGTAAAGAGAAAGGGACATTGGGATGAATCACATCCTAGGTGGAGATTTGTAAGAAGGTAGAGTCATATGGGTTTCTTCTCAGGATGGTGAGAAGCACATGTTGGGCTCTGGAGAAAAAGGATGGTGAGCTAGAAAAGATACACATTTGTGATAGTAGAACACAGGTTTCTCTTCCCCAACTAAAATATACAAGTAAATGAAATAAAGTTCTTTTTAGATAAAAATAAAGAGTTACTGGGTGCACCTCTTATGGCACACTATTGCCATCAGACTCTGATAACTGTTACCGCTTGAATATCAACCCAGTTTGAGGTTAGAATTACATATCAAGTTTATGTGAGGCCTATCTAAAATGAAATTTGTTTTGATAATGGTATCGTTTGACTGTAAATGTGACTCATAACATTTTCTTTAATGAATGATCCACTAGTCTAAAAATGAACAATCTCTAATTAATCACTGATAACAGGTTCCATTTCATTCCAGAAATATTCTTCAGGGTAAGAATAGGGAGCAGCATAAACCAGCACTAAAGGAAGGACATTGTGAATAAAGTTTAATGCAGTGATGCCTGAATAGTCAATGCACAAGATAATTGAGATGTTTAAAATGTAATATGAAGGATCTTCTTAGCCTGAGTAGATATGGGGGAAGCTGTTAAAACTATAATTGTGAAATATTTTAAAACAATCTAGATTCAATTCACACTGCCTCTGCAAATTCGCAGGCGGTTGTATTAGTTGTATTCAAGTTCATAAATTGACTGTTGAGGCTGCGATCAGTGAGCTATTTAAATATCTGTCAACTCTCTACTGGTGCACTTTTGGGTCTGTTTGTCTTGATCTTAGTTCATTCAGTTACATCAGATGGAGAAATCACATTTTAGAAATCCATGTTGTAGCCCTGTTTAGTCCATTAATGGATCAGCTATACAGTCAATGGGGTCAGCTTGATTCATTTGTTACAATTGCAGAAAATTGCTCAGAGAGGTTGTACTTTAGTTTGCTTCCCATAGCAGCAAGAAAGTGTGTGTGTGTGCGTGCGTGTACGTGTGTGTGTGTGTGCATGTATGGTGGGGGGGAGGATGTCTGCTTATTGCACACCACAGGAATTTCCCTGCGGGGGAACACCTGGGATGCAGTTGTAGATGCATGCTTCAGAAATCCCTGGCAGGAGGGGATTCCCATGGTGTGAATGTCTCACTGCCATACCCCAAGTTGGAGGATGGTACACAGGTCTGTTGTCCAATAGGATTTGACCTCTGAAGCCCCTAGAAAATCAGGGTCCTGACTCCGTGGGAAACAGGCCCAGAAATGTCTATAGATGCCAATGAAATGGATCAGGTGTGTGGGGACATATACCAGCACAGCCGATCCTCCTCCAAAGCGGTCAGGTTATAACCTTATTGTCGTAATGGGTCTTGATTTGGGGACCAAATGGTTGAGCAGACTGTTACTTTGTCAAGTTCTCACAAATCCTGAGTGGGAATCATCTAATTATTATGATTCTGTAGTTTAGTTCACATATTAATTGCAGGTTATACTTGCATCGTTTTTTTCCTGGGCTACTTTCTAGAATCTTTTCCTTGACATTGAATTTAAGTCTCATTTGCTCAGATTTACCCTAGCATCGCCATGAGTTAATTATTCTGCCTTTTTGGTGTTCACATACTTCAAATATTAGATTAGAAGTCTTGTTCATACCCATCACATGTTTGATATTTTATATTCACATTTGGGAAGCTCTATTTACTTAAACTTTCTTCATAGATATGTAGATAGCTATAAGATACTGAGATAATCGATGGGCATACAGAATTCTAAGGTTTTATTTTGAGATATGTATAAAATTATACATTTAAGCTGCTTGAATTCAAATAATTAGAGGTATTAATGAAAGCGATCAATTAAAGATTCAATATCCATCTGAATCTGTGAAAAAGCTCTTATTGATTTTAGTGGCCATTGTATTTGAGGTTGTCATTTTAAATGACATACAGGTCTCCCTGACTCACTGTAAATACATGCATCATTTTGACTCAATAGAGCTGGTACATATTCCTTCTTTTTATTTTAAAAGGACTGTTGATCTCCAAATGGCTGTTATAAATATTTTAACCCAGTTCACAATTTTAAAATATATAAACCTAAATACCTATAGTTAATCCAAAATATGTAATAATTAATAGCTTGTCTTTTCATCCATGCACCTTAATGAGGACAAATGCTCAGTGGATACTTTTAATCTGAGTCTATAGAAAAACAACTATTCTTATAATCTATGCATTCATAAAAATAGTTATTCAAATTTCTTCTTTTTTTTTTTTTTATTCAGCCTTAAACCTGAAAACATGCTAAAATTGTTTAATAGCTGAATGCCTTGACCCTGCCTGGGACAGGAGCCAGTTCAGGACATTTTCTGGCTCGAAAAATGTCTTGCCTCCTTGTTGGCAAAGCCAACATTTATAATCAGCTTGGTGCTCCTGCTAATGCGGCAGGTGTTTGCATCCACCACCCGGGCAAGTGCCAGACCACACAGTAGCAGCTAGTGAATAATTTAGTGCTGTAAATCCTTCTGTCACTGTGCAATACCTCATTTATAATTTGCTGTATCATTCAAACAGACCATCAAACATTTTTTTCAGGGCATTTATAATTTTATAGTTATCCTATGGAAATGTTACATTATTTGTCTTTTGGTAAATTTAAATATTAGCACTCTTGACATGAGATAAGGTTTAATGCATTAAAAATGAAAACTAGATTAGTTAGAGCTTGAGGTGAATTTCAAATAAGGCACATCCATCACATAGAAATGCTCATTGTAAATCAAAATATGAGGAAATTAAGGCCGCTAAAATATGTTTTGATTCATGGTATCCTTACAGAAGGAGACATTGAACCAATATCTTTGTGTAGTGAATTGTGAGGGTTTTGCGGTTACTCTTAAATCAGGTTCATATGTTTGCAACGTCCAGCATTTTTCTTTATGTACAGAGTAACCTCTTCTGTGCGTACCTGGAGTAAATTCAAATGGTGCGGCAACTACATGTCTTAGAGTGTAAGAGCATGGAATTGATTTGCCTGGGGATGAAATATTCTTCTTTGGTTGACTGATATAGAAATTTTTATTTAAAGGAACTGGGCATTGACTTTAGTTGGCAGAGCAACATCAGGCTTTAAATTACTGGCCAATACTGTGTGGGCTGACATTTTCTGTGCTGGTAAATGTGAATGTCAAGTGCTGAGCAGATGGATAGAAACTGTTCAACTCTGCATAAACTGACAGCCTGTCTCATGGGGACATGTAATTTTATTAAAGAGCACAGTCAGATGAAATCTGGAAGAGTCCTAGTGACAGTGTGAGAAGAAACGTGCATCTGAGAATGAAAACCATGGGAAATTTGCTTGAATTAATAGTAAATAACTCAGTTCAGTTATAAAATGAAGGTGC
The DNA here is from genome assembly GCF_000455745.1 of Alligator sinensis. Classification (NCBI taxonomy): domain Eukaryota; kingdom Metazoa; phylum Chordata; order Crocodylia; family Alligatoridae; genus Alligator; species Alligator sinensis. Next base: position 2,295,472 of record NW_005842012.1, on the reverse strand, counting down.
ACACAACATAGAAATATTATTGAGCACAATTTTTTCTGTATCCTAAGAAATGTGAGTGGATGCACAATAAATTATGTATTATGTTTTATATTTGTATAATTTATATGCACTAGTTATACACATAAAATTTAAAATCTCCATTAAAATAAAATACCCATTAAAACTATTATGTACATTATTTGGTGGGTATACTTAAAAAGAGAAAATACTATTACAAAATGTGTCAGTAAAAAACTGTATTGACTTCATTTAGAGTTTTACTAGTGGTATGATGATAGGATGTGGTCAATACTGGTCATCCATTTTCCAGGAATGATCCCAGATGGCCCCATCCCTATGTGTCACCACTTTTTCTTTATACACATTGGGGCAGACCCTATTCTATCCATTAGGTATGTAAGCAGAACTATATTCAATCTTTTTCCACTCTGAAAAATGGTTAATGCAAAAGGTGGGTGGGTCTTTATCCTCCTTGTTGTCTTTTGACCATGTCTTAAGGCTTGGTTGACTGTGTGCTATAGAGGTAAATACATAAATGGATTTTCAGGGACTTGAGCAAGGTGGAATAGGTTGACACATTAGTGCCTTAGGTCCACTTAAGCACCTAATAGGTGGAATAGGATCTTGCCTTTATATTCTTAAATGGCAAGTTATTTGCAGCAAAGTTTGTGTCTTACTATATACTAAGGCAGCATTTCCTGGTGTATTGTGGGTATTACAGAATAAAAAAAAAATAATAGCAATATTTTTATTGAAAGAGACTGTCTTATCTTGTCTATATTTCGGCTTTATTGCATCCAAGTTCACTGCAAATATTCCTGGAAGTTCCTTTCTCCCTGTGTGATACTGTGCTATGAGTACTAGGTTATAATTAATAAATTCCTAACAATTTAAGATTATTAAAGAATATTGACCTTTTTAAAGGTAATATAATTCTGAAGCTAATATAATTTATTTTTTTAGGTATTTTGTAATATGGAGGTCTCAGGAGGAGGATGGACAGTTATACAACATAGAGAAGATGGGAGTCTGGATTTCCAAAAAGGATGGAAAGAATACAAAATGGTAAGGTAGAACAGTTTCAACAGAGATTGAAATATAATCACTGGAGCCACTAGACTACATGCAGAACTTGCTATTGTCCTCCATAAACAGTTTTACTTATGGACGGATTTTAATGTGGCACAGGTGCCATGAAAGGCATGGATGGCTTGTGTGTGTGGCATGTGCCAGATCAGGGAGGGGACAGGCAGCACACTGACAGATAGGGCAGGAAGCATAAAGCAAAGCAGCAAATCAGGCAGGGAGCACAGGGAAGAAAGAGCAGCAGGTAAGGCAGGGAGCACAGGGCTGGGAGCAGAAAGCACAGCAGCAAATCAGGTACAGGAAGGGGACTGAAGTAGAACTCAGGACAGCATTAACTCAGGCTTAATTTGTGGCACTCCAGCCAAAAAAGGCTAGCCCCTACTGGATTATATGCTGTGCCCCAAAAAGTTCCAGCAGCTGTCTGAATAAGATGTAATTTTTGTCATTTTTGTAATAATATAGCATGCACTTCATTATGTGCACTCAACACCAAGGAAGATACTAGAGGGTATTATTAAATATTTTCTAACCACCTAGAAGGTAAAAGAGTGAAAGGGAATAGCCAAAGTAAGCTTCTTGGTAGCAAATCATATTTAACCAGCCTAATTTCCTTTGATGATATATTGGGGGCTTTGCAGATGGAGAGATCAGTGAACATGAAATACCTCAACTTTAGCAAGGTTTTCAAAACTCTCCTAAGGCAGTCTCATAAGTCAGCTAAGGAAACATCAGTACAAGCAAGATTAAACTACTGTAAGGTGAGTGCGTAACTGGTTGGATCACCCTGCTCAAAGAGTAGTATTCAATGGCTTTGTGTCTAACTGGGGAGGAGATATTAAGTGAAATTCCCCAGGATACAGTTTACTCTCTTCATTAATGCCTTGGAGGATGTTACTGAGTGTGCACCTGATAAATTTACATATGACACCAAGCTACATGCAGTAGCAGACACTAGGTAATAGGATTCAAAATGACCTTGACAAATTAGAGGGTTTTTTTAATTAATGGATTGAAATTCAATAAGTATAAATATAAAACACTGCACCTAGACAATCAATGGCCTGAATACAAATTGGAAAGGAGAGCAACACAAATTGTTGGAGATCTAGGAAACATGACTTACAAGGAAAGGTCAGAAGAATTAGACTTATGTAGTCTGGAGACAGGAAAATCAAGAAAGAGACTATCAGTTTTCAAATACAAAAAGTAATTTTTCTTTTTTTTTAAAGAGGATGGTGATCATTCTCTATATCCAGAGCTGACAGGAGAAGGAGTCTTTAAATTGTAACAAAAAAATTCGATTGGATATTCAGAAGAACTTTCTAACTGTGAAGGCAGTTAATTTCTCAGTTTACCCAGAGAATAGGTGGGAAGTCCATCAATAAACATTTTAGAATCTAAGTTAAACAATTCCCTGGGGTGGTTTAGACAGGGATATTCTTTCTGCCTTGAAGGGGAAACCAGACTAGATTATCTCCTGAAGTCCCTTATACCCCTTATTTTCTATGCCACAGTTTCTCAACCTGTGGTACATGTACCCCTGGGGGTACTTGAGACACAGGCAGGGGGTACACAGGTACCCCAACACTCTCTCTCTTCTTCTCTTTTCCTCTCAAAACAATGGCAATCATTTGGTGCAATTTAAAAAAAATTAATTCCCTAATAAGAATTTGGTGTTCAACCCACCTTGCTTTGGCCAACATCACCTCTAGCCCAGTTACATACTTGAGTTGTGCACCCCTGGTTTAAAAGGTGGCAAACCTACCCACACCAGATCAGACATCTGTCATATCACAGCCTTATATACACAGCCCTTCTTCCAACATATGACACACATTAGTCTGTAACTATTAAATCCCCTGGGAAATTGAATGTTGGGGTACTTATTAAAATTTTCAGAAGTTAGGGGGTACTTGCTAATTAAAAGGTTGAGAAAAACAGTTCTATGGTACTAGGATTTTGCACTGTAAGGACCATATAGTTTTTCTTATAGAAAAGTTCATAGAAGTGCAATATGCACTAAGAAATGCTTCAGTTTATAGTCTTGAAGTTTCACCGAGCATCAAAATAATAGCATTTATTGCTCTGTGGAGTGAACAATAGTTAAGAGATCTTCTTACTTCATGGCTGTTCTTCTAGAAACAGAGGTCTCTAGGGAAATCCTATGGGGTTGTTACATTTTTACCACTAGAATTGCAGTTCCACCAGGGGAAACCTTATGTGTACAAATGTTCAAAACAGTTTCTACTGGACCAAAAATGGCAGGTCTGGTAGAAACTTCTACCACTTCTCATGAGTTAGAAGTGGGCTCTGTTAGAGTTTCTACCAGAGAAATGAATGCTTGTTCACTTACCACTCTGATAAAAGCCTCTATGCCATCTTCCAGCATCCCAGCGTGCATTGCTCTGCCCCCACCCCACTTCACAGAGACAGTTTGTGGTTCAGTCAGATTCCGCTGCTCCAGCTGAGCACGAAACAAACCCTGCCCTGTGTCAGCTTCAGGGGTGGGAAAGCAGAGTCCCACTCCACTGCCCTGAGGATGTGCAGCTGACAACGCCCCACCCCAGAGCAAGCCTGAGAAAATGACCTGCAGGCACTGGGCCAACCCGCTAGCTTTGGCCTGGCCCAGCAGACATGGGAGCCTGCAAAAGACACTGAGATGAGATGTGTGCAGTGGGGGGGTCCCTCACTGGGTGCCATCAGCAGCGAAGGCTGTCTGCAAAACATCCAGCTGGACCTTGTACCAACTGTACAGTGCTCTACCAGTATAGTTTCCAATGGACCAAACTCAAGTGCTAAACATCCACTGGTTTATTTGAGTGCTGGCATTTAATTCCTTTTACAAAGTATCCAGCTCCTAGTTTTGGTCTTATTTTAATTTCTTTTAGCCATCACTTATTTCTATGAGCAACTGCATCATTTGTTTTCTCTTGTTTCAGCTCAAATCTAGATCACAATTTCTCTCCTGGGAAAAGAGATCTTAGTCCTAGAATCCGTGTTTTCACTGTTTGTCATGAGCAAACAGCCCAAATTTTGAGATGTTATGAGTTGTTCCATTTAAGAGAAAAAATGGTGCTATAATCTAGTATTTCTTTAAGGATCATGCTGTTTATTTACAAAGAAAATGCATAGCTGAACATGTATAGCTGAATATGTACATTTAGCAGAAATCAAACAACTAGAGTCAGGGATGTTGCTCTAGTTTTAAATCCTTTTCCATGAAGCATTTAGCTTCAAAATTCTCTCTCTCATTTTTTCTCAGTGCCCCTTTCCATGCTTTTCTTTTACTATGCCCTTGCCTTTTCTGTCCTTGGTTTCCATTTTTGCTGCTTTTTCTAAATCCGATACACACAGGTTCACCAGTCCCCTAGCTCCTAGCCCTGGAATCCCACAGCCTACAAGGTATATCTCTGGTCCATCTTGCCATGCTTTATTTTCAGTGGGAGCCACTGTTGTTTCAACTATTACTGATCAGAGAGACACTTAACTGCTTCCCTCGTCAGCTTGGAAGAGGGGTGGCTTTTATAGTAATATTAATATTCTAGGTTTTAACTTTTTCAAGTAAGATGCTGGCTGCATGAAAAGCAACTTAATACACAAATTATGTTGAAATTATTCATGTATGCTTTACTGCTCCCATTCTACTCTCACTACCAACCCTTGTAATAGAAAAAAAACCTCAACTGTTTATTTATAGAGCAAATGTTACATAAACCACATGGCTTAGCTAAGGAGACCGAAACCAGTATGCTATACACAATGTAAATACCCATACTATCAAAACACTAATTTTTAAAAGTCCTAGCTACCTTGAATTGACTTTACATCCTCCTTGTAGATTATATGGATAGTTTGGATAGGGATCCTGCCTCAGGGAGGGGTTGAACTAGATGACATCTCAAGGTCCTTTCCAGTTCTACTTCTCTACTGGTGTGTAACTCTGTAAGTACCCAAGCTTTGCAAAACACACATAGCTGTTTAAATTCCTTAACCTTTTTTTTTTCATTAAAAGTAGTAAAATGTCACTGACCCGTTCGACATATTCATTATGGTTTTACATCAGATATTGCTGTGAATAACTGCAGTGGAAAGCAACATTGAGCACATCGACACGAGATGCTATGTCACCATAGCAACGAGCTATGGCAATGTAGCATTGGTGGGCACTAGTCATTATGCCACTCATAGATTCATAGATGTTAGGGTCAGAAGGGACCTCAATAGATCATCAAGTCCGACCCCCTGCATAGGCAGGAAAGAGT
>NW_005842012.1:2285461-2289543 GCF_000455745.1 Alligator sinensis | reverse complement strand
GCCCATATGTCCAACCTGTCCAGGTCTGCTTGTAGTTGTTCCCTGCCCTCCGGTGTGTCCACTTCTCCCCACAGTTTTGTGTCATCCGCAAACTTGGACAGAGTACACTTCACTCCCTCGTCCAAGTCACTGATGAAGACATTGAAGAGTATCGGTCCAAGGACTGAGCCCTGTGGGACCCCACTGTCCACACCCTTCCAGGTTGATACCGACCCATCCACTACAACTCTCTGGGTATGACCCTCTAGCCAATTCGCCACCCACTGGACTGTGTAGTCATCCAAGTCACAGCCTCTTAACTTGTTCACCAGTATGGTGTGGGATACCATATCAAAGGCCTTCCTGAAGTCTAAGTAAACAACATCAACCCTTCTCCTGCGTCCAGGTGTTTTGTAACCTGGTCATACTCCTACTGTGCAGTAGCAATGAGCTACTACACAGTAGGGTCAAAAACCGGTAGGTAATGTAAAACCAAGTACTAAATGACTGTGCAGTACCAACTGTGTAGACTGTACAGTACCAACTGTGTAGACATGCACAGTAAAAACTTTAACAGTGATTTTCATAACAGTGACACACTTACTGGCTCTGCATCCCTGGCATAGTCCTACTTGAAAGGCAAAAAAAGAATGCTATATAAGTTAGGAAAGCAAGTATTCCAAATCAGACATGCTACAGTAACTGTCACACAACCACTGGGTAATACAGCAAACTTTGGACATGTCCTTACTTCTCACTTACCAATGTATGTGCCTTGCCTTCTGACAGTATAGCCATGTTTGCATAGTGCTCTAAGTGGACTAATTGGCTTCCTTTCTGAGTATTCCTGCTGGTTCTGGAGGAATTAGCCTAGGTTCGTACTGCCAAGGATGAGGTTTGAGGAAGGGAAAATGGAGAGGAGGCACCTGGGAGGAGGTACAGAGCGGAATAATATTGGGTGAGAGGGGAAGAAGAGTCTAGTTTCTGCACTTCAAGCAAATAAGTCAGTTTTTTCTGTTTTTCTGAAATATAACTTATTAAATGGGCAAGATGCTGGTAATGAGCTAGGGATAAATGAGGAAAAAGGACATACTACTTCGTAATTTCACAGGTAGCTCCTTTAGATGTATGCTAAAATAGATTCTTCCTACTAAAGGCATTCCAAGCTAGTAAATTATAAGTTACTTTTGTCTTGCAAATTCATTTATGTTGAGCGAATGGGACATAAGACATGGAGTTGTTCCATTTCTTTTAAGTATTTACTAAATAACTTGGTTTTAAGGAAATGAGTTTCAGTTACTGGAATGTAGATTAAGATAGTCTGTGGTCATTGCCTTTTATGGACATCAGTCCTCTTTGATAAAGGATTGTGTGTCATGTCACTTTATTAAAAAATATTTTTAACTGAAGTGGTTGCTCTAATACTTGTCATTTTCAATAGCGTTAGAGAAAGAGACAGCATGTTCTCTTTTCTTTTCTGGAAGGCAAAAACCAGCGGTGCCCACTGGAGCTTGGCAAAGTATACAGGCTGATGGATGAGAGCACATCCATATATATATATTTGTATATATGATCCCCTGTATCATGATCACTTTGCTGGTGGCCACCAAGGCTTGAACACAGAATCTTTTGCAACTAAACACATTCTTCTACAGATTAACTGCTTCAAAGCCCACCTGACTTCACTGATTTTTGGATCAGGACCAAAGTCCCCTTACTCATACATACAGTGGAATCATATCCTCTGGATGATGCGCCAAGACAGATGTAGGTCATCCAAGGCGTGTCCAAATACATGAACATTTCTTTAATTTGTAAGTTATTTTTGCTACCAGATGGGCAATTATATATAATCTTTTGTTGGACTGCAGTTGTATTTTAACTGTGGCATACGATAGGGCTGTGCAAAATACCATCGTTTCATTTCGATGTCCATTTTGCCATTTCGAAGGGAAAGTGTTTTGTGTCATTATTTTGTTTCATTTCGAAGCACTGTACTGTTTCATTTCATTTAGTTGACACTGTTTCATTGTTTCAATGAGTTTCGACATTTTGTCCATATGCTATAATGGGGAAAACTATAATGCCTAAAACTTTGTCCTTTCTTGCCTGATTTGGATGAAAATTGTAGGGATGGTATCCCTTTCTGAAGGCATGAAGCTTGCTAAGTTTTAAGGAGATAGGTGCAGAGGTTCCTGGGAAACTGTACCTCAAACTGTTCAAAGCAAAAGTCCTGACACTTGCTGGCAGCGGCAGCCTCCTCTCATCCAGCGCCCAGATCTGTGGCCCCGCTCCCCCTGGGAGGGCTACAGGGCTATGCCACACTCCTCCTGGGGGTTTGAGCCCCCAGATCTGTGTGCCGGATAAGAGGAGGCTGCCGCTATGGCCTGGGACCAGCACTGGGCACAGCACCAGAGAAGATTGCTGCTGCTGCCTGGGACTTCTCTCATCTGGTGCACAGATCCAGGGGCTCATACCCTTGGGAGGGGTCTGGCACAGCCCAGCAACCCTCCTGGGGGTGTAAGCCCCTGTATCGGTGCCCCGGATGAGATGAGGCCCAGGCTGCCTCTCTGTAACGGGTGGCCTTCTCATGGCCCATTATCTGTGGCCCGCTCACCTGTTTCTGGGCTAACTGCCCGCCTTCTTAACTGCCACGCCTTGCTGGAATTACTTAGTTAATGATGTTAATTAGTGGGAGGCTGCCCATTTCCTGCCCCGATGCCAGGGGGCGCTATCCGTGGCTCCGTTCCTCCCCTACACTGCAGCCCAAGCCTTGCTGATGGCATCTCGATGTTATCATTATCACCGGCCCCCACACTGGGCCCCAGAATCCTTCTAATTTAACCCCGCCTGGATTCCTCTCCTCAGGGGGTCTATTCCACCCTCATACCAGGAAGCATAGCTCCGTGAACTGCTTCCCCTTCGGGTGTGGTCCCCCCCCAGGACCTTCAGCACACTAGCCCTGGCCCACCTCCAGGCCAGCCGGAACCCCAGGCGTGCAGCTCTTGGGCGTTCCTCACAGCGGGCCCCTGGCCCTTCGACCCTTCCAGTCCTGGCCCCAGCATTGACCAGTCAGGGGAAGTTCAGACAAGCATGAGTCTATGTCCTCACTCTTTCTCCATGGGGCCCACCTTCCAGACCCTCCAACAAGGGGTAAACCACCTGGTTGTGGGGGCTAGGGGTTAAGGCACCCCGACCCAACTCATCAGGGGTGGTAACTGGCCTGGCATTTCCTGGGGGCTCCCACGTGACTGAGAGCCCCACCAAGCCACCCACTCCAGGCAGGGTGCAGTTTTAGGTTGTTCCTAGGACCAGGAGCCTCCTTACCATCCCCTACAGCTCCTCCCTTGCCTCCAGATGACACCATCAGCTCTGTGGCCAGGTGATGTTGTTGTCTGGCCTCCAGCAGCAGAACTGCCCTGTTTATATGATTTCATAGATTTCATAGACATTAGGGCAGGAAGGGACCTCGGAAGATCATCGAGTCCAGCCTCCTGCCCAAAGGGCAGGAAGTCAGCTGGGGTCATAGGATCCCAGCAAGATAAGCATCCAGTTTCATCTTGAAGGTGTTCAATGAAGGCGCTTGAACCACCTCCGGTGGCAGGCTGTTCCAGACCTTGGGGGCTCGGACAGTAAAGAAGTTCTTCCTTATGTCCAGCCTGAAACGATCTTGAAGTAGTTTGTGACCATTCGACCTCGTCATCCCTTGGGGCGCTCTGGTGAACAAACGTTCCCCCAGATGCTGGTGGTCACCCCTGATAAACTTGTAGGTGGCCATCAGATCACCCCTAAGCCTGCGCTTTTTCAGGCTAAAGAGCCCCACGGCTCTCAGCCTGTCATCGTAGGGTCTGCTTCCCTGACCTCTGATCATGCGCGTGGCTCTTCTCTGGACTCTCTCAAGCTTCTCCACATCCTTTTTGAATTGTGGAGCCCAAAACTGGACACAGTACTCCAGCTGCGGCCTCACTAAGGCCGAGTACAGGGGGAGAATGACGTCCCGGGATTTGCTTGAGAGACGTCCCGGGATTTGCTTGAGACGTCCCGGGATTTGCTTGAGATCATCGAGTCTGACCCCCTGCATAGGCAGGGAAGAGTGCTGGGTG
>NW_005842012.1:2282126-2284630 GCF_000455745.1 Alligator sinensis | reverse complement strand
AGTACCTATTTAATAGGTTGGCTTTTTCCTGGGCGTCAGTTGTCAGTTGCCCCATCTGGTTTAGCAGGGGTCCAATGTTGCCCCTGCTTTTCCTCCAGCTCCCCACATATCTGAAAAAGGACTTTTTATTGTCCTTGATGCTCAAAGCTAGTTGGAGTTCAGTTACAGCCTTGGCTTTCCTGGTCTGCTCCCTACAGGACCGGACCAGTGCAGAATAATCCTCCCTGGAGGTGACTCCCATCCTCCATCCTTTGTAGGCTTTTCTTTTCAGCCTCAGGAGGTCTGCTAGGTCCCTGGAGAGCCAGGGGGGCTGCTGTGCCCTCTTGCTGCCTTTCCTCCGAGATGGAATAGACTTAATTTGTGCATTGAGGATCACTCCCTTGAGGAGCAACCACTGATTCACTGATGGGCAGCCCCTGATTCAAAATGGCAACATCAGGCACCTGACAGCTGCGAGCTCCAGGCCCTTAAAGTGGCAGGCACAACCAGTGCCCTGCCACACTCTCCCACCTGGCACCAGTTCTGGGCACAGGCTGTGCCCAGCACCAGATCAGATTGCTGCTACCATCTGTCCCATGTGGAAGAGGCAGCCTGAGCCTCCTTTCATCCGGGGTGCAGATTTGGGGGCTTGCACCCCCAGGAGGGCTGCCAGGCTGTGCTGGACTCCTTCCAGGGGTGTGAGCCCCCAGATCTGTGTGCCAGATGAGAGGAGACTCAGGCTGCCACCTGGGACCAGCATTGGCCTCAGCCCACGCCAGTGCCAAGGAAGATTGCTGCTGCCACTGGTCCGAGGCAGCAGCTGTAGCCTCCTAGTGCAGATTTGGGGGCTTGCACCCCCAGGAGGGCTGCCAGGCTGTGCTGGACTCCTTCCAGGGGTGTGAGCCCCCAGATCTGTGTGCCAGATGAGAGGAGACTCAGGCTGCCACCTGGGACCAGCATTGGCCTCAGCCCACGCCAGTGCCAAGGAAGATTGCTGCTGCCACTGGTCCGAGGCAGCAGCTGTAGCCTCCTATCATCCAGTGCACAGATCCAGGGGCTCGCACCCCCGGGAGGAGTCCAGCACAGCCCTGCAGCCCTCCTGGGGCTACAGGCCCCCGGATCTGTGCACCGGATGAGAGGAGGCTGCCGCCTGGGACCAGTGCTGAAGCCAAGTAAGCCCAGCTTCAAAAATTGAAATGTTTCAAAACTTTTAAAATGTTTCAAGTGCCCTTGTTTCATTTTAAGCTGTTTTGAAGCCTTTTGTTTCATCTTGATTTCACAGTTCTGGGTGCCGCACTTCAGGAGGGATGTGGACAGCATCGAGAGGGTCCAGAGGAGGGCCACTGGCATGATCAGGGGACAGCAGGGCAGGCCCTATGAGGGGAGGCTATGGGACCTGTACCTGTTGAACCTCCACAAGAGAAGGTTGAGAGGGGATCTGGTGGCCGTTTACAAACTAGTCAGGGGGGACCAGCAGTCATTGGGGGAGTCCCTGTTCCCCTGAGCACTACTGGGAGTACCAAGGAATAATGGCCACAAGTTGATGGAGAGTAGATTCAGGTTAGACATCAGGAGGCACTACTTCACAGTCAGGGTGGCTAGGAGCTGGAACCAACTTCCAAGAGAAGTGGTGCTCACTTCTACCCTGGAGGTCTTCAAATGGAGGATAGATAATCACCTTGCTGGGGTTGTTTGACCCCAACATTTTTCCTGCCCATGGCAGGGGATCGGACTTGATGATCTGCTCAGGCCCTTTCCAACCCTAACAACTATGAAACTATGAATCTGTTTCAAGCTCCAAACGCATCAAAACAGCTTTGAAACAAAACACCCAGAGAAATTTTGCATAGTCCTAGTATAATATCCTATTTATCACCTTTCTCCCTATGCAAACTGTACTGGATTTCAGCAAGAAAAAATTCTTAGCTTAATGATGAATTATTGCTCCAACAGCTAGGTAGTTAGGCTGGGTTGTACATGATTCAATTTTTGCTTGTTCTGGACTAAATTTATTCTATTGGTTGTTCCACTTCGTATAAATTTTCATTGAAGCAGATACATGAATCTGAGTCTCTTATCATAAATGGGTCTCCTAAGCACTTGGCTACAGAGTGGATCTTTCTCTGAAAATGTAATTATTTGTGCCATGTCGAACAGGTAATTTTTGCCAGATGGAGGGTGTTGAGGGAGCTGGCAGGGGTCATCACGGAGCCCTTGGCTCAGCTGTATGAGCATTCATGGTCATCTGGCCAGGTTCCAGGAGATTGGAAACTGGCTAATGTGGTCCCAGTTTTCAAGAAAGGGAGGAAGGAGGACCCAAGTAACTATAGGCCTGTAAGCCTCACCTCAGTGCTTGGGAAGATCTTGGAGAGAATCATCAAGGAGCACATCTGTGGGGGGCCTGCAGGGGAGATCATGCTCAGGGGCAATCAGCATGGGTTCATCCAAGGCAGGTCCTGCCTGACCAACCTGATTGCCTTTTATGACCAAATAACTAAATCCTTGGATGATGGTGTCGCCATGGA
>NW_005842012.1:2275741-2281124 GCF_000455745.1 Alligator sinensis | reverse complement strand
GTCAGGCTAGATGATCTGTTCAGGTCCCTCCTGACCCTAGCTACTGTGAAACTATGAAACTATGAGAGAGCAGTATAGAGTGACACTTAAATCTGGTGGTTGGGGCACTCCCCAGCTCAAAATCATCCCAGCGCAAATTTATATGGAGCAGGAACTTGAATGGGGATTTTCCATTTGTCAGGTGAGTACTTTTACTGCCAGCCTGTTGGCTGTGCCAGGTTCAGTCCCTTTCTTTTTCTTTTTTTATCAAAAAACCCAATGACCTTGTTTTTTTTCCCATGTAGACCAGGGATGTTTTTGAGAAGTTGTGTGGGAAGGGAAAACTGCTTTCCAAACCATTCTGTGTCTTACATATACATTATTTGCTGACCACAAAGAAAAAATTTGAGCAAATCAGCAAGTTGAGTTTGCCTTTCTTTCAAAAACTAGCCTTTTTTGGGTTCCACCTCCCCAATAAGCACAAACCTCCCCATTCCACAGAAACCCAGTGGTATCTAGAGGAAGAGAACAGACTGAGAAGTTTTGTGGAAGAATCACAGGCCACATAGTGAGCTCTGTATCAGTTCCAGTTAAGCAGGATTGGAGGCATTATTAAGTATAGGGCTGAAGAAGTGGGTCAGGGAATCACATATAGAGATGGCTTTGAGCATCGCAGTAGGAGAGCAGTTAATTAGCTATCACATAAGCAGAAGTAGCAGTTGTAGAAGGGTTGCCCTATTCTTATGTCTCCTGTTTAACTTTCAATAGGAATTCTGTTTACACAGGCTTTGTGCAGGAACATGGGGTATCTGTGAATTAATACACTGGAGTAGAATGAAGTTGTTACGCTCTATAAATTCGGTATCACATGACACAGCTTGAAACCCCGGTTTTCAAACCAGTATCTTGTCCTGCAGTTGGATGTGAAAGTGACTTTTAAATCTCATGTTAGTGTTTTTATAAGGTAAATAAAAATTGTAACTCTGAGCTCTTCCAAAATGATTTGCTAAAAAATTTCCATGAGGTATTTCTTATGGGCAGATATATTTGAGGATATTCATATGGCATTATATTAACACACATTTATCAGAACACCTTTTTGTTCTGTAAAAAATATTAAAGCCACATCTACAGAGCACACCACAACTGTAAATAAGAATATTATGAGTAATCCAGTGTGCTGGAAATAGAGAAGGCTGCTGACCTTTGCTTGCTTTGCTTGGAATTATCTTTACACACATTCAGAGCCCATTCTGTATTCTCAGCTAAGGCACAAGGAGCTGATTATTCTTTATGGCTTCTGGGAAGACATCACTGCAGTAAAACACTGAATTATTTTCTGTTTTCTTCAGTGAGTTGCCTGACAGGAGATGAACCCATTGGCTATTCTGACTGTGTCTGGTTTCAATTTTGTTTTGTCTATAAAAAGTCAAAGCTTCCTATGAACATTATCAGACAAAATAAATAAAGTGAGAGAGATAATTGTTTAGTGAACTTGGAGTAATAGAATTCAAGTAGAATACCCCTACAGATTTTGCCAAAGCTAATAAAACTCTTTTGCACCACACTTATTATTTTTGAATAAATGTCAACTCTGTGAATTCTTAAGGTCACTTTAAGGCTTGCATTCAATTCAGTTTCTTGGTACTCATGACTGCTTCTGTTACTTTGACTCTGCTAACCACAACACAATTAGACATGAAGGAAAGTAGATGTTGGGTGGCATTTGCTAACTAGTATATGTATTATTATTATTATTATTATTATTATAGAGGTGATAATATTGCCTCTCATTCCCGATGAAAGATATTTTAATGAATTAATGAATCATTATTACTTTTTTTTTTAGGGTTTGGGAACTATTGTGGAATCTATAGTCACAACGTTTTAGTAATTTTTTATCAAATATATGTAATGGTATAGTATAAATACAGGGAGAATTACAGGGACAAACATACAATCATATTATTAGTATACACATATGTAGGAGCTGCCAGAAATTGACCCCTTCACCATGATGGAGTAAATACTTCAATAAATGACTAACTTCACTAACTGATTGATTTATGAGTCATTTCCCTCACTAAGCTAGAACTAACCTTTCCCAATATACAATCAGATTTCGGTGCCAAAAATGCCAGTATTCATTTGCTGATGGTGAAGTAATAAGTAAGAGTTTGGAGCAGGTTGAAGAACATCTATGTTAACATAGATCTGTAACTAAAAGATCTCTATTTAGTAATATGGTAGTTTGTACCAGGTGATATTTCATTCCAATTATTTGAATGATATCTCAGCACTTCAATAGATAAGACCTATTGAAGTACAATTGCTCCTATATATTTCAGGCCACTATTTTCAGATTGCCTTTCACATGGTTTTTGGTGAGTTTCTTACATTACTGTTACAAACTCTTAACCTTTTCTTAATACAAAATACATTAATTTTCAGAGTTGAAAACAGTTTGAAAACATGAGCCAGCTGCTCACTGAAGGCTCAAAAGTCATAAGGAAAATAAAAATAACCTGACATTTATTTTATTTTTTAGAGTATTGTGATTTTTAGCCAATCTCAGGATTCTCCTTGGCACAGCTCATGGTTTTAAATGTTTAGGGTTGGCAATACTGCATTTTTGGTTTGGACACCCAACCCCCAGGCTCTCAAGAGTGAGAGATGTCTAAACCCATATATTAAACAATATTTTATTTATTTATTTATTTATCTATTTATTTACTTATTTATTAGACTTATATGATGCCCTCCCCAGAAAAGGCTCCGGGACCTTCTGATACAAATCATGATAAATTATACAATTAGATAAGATTAGATTCAAACAGAATAGAATGTAATAAAAACAAATTTCTAAAATTTTGCCCCAAATCTCAACCCTGCCTGTTAAAAGCTTGGCCAAATAAAAAGGTCTTACATTGCTCCTGGAAGATGTCCAGGCTCAGGATCTGACAGCCCACAGAGGGGAGGGAGTTCCATAAGTGAGGAGTAACTTCAAGAACAACCTCCCTTGTGTTTTTTCCAAATGAACCTTGTGCACAGATGGAACTTGTAGAACCTTGTTTTCAGCTGGCCCGAGGAGTCGCAATGGAACATAAGAGAGGAGGTGGTCTTTCAGGCGTGTAGGGCCAAGGCTGTTCAGGACTTTATAGGTCAAAACCAGCACCTTGAATTGCACCTTGAAGGTTTCTGAAAGTTAGTGCAAGTTCTGGAGTCCTGGAGCAATGTGCTCCTGGTGACTCACTCTGACCAGGAGGCAGGCTGTACTATCTACCTCCTGAAAGTCCCAGAGAGTCCAGAAAGTCCTCAAATATAGCCACATATATAGTGCATTGCATTAGTCTGTCATTGAAGCTATGAGATCATAGAATAGATCATGGTTGCCAGATCCAAATCTGAAAGAAAGTGTCATAGCCTTCTCACTAGATAGAGTCGCTGAACAGTGCTCCTAGACACTGTTGCATGTTGAGTATGCAGGTGTAGTAAACTATCCTGGAGCACCCAAAGGATGCAACCATGAGTGATAAGAGGAGGCTGAACCCTATCAGTTATAGGTGTCCCTGTCTCTCACCCCAAGTCATGAGATCTGTTAACCCCACCATCACCTCTGTCTTGTCTGGATTCAGTTCAGCTAGCTCATCCACACTCAATCTATCTGCAGCAGAGCACTAGGCTGGGAATCAAGACTACAGGGCCCAGGTCAGATGTGAAAGAGAAGGAGTGCTGGGCATCATCAGGATACTGATGGCACTTCACGACAAATCTCTGTGTGATCTTGCCCAGTGACCACAGACACATGTTGAACAAGAAGGTCAATGTGGGAAACCTGAGGAGTCCCACAGGACACATCCCAAGGGAATGGCAAGCTCTCAGCTATCTGCACCCTCTAGAACATCCCTGCTAGAAAAGAGTATAATCAATTAAGAGCAGTTCTGTGAACACCCATCATGTCATGTAAATATGCTTTAAACACCTCGGCTAAGTACAGACAGTCAAAAAGCCCGAGGCTGAATCAATTCAATCTTCACAGATTAATCTGTTAGTCTAAACTGTGTCAATTGAACCAGTAAGCAAGTGAACAGACGTTTATTTTGATTCCATAAATGCAGCCACATGACTGCAGTGGCTCAGGCTAGAAGCCGGCAGCGGGGGAGGGGGGGAGGAGGGGCACTAAAGGATGCCTCCCTGCTTGGCTGGACCAGACAGCTTGTGCCAAGCCTTGCCTGTGCACCCTGCAAGTGGGGGCTTGAGGGGGAAGTGCATCTTCTTTTGCCCTTCTGTTACATGACTATGAAACATATATTCTGTATTGGGCAAGCATACTGATGGGAACCTTTTTGTGTACATGGCCCTTAAAAAATGGGCTGTTGCTCCCCCAGAAGGGAGTGAGCACTAGGCTGGAGGTACTGCAATACTAGGCTGGCACATGGAGAGGCCAGAGCAAGCTCTGACATTCTCTTCTGGTGCAAAAAATGCTCATATCCAAAGAATAATCTATGTAGCCCATCTGAATAAAATATATTGTAGTGCCCATTGTGTACAGTCCCCCTCAGCATTGAGTCTTTTTCAAGATGAACAACTGCATTTCAACTTCCTCTTCACTCCCACAGCTGAGCTGCACCTTTTTTCCCATTTCTAATTAGACCTGTTTTTTAACTAGCCTTACATGTCTGGCAAACATCACTGAACAGGGCCCAAAACAGCTTACCAGAATCCCTCTATCACCACCCCACCACTCAGTTTGTCACGTATGATTAGTGTGGCCCCACCCTCCATGAGATGGAGCTGGACCAGGTTAACCTGTGCCTCATCTGCATATACATTTTTGGAGGATCCCAGGACTTGTGACAAGAAAATGCTAATTAGCACATGACTCCTTTGTGGAGTACACACACATCCTGAACAGGGCTGAGCTATGGGGTCACCATGGCTTGAAATGCTGTTGTCTCTTTTGGAGCCCAGTCTAATGAACTATATGGTAAATCATGATCCTTTTGGCTTTAAATTAATGCTATGCACAGTTTGTATTATATACAAGTAGCTACAGAAATACTGCTTAAAAGTATAGTTTCATAGTTTCATAATTGGTAGGGTCAGAAGGGACCTAAGCAGATCATCAAGTCCAAACCCCTGCCATGGGTAGGAATGGATGCTGGGGTCAAACGACCTTGGCTAGATGATTATCTAGCCTCCTTTTGAAGACCCCCCAGGGTAGGAGCGAGCACCACTTCCCAAGGAAGTGGCTTCCAGCTCCTAGCTGCCCTGACTGCGAAGTAGTGCCTCCTGATGTCTAGCCCGAATCTACTCTCATAGATTCATAGATTCATAGATGTTAGGGTCGGAAGGGACCTCAATAGATCATCGAGTCCGACCCCCTGCATAGGCAGGAAAGAGT
>NW_005842012.1:2271863-2273363 GCF_000455745.1 Alligator sinensis | reverse complement strand
GTGGGGGGATCACCTCCTTGGACCTGCTCGTGATGCATCTGTGGATGCATGACAAGGTGCGGTTAGCCTTCCTGACTGAGTCCCCACATTGTTGGCCCATGTTCATCTTGGAATCAGTAGTGACTCCAAGATCCTTTTCTGCCTCTGCACTGATGAGAAGGGAGTTCCCCAGCCTGTAGGTATGCTGCTGGTTCTTCCTCCCCAGTTGCAATACCTTGCACTTGTCAGTATTGAAACCCATCCTATTTTCATCTGCCTACCCCTGTAACCTGTCCAGATCTAGTTGTAGCCTGTCCCTCCCTTCTAGCGTGCCCACCTCTCCCCACATCTTAATGTCATCCACGAATTTGAACAGGGTGCTTTTCACCCCCTCATCCAAGTTGCTAATGAAGATGTTGAAGGCCTTCCTAAAGTACAGAAAGATTATATCCACTGCGACACCTGCATCCAAGGATTTTGCGACCTGGTCGTAGAAGGCAACTAGGTTGGTCTGACAGGATCTGCCTCTAGTGAACCCATGTTGATTGCCCCTAAGCATAATCTCCCCTGCTGGTCCCTCGCAGATGTGCTCCTGGATAATTTTCTCAAAGAGCTTTCCCAGAACCGAGGTAAGATTAACAGGCCTATAGTTTCCTGGGTCCTCTTTCCTTCCTTTTTTGTAAATGGGGACCACATGCCCTTTTCCAGTCCTCTGGCACCTCACCAGAGCACCACAAGTGCTCATAAAGCTGTGACAGGGGTCCTGCAATGACCCCTGCCAATTCCCTCAGTACTCTGGGGTGGAGATCGTCAGGACCTGCAGATTTGAACATGTCTAGTTCCACCAGAAGTTCCCTGACTAGGTCCTCACTGACTGTGGGCCTGGTTGCAAAAGAATCTGTTGAAGAGGTCAACTTTGTAATCTGGTGCGACCACCAGATTGCCAAGTGTGTCCTGCAGATGCCCCAGGTTATCCGGTACCTTCTTTTTACTCCCTATGTATTTAATAAAGGACTTCTTGTTATCTTTGATCCGGGTCAGTAGTCACAGTTCCGTCTCTGCTTTAGCCTTCCTAATGTTGTGCCCCATCTCAAGTCTGGGATCGTGCCCAGTATGCAAAGGCCAATAAAGATACCAGGGGTGAAAGTACAAAGAAGGTTTATTGCTATCAATAAAAGGTGCAAGCGGAATAATTCACGTAACAAGCACACCTACTACTACTTCTAAGCATCTTTTATACAGGAGTTTTCAAGCCTTCGCAAGCGTGCTTGTTTAATGATTGGTTATAAGTGAGTGACGCAAGAAGTTCTTTACTGAGCATGTCTCTATACCTGTGTTTTAGCCATGTATCTCATTTACATACATGTGTGTTTCATTAGCATACTTTTTCCCCACCTAGGGGTGTGATTTTTAGTATTTTAATGAGCCCTTTAACCCAGTACTCTGTTTCTTCTTTTGTTTTCAAGCCCCCTTTATCTAAGACTGTCTCCTCCTTATCATTGCAGATGGGCATTCTTCACA
>NW_005842012.1:2269868-2271149 GCF_000455745.1 Alligator sinensis | reverse complement strand
AGGTATGAATATATTATTCTCCCGCAGGCTAGAAACCATCCTCGAGGAAGGACGGTATGTGCGTATGCATAGGATATTTGACTGGTCTCATTACAGAGGACATTTTTACCTTGGTTCAATTTAAGGCAATTAACAGTACAGTTAACCATTAGGAAACATTCGGAAGCATTATCTGTTGCCTGAACCCGTAAAACATGTCTCTATTCTTCTCTTTTACAATAGTCCCCCACTTATATATATTCTGATATGTACTTTTCTTCTCTACATTCTTCAGCATAGTATAATTTTGTAAAATTTTTAAAGGGGTTGGTACTGCGATTAAGCATGAGGTAAAAACCAGGTGAGCATTGATCCCTCCCGCTAAGCAGAAGTCCGTTCTATTTAAAATTTCCCGGGCCAGATAAATCCAGACATTTTCCTGAGGGTCAAATTTTTGTTGTAAAAGGGTTTCCCCTCCTATAAGTAGGAGTGGACAGATCAGGGTGCCCCACAATAAAACCTTGAACAATTTCATAATAAGGCTTATAAAACTTAATCAAAGATTGTCAAATTATTCAAAGTTCCTTTCTTTTGAATAGGAATTTCAAGTCTCTTATTGGCTCCACCTTCCACTGTTCTCTGTCTCCGGTCCCGGAGTCTGCAGGGATTCCTTCTTGTTCTGGTCCAGCCACCGGCTTTAGGCGACTGGAATGTATCCAAGTCTTGATTCCCTCGTGCTTTGCTGCCATCAGGGTCGTCAAAAGCACCCTATATGGGCCCTTCCATCTGGCTTGAAGTGGTTCCTCGTTCCAGTCTTTCACAAGGGCGTAACTCCCAGGTAATAGTCGGTTTTCCGGGGCAGGAGACTGATCCTGTGACCGCAGCACGTCCTGTACCTGCATACATTATCTCAAATCAAACGGGCTTAATCCCAATTTAGAATGTGGTGCGACCCTTACTCGTAACAGGGCCAAGGGTAGGGCCTCTGGCCATTTGAGTCGAGCTTCTTGGCAAATCTTTGCAAGGTGTCTTTTTAAGGTCTGATTCATACGTTCCACCTTTCCACTGGACTGGGGTCGCCAAAGGGTGTGTAAATGCCAGCTGATTCCCAGAAACTCAGAAACCTTCTGAGTAATGTGTGCAATGAAACATGGGCCATTGTCTGACCCTATTCCTTTTGGAAGTCCGAAGTGACGTATGATTTCTCGTAGGAGCGCCTTGACCATCTCTCGGGCTTGGGCAGTCCGACATGGGAAGCACTCAACCCAATTAGAGAAAGTGTCCACAAAGACAAGGAGATAT
>NW_005842012.1:2252677-2265743 GCF_000455745.1 Alligator sinensis | reverse complement strand
CAGCCATCTCACAGACCCCAACCCCCTCCCCCAATCCACATTCCTCCAAAACCTTTCTATTTCTACAAAGAGACATAAACGCTTGCGCATACATCAATTCCTCCCATTTACCATTCTGCCGGCAGAACAAAATCAATTGTAAGATGGTATTATAATTAACACTTCCCTCCGGAGGCCAATGTTCTTGATCATCTAGCTTATAGCATGGCCATGCAGTTTCACAGAAGAATTTAGCTTTCTTCTTAGTCATAGGATCCCCACCGAACTCTGCCCAATGTCCCAATACACAAAAGAGGGGGGTACATTCCCTAACCTTACTGTTAATGGTACCCATCTCAGGGCTGCCTTCCCGGTTCTGACCGTCCAACTTACCTGGGATCCAGGGATCTGTTCTTAGTCCTTGTCCTCACAGGGGAAAAATCACTGGTCTTGGACTCAGGCCAGACAGAATACTTACAGAGATAATCCGAGGTAGGCGTACTGATGGTAGGCCTTATGCCCTTTCTACCCTCTCACCCAAGTGCCTGTTACTGGTACTTTCACTCTATGGCGTTGCACCGTTAGGCTACTGCCGCCTCAGCGATCCAGCTCCCCCAGAAGCAAAAGTCTTACCGGGAAAAGAGATCCCGGGGCACGCCTGACATTCGTTCCGGAGGAGTGGTCGGCTGGTCGTCAGTTAGTCCGGGCAAAGCCTTATCTAAGGCAGTCCCATCTGTGGTGCCAAAAACTGTTGTGCCCCAGCTCAAGTCTGGGATCGTGCCCGGTATGCAAAGGCCAATAAAGATACCAGGGGTGAAAGTACAAAGAAGGTTTCTTGCTAGCAATAAAAGGTGCAAGCGGAATACTTCACGTAACAAGCACACCTACTACTACTTCTAAGCATCTTTTATACAGGAGTTTTCAAGCCTTCGCAAGCGTGCTTGTTTAATGATTGGTTATAAGTGAGTGACACAAGAAGTTCTTTACTGAGCATGTCTCTATACCTGTGTTTTAGCCATGTATCTCATTTACATACATGTGTGTTTCATTAGCATACTTTTTACCCACCTAGGGGTGTGATTTTTAGTATTTTAATGAGCCCTTTAACCCAGTTCTCTGTTTCTTATTTGTTTTCAAGCCCCCTTTATCTAAGACTGTCTCCTCCTTATCATTGCAGATGGGCATTCTTCACATAGCATTCTCTTCTTCTTCGTCTTCAAGTAGAGGTTTCTAGGTCACTCCTTACACTAACACCCCCCTACAATCTCGAGCAATGGAGGTATAATCCTCCATGGTGATAGCCCCTCCCTTCCATTGGGTGTACGCCTCCTTTTTTCGCTTTGAGACATTCCTGGATGCTTTTGGTGAGCCATGAGGGCTTTTGAGCACTCTTGCCTCCTTTTATTTGCGTGGGGATTATCACCCTTTGGGCTTGGAGGATCGTTTCCTTAAGGAATGACCACACTTCTTAGACTCCCAAATCCCCTCCCCTCCAGGACCTCAGTGCCTCCCTGACTAATCTCCTTACCTCATTGAAATCCTCCCTCCTGAAGTCCAGGGCTGTTGCCTTGCTGCAGGCCTTTGACACCCTGCGCTGGATGGTGAATTCCAGTAAGCGATGATTGCTGTCGCCCAGGTGGTCGAGCACCCTCAGTCCCCTCACTAGGTCATCACCTGTGGCCACGACCAAGTCCAACAGGGCATTTCCCCTGGTGGGACTGTGCACCTCCTGGATTAGATGGAGGTCCTGTAACTCAGCTAGGAACCTACATGAGTGGTCATACCTGGCTGACTGCTCTTCCCAACAGATGTCCGGATAGTTTAGGTCACCCATGATGACCACATCCTTTGACTTAACTGTCTCCATGAGCTGACCTGAGAATTCCCGGTCCAGCTCTTCCCCCTGGTTGGGTGGCCTGTAGTAGACCCCCCCTGTTAAGTCCCTTTCCCCCCAACCCCCTTGTATTCTGACCCAGAGCACTGCAGTCTGCCCCTCCTCTGACCCAGTGCTGTTTGTTGAGGATGTGTATTGCTCTTTGACATAGAGCGCCACACCCCCACCTTTCCTCCCCGTTCTATCCCGCCTATACAGCCTATAGCCCTTGATGTTTACTACCCAGTTGTGCATTGGATCCCACCAAGTTTCAGTGAGCCCTACTATGTCCGGGTTTGTGTTAGCTAGCAGGAGGGCAAGTTCCTCCTGCTTGTTCCCCATACTACGAGCATTAGTGTAGTATGTTTATAGAGTACTTGTCCTAAAACTTGCAGCAGGTTCAAAATAAGTAAACTGCATCAGTTATGGATAAAATAAATGTATGGGTACCTGTAGGCATTTTCCTTTATGCAAGTTACTACAGGGATGTTTATTTCTAGGTCAGTGTTTTTAAATTGGCTCTTCACTTCCATGTGCTCAGGGAGAGCCGAGTCTGACAGTAAGAAAGGAGCCCCCGCAGGGGAAAGAAGTTGTGGGGAGGGAGGAAGGGGAGAGGGCAAGGGTGCTCCCTGATCTTCCCAGATTTATTTTCCCTACTGTAGCAGGGAAGGGAACAAATTCTAAGCAAACATCCAATGCGTAGATTCTATACCTGGAAAATGGAAAAAAATTATAAGTTCTAATTATTGGTGGGTCAACTTATATTCAGGGTTATCTTATATTTGAGTTAATACATATATTTAATGCTTTGTGTTTATACAGAGCATGGAATATTGAAAGAGGTCTGTTCTACATAGTGAAAGTCTATAACCTAAATAAAATAAAATATACATAATAAGGCACAGAGCAGTCGTTCAAAAATAAGTATGCTTTATTATTACAAATGATGAGAAAAATGAGAAGTGGAATTTCCTAAAGTATCTCTTTTTGAACAGTTTTCTTTTGACAAACAAGAGTAAGGTTAACAAAAGTAAAGAAGTGCATATGTTTTTGAAAGTACTTAAACCCATACTTGAAGGCATAATTTACCTCTAACACCAAGGTTTAGGAAACAAACATTGCCTCTGGGATGGTTTCTCCATGACTTCACGCCAGAGTTTATTATAGTTTCATAGTTTTAGGGTCGGAAGGGACCTAATAGATCTTCTAGCCCGACCCCCCGCCAGGGTGGGAGAACAACAAAAAACCCTAAAAACAAAAACGGGACTCAAATGAGTCCAGCCAGGTAGGCATCCAGCCTCTTCTTAAAGACCCCCAGGGTAGGGGCCAGCACCACCTCCCTTGGAAGTTGGTTCCAGCTCCTAGCCGCCCTAACTGTGAAGTAATTTTTTTGGATGTCCAATCTGTACCTCCTCTCCATCAACTTGTGCCCATTACTCCTTGTTATGCCAGCAGGGGCTAGGGGAAACAGCGTCTCCCCCAAACCCTTCTGGTTCCCCCTAGTGAGTTTATAGACGGTCACCAGGTCCCCCCTCAGCCTTCTCTTGTGGAGGCTGAATAGGTTCAGGTCCCGCAGTCTCTCACTGTAGGGTCTGCCCTGTTATCCCCGGATCATGCGGGTGGCCCTCCTCTGGACCCTCTCCATGTTGTCCACATCCCTCCTGAAATGGGGCGCACAGAACTGGACACAATACTCCATCTGTGGCCTGACCAGTGTGGCATAGAGGGGGAGGATCACCTCCCTGGCTCTACTCGAGATGCACCTGTGGATGCACGACAAGGTCCGGTTAGCCCTGCCAACCATGACCTCGCATTGTCGGCCCATGTTCATCTTGGAGTCAATAATGACACCAAGATCCCTTTCCGCCTCCGTGCTCTCAAGTAGGGAGTTCCCCATCATATAAGTGTGCTGCTGGTTCCTACTACCCAAGTGCAGCACCTATCTGCACCAAGTGCAGATTATACCTATCTCCAAAGCAGCTGGTGCTGACCACCGGTGAGACAGGATATTGAAGAAGACGAATGACTAGTCTGATTTAGTATAGCAGTTCCCCAGTTCCTAGAATAGGAAGGCCATCCCACGTATGAGGGCTAGAAGGTGAAGAGCCAAGAGTGTGAGGAAGACAGGAATAAAAAGACAAGCAGAGGATTAACAGCATACAGAGGAATGGGACAGATGTAGGTGGTGACATGATTATGCAGATGAAGAGCAGAAGGTTGTATTTGAACTAGTAAAGTATGAATGCTTGAAAAACAAAGGAGTAATTAAGGAAGACTACTGTAGCAACAGTGAGAGGAGTGAGGTCAACAACTCAGATAATGGCAGGCTATAGTAATCTAAGTGAGAAATGACGAGAATTAGACAGTAGTTGTAATGGTGGGGAAAGAACAAACTTTGGCATTACAAAAGAAGAGAAATTTGTGGGAGGGAAAGTGTATGTGTGTGTGTGCATAGAAGAGGAGGACAAGATAATACTTCCTTTAAGATCACCATGTCATTCCACTCAGTTCATTTGTAAGATCACCGTGTCATTTCACTCACCATACACTACTGCACGTCATTTCTTAAAGACTAAATACTTTATCCCAAAAATTCATTTAATCTCTGTTGAGTCAAAAAGCAGGACTCACAATCATACGCCTGAATTAATTTATTCAGAATGATGGAACATGCCACTACCTTTCACTTAGTCTGTAGCAGGTGTGGACAAAATATAACCCATGGGCCATATCCAGCCTTCCAACTGATTGGATCCAGCCCGTGGGAGGTGTCAGCCAATTGTTTGGATCCAATATGCGGCCGCCCCCATGGAGTTCTGCCTGGGGCACTCCATACCATGCTCCTACCTGCACCCACTGGCCCTGGACCAAACCAGCGTGGAGTTTGCTGGCAGAGCTGCTCGCAGTTTGGCTGCAGCCACCTGGGTGCTGCTCAGCTTCCCCGACATGCAGCAGTGGCTCCTCTTCCTCCTCCTGCCCTTTCCCTTGCCACACTGCTCCAGGTTGGAGGAAACTTCATCTGGATAGCTCCTAACCCAGCATGCAGGGCTCTGGCTCCATCACCCAGCTGTCTTCCACCCACTCCCTATGTAGCCCTCAAGCTCATATAATTGCCACCCCTGGGCTATAGTGTCAGTTCCCTGAGACTTTCTGATTAAACAGTAAATAGGCTTGGTAGCTTTGTTGAAGATGAAGGTAATTTTAAAAGAAAATGAATGTTGTTTAATGAGTCTTGTACAGGGCATGCCTACACGTACATTAATGCACCATAGTTATGGTGCATTAAGCTTAATACCTATAATAACAGGTACTAACATAATGTGCTATAATTGGCGCCACTACACAGTAGCGCCAGTGCATGTATTCTATGCGATGCTAATGTACAGTAGACTAATGCTAGTCTACTAGTGATTAGTTTCCTACCCTTGTTCACAACTCAAGATGTCTGAATGAGCAGGAGACAGTTGTGTGCTTATCTTATTTGAATGATTTGTTCATTGCAAGCTGAAATAATAACTATAGTACTATATATCAATTTTTGTTTTTTGGCAAACATAAGGAAACTAAGAGTTCTTAGATGTATGTAATGACACATTGCCCTATACTTTAGATAACATTGGAAGTCTGGGAGTGGTGTCAAATATGAAATGCTAATAAAGCATGAAACAAAAATTGAATGCCAAATTCTTAAAGTACCTATTTAGAAAATTTGCTATGCTTTTTTCTTTTATTGCCATTTTTATGTTTGAATAATTCTATTGGTTAGTTAAATAGGAATAAAATAATCTGTGTTTGTAGAAGATGAGGATGATGCAGATTAATTACAGCATCTAATTTATTTATTTCGCATTTAGAAAATATAGTTTTACCTCCACATCCTATTGTTTGGATTTCTTGTCCATAGGTTGTATCACACAAAGCAGTATGAAAGAAGTACAATGCTCAGCAATACAAAAGAAGCACTAATCAGTATAATCACCCATATATGCATTGTATCCCCAAATAGCAGTGTAAGAAGAGATGAGTTTTTCTAGTGTGCTGTGGCTTTGATGGATCCAGGATGCATCTCAAAATCCAGGGTCTGTCACATTCTGGCCTGCAGTTATTTCTAATTTAAGATAGGAGCAAAGTCAGGAAGTGAAAGCTGGAGGAAGGAGGAGGAACCCACAGATTTTGTCTGCTAGTGTAGCTGGACTGACTAGAGGAGCAGCAGATGGGCAGAAGCCTGGAGGCTGCAATTTAACCCTTTGCAGGCCACGTACCCGTTTAACAGTCCTGATTTAAACTAAAAAGCTCTAGTTTGAGCATCTCTACGTCTGAGTTTTGTCAAATACGTTAGAAGAGAAGAGATGATCTAGCAAAGTGGCCAGATCTAAAATGAGTCAGGGTTTTACAGATTAAAAGAAATTACATGAATTACAACCTGGAGCTAAATGAAGGCAAGTGCGAAATCAGAGTTAATGTATTTCAATATGTCCTTAATAAATGAGCTACAGAATTCTGATATACCTTCCTTGTCTAAATAGTCCCAAAATGTAGTCTAATGTGGAACTGTTATAAAAGGCTAATAAGTAATATACTGCCTTCATCAAGCAGTAGATGAGGGCAATAACATAATAATACTTTATTATTTTGTAGTGATTTTCCAATATTACTAATATTAATTTAGCCATAAAACATCTATACAAGGTAAGTATTTAAAGAACCAGTTTACAGATGGTGAAAAGTTTAAGTGACTTACTATTCAAATATATAAGAAAAAAATGTAATAATGAATTATTATGGTATAACTATTGCTTACTATTATACCATATTAAGAAAAATAATTAGTTATTTTTAACAACTTTTTCCTAGGGTTTTGGTACCCCATCAGGTGAACATTGGCTGGGGAATGAGTTTATCTTTGCAGTAACGAGTCAGAGGCAATATTCTCTAAGAATTGAGTTAATGGACTGGGAAGGAAATCGGGCATATTCACAATATGACAGATTTCATATAGGAAATGAAAAACAGAATTACAGGTACGTACTTATTTGTGGTTTTTTTCACAATAATGTTGTATTAATTTTTACCTAATGGACATTTATAGACATGCTCTGGGAGGGGAGGGAAGTGCTTTATTTAGAACATCTGCAAGAGCCACTGTAATTAAAACATCAGGAGTGTCACGTGTATCAATGTGGCCACACTGAATAATGGCGGTGAGAGACCTTCAGTTTTAGCACCTCCAACACCATTATTCAGTACGGGGATGCTGATACACTGACACTGGAGTCTGCTAGAGCACGGTAATTACCACACGCCACCAGGGTTGATTAATTGAGTCTGCTCTGCTGCACTGTAATTACAGCACATCAGAGCAGCCTTGCTGCACTTGCATAGGCACCCAATGCGAATAAAGGAGACTTAGTATAACCAAGGAATCTAATTTTCTAGCAGGGGAATCTGAGAGAAGAAACTAATATATGTGACAATAGCAGTATGGTCAAAAGAGGATTATGCAACTGAAATCTATTTGGATTTGATGGATAATGGGTGGGGATGGCTGTGAGCCACCTGAAAATCTTGAAGGGAAGAGCAACCGGGAAGCACCCCTTGGAGATATAAGGGTTCTCAGTCAGGTATTAAACCATTTCCCCTACCTAAGAAGTCAGCAAAAGTAAGATTA
Source organism: Alligator sinensis (assembly GCF_000455745.1). NCBI lineage: Eukaryota > Metazoa > Chordata > Crocodylia > Alligatoridae > Alligator > Alligator sinensis. The sequence continues at coordinate 2,258,223 of NW_005842012.1, read as the reverse complement.
GGGTTCCTGGATGTCCTGCAGAGGGAACAGTTTTGATAATTTCATATGTAAAGGAGTTCCTCACCTCCCCCCACCCCCCGCCACCTGCCGTGAATGGGCTTTGAGCAAGGGTGGACCCATGGGGAGGAGGGGTGCAGTGGTTCAGTCGCACCCGCTTTGATATCTGCTCCATGCAAACCTTTAAAACCAAACCTTTAAAACCCAAACCTTTAACACCAGGTGCTCTGGGACTGCTGATAACATTTCTATTTAGGCAGTGCTGAGAGTCAGTTGACTTCATGGCTTATTGTCAACTCCCTTATTCCTGTCAATCTGTCTTCAACAATCCTTTCTCCTTTTCAATGGTTTTGATGTTCCACTATTCAAACTATCCTTTCTTTTGAAATTTTGCTGTCTATTAGCCATTCTTGGTAATGTTTCTCTTCTGTTTCACAGCCCTGTGGACTGTTTTAAGCACTAGCTAGAAATCTTAACTCGGGTGTAGAAATGACCAGGGATCTGGTTTTCTGTTCACGATGGGAAAACATGGTCAAATGTGGATTTTGAGGAGAAAAGCACAGATTTTCTCATTTAAAGGAGAAAACCCCAGATTTTCTCCTTTAAATGAGAAAAAAATGTGTGAAAAAGGGAGTTTCAGCCTGCATGGGGCTGGGAGGAGCAGCAGGAGGGCAATCAGGCAGGAGGTGCCATATGCATGTGCTCACTCACACAAGCATGTGGCCACCAGGCAGCCTGGAGAGCAGCTCCCACAGCTCCCCACAGATAATTCAGGGTGGATTGAGGCCCCCATAGTGAGGGAGGGAGGGACTTGGGCAGGGCTGGGGCTGGGGTTGTTGGCTAGCTGGGAAGTGCATGGGGTTTGGGCCCAGGGCTGGAATCTGTGGCCATAGGGCCCAGGGGGGGCATGGGACAGGGCTGTGGGTGAGTCATCTGTGGGACAGGGGGGCTTTTCCCCACTACTGCTTGCACTTCCAGGGAGGTGTGGGGGGCACATGCCCCCCCCAGAATTGTGCATGGGGTGGGGATGGGCTGCCCACTGTGGATTCAGGCTCCCCACCCTGCTGCCCTCCTCCAGGGACCCCCATGGCCCAATGAGTGGCACCCAGCATGGCAGAGCAGAGCAGAGCAGGGTCAAGCGGGGAAGCTTGGTGCTGCTGCTGGGAGCCCCGTGTCCCCATAGCAAGGCACCCACTGTCCACCTGGCACCAGCAAGGGACACAAGTCTGCACTGGCACCCCCACTGCTTCTGGGTGGGAAGGGAGTGCTTCGCCATGGCAGCATGGGACTTACAGCAGCAGCATCAAGCTTTCCTACCCTGCTCTACCCTGTTTTGCCAGGTCCTGCCCACTTGGCTGTGGAGGCTGTGTGGGAGAGCAACAGAACAGGGAGCCCAATCCCACAGCAGGCAGCCCCCCCCCCCCCCCCCCCCATGGGCTCTACTCTGGCCATGCCACCTATGGGGGAAGGGGAGCTGGGCTGTGCACTCCACTCTGCTGCAGCAGCCACCACCAGTCCCCATGGGAGGCAGCCAGGGCTCAGGCACTGCTGCTGGGGGCAGGGGTCTGTGGACCTGGGTTTCTGGCTCCATAGCCCTGGAAGCAGCAGAGTTGGAGGGTGGAGGACTCTGGGTGGGGAGTGAGGGGTAACAGCAGGGATGGGGGTATGTGGGTCAGGAGTGAGGGGAAATGGCATGGGCAGGGCACTGGCATATCAGGGCTTCTCAGAGCCACAAAGCAGTGAGGTGGGTGGGAGAGCTGGAGCTGGACCTGCATCATCGTGAGCAAAGTGGGTGGGGAAGCTCTGATTTTCAATAATACAGAATCCCAAAATCAAATGCCATAATATATAGGTATTTGGAGTTTATTTTATTATAATGATTGAGGCACTGGTAGGCTTCCAAATTGCTTTAAAACTGTAAATATGTCAATAAAATATTGCGTTCAACTGATATCTGTATAGTATATATACCTGTGAGCGTGTGTGTGTGTGTGTGTGTGTGTGTGTGTGTGTGTGTATGTGTGTATATATATATATATATATAATTTTAATCACAGAAAAATGCATATTTGGGAGGTTTAATCAGATAATTTGTGGGGAGTTTATCAGAGAATTTGCAATTTTTAAACAGAGAAAACCAGGATCCCTGGAAATGACTCACAATGTAGTATGGGAGGCATTGTAACGATACTTTTATGACCAGGTAACTAAATCCTTGGATGATGGTGTCGCTGTGGACATAGTCTTTCTAGACTTTAGGAAGGCCCTGACACTGTCTCTCACCCCATTCTCATTAATAAATTAAGTGACTGTGGCATTGATGCCTACACAGTTGGATGGGTAAAAAACTGGCGGATGGGGTGCACCCAGAGAGTAGTGGTGGATGGGTTGTACTCAACCTGGTGAGATGTGAGCAGTGGGGTTCCCCATTGCTCAGTCCTCGGGCCTGCACTGTTTAACATCTTCATCAGTGACTTGGACAAGGGGGTGGAAAGCACGCTGTCCAAGTTTGCTGATGACACTAAGATGTGGGGTGAGGTGGACACACTTGAAGACAGAGAGAGGCTGCAACTAGATTTAGACAGACTACAAATGTGGGCAGATGAGAATAGGATGGGGTTCAACGTAGACAAATGCAGGGTGCTGCACCTTGGGAGAAGGAATCCACGGCATGCATACAGGCTGGGGGGGTCCCCTCTTGAAAGCACATGGGCAGAAAGGGATCTTGGAGTCATTATTGACTCCAAAATGAACATGAGCCGCCAATGCCAGACCACAGCCCTCAAGGCCAGCCATACCTTGTCATGCATCCAAAGATGCATCTCAGGCTGGTTCAGAGAGGTGATACTCCCCCTCTATGCAACATTGGTCAGGCCACAATTGGAGTAATGCATCCAGTACTGGACGCTACACTTTAAAAAGGATATGGCCAGCCTGGAGAGAGTTCAGAGGAGGGCCACCTGCTTGGTGAGAGGGCAGCAGAACAGGCCCTACGAGGAGAGACTGAGGGACCTGAACCTGTTCAGCCTCAGCAACAGGAGGCTGAGGGGGGACCTGGTGGCTGCCTACAAACACATCAGGGGAGACCATCAGCAAATAAGAAGAGCCCTTTTCTCCCCAGCACCACCTGGGTTGACAAGGAACAATGGTAATAATCTGATGGAGAATTGGTTTAGGGTAGAGATCAGAAGGCAATATTTTACAGTTAGGGTGGCCAAAATCTGGAACCAGCATCCTAGGGAAGTGGTCCTCGTGGGTAAATTCAAAAAGAGGTTGAATGATCACCTGTCTGGGGTCTTGTGAACCCAGCATTCATTCCTGCCTGTGGCAGGGGGTCAGGCTAGATGATCTGTTCAGGTCCCTCCTGACCCTAACTATTATGAAACTATGAAACTTAAGAAGGTTGGGGGGGGTGTTTATTACTCGAAAGAAGAGATGTACATTTAACCATAATGACTACAGCACCAACGAAATAGCATCTTTTGTCTATTTTAGCCCAGTTTGCTGTGTATTTTTTAAACATTATATGTAATCTAACCAATCAGTGTACATACCAGATGTTACACATGTATAGTGCTACTCCCGTGGCGTATTAGTAGAGTATCTAGTTGCTCTGTAACTGGAGAAAATTGTGTATTTTGTCATATATGATGATGTGCCACACCATCTGCACCTCTCTTTTAAAAATCCTAGATCCACCTATGAACTTAAGGGTTACAGTTATATGGCCGCTAAGTTTAGAAACTTCAGTCTCATAATAATATCTTTACCCAAGCAGTCCAAATGTGAATATAGATCCTGTGTGGCACCCTGTTCTTGAGACACTTAATTTTAAGACCTGAAGAATCAATTTATCTTCATTGTCTCTAAGAATACATGCAGATATTACACTTAAATCAACCTAAATAGGGTTAGATTGATCAAAATACCAAACTGTACATGTATTCAGAATATAAGCCACCTGATCATAGATTGGATCTTGAGGATGTCTACATGTGCCTTAAGAGAGGAAAACCAAAGAAGAAAGAATCAAACATGGATGAACTGCTAACTTCATTGCCCAACAGTTTTATTTAAAACTCAGCACAGCTTTTAGCATTTACAGCTTAATCAAGGCTTAGTAGAACATCACCTACACTCACTCAATCATGCTGGTCCAAATGGATGAATATCTATCCCTCACTTGTCTAGAAACCAGCAAAAGTCTGTATATTTCTGGGCATGAGTGATCTGTAAGCATTATTCTGCCTTAACCCTTTACACTGTAAGGAAGAGAATACTCATTATTCCTTAGTAAATTCCACTGGGATATTGGGTGCCTTGAGATCCCTTTCGTCCTACTACAGGTATCTCATCACACATTCTATCACAGTTCTTCTTGAATGTCTCTCTCCTAAACGACTATATGTATTTAAGGATCTTCACCCTTCCTGTGTTCTCCAGAGAGTTTTCACTGTTCTTACATGTATTTTCATTGAGGACTATGCATCTAAGTGCCACCATCCACCTTAAAGATTTTTAAGTTTTACTGATAAGTAAGGAGGGAAAAAACCTGAAAACTTTCAGGAAAAAAATGACAAAGTTCTACCTCAGTAAATACATTAAAGACTATAGAGTTATACACAAAGCAACATAATTTATATGAATATCTCTCTGATGTTCAACCCACATAATAGGAGACAAGACACGATTCTGAATTGATCAAAGGAATACAAAGCAAATTAAAATGTGTGCATTTATAAATCACTGGCCAGGCCTTGAGAAGAATTTTGACCATATTATCACTTCACTAATGGTAGTTCTTAAGGATATACTTAGATTTCATAGATTTCATAGATTGCTGGGGTCAGAAGGGACCTATTAGATCACCTATTAGATTGGTTTCGACCTGGAAGGGTGTGGGCAGTGGGTCCCGCAGGGCTCAGTCCTTGGTCCGATACTCTTTAATGTCTTCATCAGCGACTTGGACGAGGGAGTGAAATGTACTCTGTCCAAGTTTGCAGATGACACAAAGCTATGGGGAGAAGTGGACATGCCGGAGGGCAGGGAACAGCTGCAAGCAGACCTGGACAGTTTGGACAAGTGGGCAGAAAACAACAGAATGCAGTTCAACAAGAAGAAATGCAAAGTGCTGCACCTAGGGAGGAGAAATGTCCAGCACACCTACTGCCTAGGAAATGACCTGCTGGGTGGCACGGAAGTGGAAAAGGATCTTGGAGTCCTAGTGGACTCCAAGATGAACATGAGTCAGCAGTGTGACAAAGCCATCAGAAAAGCCAATGGCACTTTATCGTGCATCAACAGATGCATGACGAACAGATCCAAGGAGGTGATACTTCCCCTCTATCGGGCGCTGGTCAGACCGCAGTTTGAGTACTGCGTGCAATTCTGGGCACCGCACTTCAAGAGGGATGCGGATAACCTGGAGAGGGTCCAGAGAAGGGCCTCTCATATGGTTAAGGGCCTGCAGACCAAGCCCTATGAGGAGAGACTAGAGAACCTGGACCTTTTCAGCCTCCGCAAGAGAAGGTTGAGAGGTGACCTTGTGG
>NW_005842012.1:2247380-2252566 GCF_000455745.1 Alligator sinensis | reverse complement strand
CCCGGCCTTCTTCCCTGCCTATGCAGGGGGTCGGACTCGATGATCTATTGAGGTCCCTTCCGACCCTAGCATCTATGAATCTATGAATCACTGAGTCCAACCCCCTGCTTTGGGCAGGAAAGTGCGTTGGGGTCAAGTGACCCCAGCCAGGTGCATGTCTAATCTCCCCTTGAACACCTCCAAGATAAGGGAAAGCACCACCTCTCTTGGAAGCCCATTCCATATTTTGGTAACCCTCACCATAAACAATTTCTTCCTGATCTGTAATCTAAAACTACTCTTCTTCAGTTTATGGCCATTATTTCTAGTAACCCCGAGGGGTGTGCTGGTAAACAGAGTATCCCCTATTCCCTGCTGACCCCACCTTATGTGTTTCTAGACATTCCCCTAGATCACCTCTCAGCCTTCTTTTCTGGAGGCTGAAGAGATTCAGGTCCCTCAGTGTGTCTTCATAGGATCTTACCTGCAGGCCCTCAGCCATACGAGTAGCCCTCTCTGAACCCTTTCTAGGTTATCCACATCCCTCATGAAGTGCAGCACCCAAAACTGGATGCAGTACTCCAGTTGCAGCCTGACCAATGCCATATAGAGGGGAAGTATCACCTCCCTAGGCTTGCTTTTGATGCACCTACTAATGCAAGACAGAGTGAGGTTAGCCTTACTTATTAGCTCATCACATTGGTGACTCATGTTCTTAAAGTATATCATTTCGTCTTAAAGTGACTTCTTAAAGTATATAATTTTATTTATTACTTGGTAAAGAGTTGCAGTTCCTCACTCCCTGCCCCCACTCCTTTTCTATTAGGGCTTCTGATAGTAATTAGAAAGTTATAAAGTCATAGAGAAGTAATGCTGAAAGGGACCTTCAGAGGTCATCTAGTCCAATGACCTGCCTGAGGCAGGATCATCCTTATCCAAACCATCCCATATAACCATAATCTAAACTCTGCATAAGACTACCCTCAAACCTGACACAACATAGACCTAATACCCTAATCTGCCACAGGTAAAGCAGGAGAACTGTGGCAGTCTGGTTCTATAAAATGTTGTCAGTATACATGCAAGAGGTCCTGGGTAGAGGGCCATGCCCTTCACTACAGAGGAAAGCAAAAACCCCCACAGTTTATACCAATCTGACCATGGGGTAAAATTCCTTCCTGACCCCAAATATGGCAATCAGTTTGACCTTGAGTGGAACATATGTAGCTCCTTTTACTTGCCTTTCAGCCCTTGATCATCTTTGCTGCCACCTCTGGACCCTCTCTATCTTTTCCACATCCTTTTCAAAATGTGAAGCCCAGAGCTGCAGTTTCATGTTAACCACAAGCTTGTTCAAGAAGCTTTTATGCCAGCAATCAAGTCTCTAATAAACACGCTGAACAGCACTGGACCCAGGACAGACCTCTGTGGGACTCCACTTGAAACCTCCTGCCATTCTGAAATGAAACCCTTTGCTTATGGCTATTGGGTCAGTTAGCTATGCAACTTGTAGTAGTTTTATCCAGCCCACATTTCTCCAATTTGTTTATGAGAAAGTCAAACCTTCTCAAAAGCCTTGCTGAAGTCCAGATACACTATATTCACAGCATTCCCTTCATCCAGCCAAGTAGTTCCTTGGTCAAAGAAGGAAATCAGGTTTGTTTGACATGATTTGTTTTTCATAAATCCATAATGGCTGCTTGTGATCAGCTTTTCCTGCTCCAGATACTTGCAAATGGCCTTCCTTAAGATGTGTTTCAGTAACTTCCCAGGTATTGAAGTGAGACTAACTGGTTTGTAGTTCCCTGAGTCCTCCTTCTTGACTTTTTTAAAGATGGGCAGTACCTTCGCCCTTTTCCAGTCCCCTGGTATCTGGCCCATCTCCCACAACTTTATGAAAATCATTATCAAGGGCTCTGAGATATCCTCTGCCAGTTCCTTCAGGACCCTTGGATGAAACTCATCCAGCCCTGCTGACTTGAATTCATTCAGACCCAAAAAAATCCCTCTGACCATCTCTTTTGTTATCTCTTTCCTCAGCTTTCCCCCTTCCTTATCCAGATATTATTAGGTGCTTGGCAGCTTAATTTTTTTGTGAAGACAGAGGCAAAGTAACTATTGAGTAGCTCCACCTTCTATGTACCTGCAGTTAAGAGTTCCCTGTGGTTTGTTAACAGGACCCACAGCTTTCCTGGTCCTTCTTTTGTGGCCAACATACTTATAGAACCTCTTCTTGTTGTCCTTAACGTCCTTTGCCAGGTGCAGCTCATTCCTTATCTTTGCTTTCCTGATTTTGTCCTTGAAATTCTTGCTATTTCCTGGTACATGTTCTTGGTGATCTGCCCATTCTTCCATTGTCTGTATGCTTTCCTTTGGCAGCTGAGGCATTTTAAAACCTTGTGTGCAACTACATTGGTCTCTTACCATTCTTTTTGTGCTTCCATCATGTCAGGACTGTTTCTTGTTGGGCTTCCAATACTGTGCCCCTTAAAAGTTGCCAGCCCTCCTGGGCACTTTTAACCTTCAATTTTTCCTCCCATGACACGATACCTATTGGGTGCTGGAATTGGATGAAATCCACCTTTTTGAAATCCAGCATCCTAATTTTGCTGACCTCATACTTTCCCTGTCTCAGAATTTGGGATTCTAGCATACTGTGATTACTTCTTCCCAAGTTACCTATCACATTCACATCCTCCACCAGTTCTTCCTTCTCGGTTAGGACAAGATCCAAGATAGATGATCCCCTTGTTGCTTCCTCCACTTTCTGAAAAAGAAAGCTGTCCTCTAAAGAAGTTATGAACCAGCTTGTCATTTTATGTTTGGCTGCATTGTTTTTCCAGCAGATATCTGGAAAATTGAAAACTCTTATCAGTACTATCCTGTAGTTTCTGGATAGATTTGTTACCTACTTGAAGAGTGAGTGTCTCCACCATCTCCTTTTCCTCATTAGGTAGCCTGTTACAAATGCTCACCATCATGTCAGTGCCACTTCTTTCACCTTTCATTTTCACCTAAATGCATTCTGCTTTGATGTCATCTTCCTCCTGAACCAGGGCATAAGTATATGTACGTTTGATATACAGGGTAACACCAGCACCTTTCTCCCAACTCTGTCCTTCCAAAACAGAGCATAACCTCAGTGTTGACATGTCCATCATAAGAATGTCCCACCAGGTCTCACTGATGTCAGTCAGATCATAGCTCTTTTCACAGGCTGTAGCTTCCAGCTTATTTTGTTTATTCCCCATACTTGTCAAGAAAAATAAATAAAAAAGTTGGAACATAAAAAAATTCAAAATAACTTAAAGACACCAGTAATTTGGGTAATGTAACTGGTTTAAAGCAATTAAAACATAGACTACTCACACTGCACAGGAAAAAAAAAACAGTGGCATTTAAAAATATATTGAACTATATACATCAAAATATCTAGCAGGTACTATATCTAGGAAAATGGCAAATAGCAGACTAAAATCAAGTATTCAAGTTAGATTCTGAAATCCATATTCAGATGCCTAATTAATAGTAATTTTATTAAAGATTCTCTTTGATAGTTCAAAGAAGCTGACTACTCCATCCTTTATGGAATTCTTTACCTGTGCTAAATGAAGCAGTATCTTCTCTTTTTTAATGTTATATTTTAACATTATATAAAGGATTGCAACTATATATACAATGTTCTTGTACAAAAGTGGGCCCCTTATTGTTTCATAGTTTCATAGTAGCTAGGGTCAGAAGGGACCTGAACAGATCATCTAGCCTGACCCCCGGTTAAAAGTGACTGATTTGACACGGGGCTTGGCTGCATAGATGGGGTAGATGTAGAGTCTAAAGCTGACTGAGTTTCCTGTGCGCTGCCTTCTGTGCATTGAACTGGTAAGGACTCAGTTATACTAGTGACAGAAGTTGCAGAAGGGCTAAATCTACCATTACTACTATTCTGCCTTTGAAGATGCTCTTTATAGCATACTGAACACATTCCATTTGTTCAAGGGTTTCCATAAAATCTGCATCCAGTGGAACAAAGCATAGGCACTTGGCTATGGTTCGTTTCTTGAGCCGTTTTCCTCTTCTGCAAACCTGGCCCCAGGGCCGCTCCTGCCGCCGCCGGCCCCGCACTCCTCGCTCTTCACACTGTTAAAAGGATGTTTTTGAAATGTTAAAGGTAGCTATAATAAAAGAATTCAAGGATATTTTACAGTGCAGATAATGTGTTCTATTATGTTCTGAGAAAGATTGGTGAGATGATACAATAAATTATAATAATGTGCAGTTTCTAAAGGCATCTGAACAATAGATTCTCTAATACTGTGTGTGAACTAGGATCAAATAGAAGAATTAGAGGATATAAACTTAGGAGCAAGGATAAACACCAAGTGCCATTTATTTTCACTGAGTGAATGGAATACATTTAAAAGAGCATCACTGGGAGCAGTTTAAAAAATGGTCTAAAAGGAGCTGGACATGTAATTGAGAGTGTTTATGATACAACTATGACTTCAAAAGGATCCCAAATATTTTCTGAAAATTTTTGTACCACTCTGCTCCTTCTCACTTGTCAAGGGAAATATTCTCCTCTTGCTGCTGCTGTTATTGTTTATGGTTCTGCCCCTAATGTAGTAGACACATTCACATTCATGAAAGGGCACTCACCACCCTAAAAGGCTTCCATGTAAGACACAGACAGACAAGTAGAACAAAGATCAACAATAAGAGTTAGTCATTTTTATACAAGTTGTTTCAGTAACACAGCAAAAGTGGATCTTTAAGAGGGGTTTATAAATGGGCTCGGAAGTGGCGTTACAAATATGCTTGGGGAGCCCACGCCAAGCATAAAGAACATATGGAAAAAGACATGGGAGTGATTGTATGATATTTTTATGAAAGGATGGACAAGAAAGGAACAAATTGTTAACAAGTGAAGATTAAAAGGAAGAGGCAGCATTACAAACAGCTTGGAGATAGTGACAAGGAGCTTAGATTTGATGTGGTAGTAAATGGGAAGTCAGGAGAGAGATTTAAAACAGCCACGATCTAATCAACTGGTGAAAATGGTGATGTTAGTACTTGCATTATATACACACTGAACTAGAGCAATGTGGGGGGTGGGTACATGTGTAAGGTGGGGTGTGCATGTGGAACCTGCCCTACGAACACACAGACACACATTGCCCACAGCCCCGACCACGGCAGGGGGAGGCCCT
>NW_005842012.1:2239052-2247231 GCF_000455745.1 Alligator sinensis | reverse complement strand
CCGCCCCACCAACCACGCAGCCCCCCTTTCCCCCCAGCCCCGCCCACGGCAGGCAGAGCCCCTGCCAGTGCTCCTGCCAGCCTGGGCTCTGTGCTCCTGCTGCTTCTGGCCCTGGGGCACCGGTGCAGGTCCTGTGCTCCTGCTCACAACCACTTCCCACTCCCATCTACCACCACTGCCCTTCTCCTGCCACTTCCTTGCCTTCCTGCTCACTGCCACCACTTCCCTGCCCTCCCCTGCCCACCCCACTTGCCGCTCTGGCATTATGTGGTTCCTATTGTCAGCATGGTGAAGGCCACAGGATGGGATTAATGGTGAGTCTAGGTAGTCTCCAGGAAGAGATGTAGTCTTCTTCTCTGATGATCTTGCATTCATTTGTCAGTTGAGTTGTTGTATTTTGCTAATTTCTTTGTTATAAATGATAAACTGAGGAAGGGATCTTTAAATGACTTGGGAATGGCACTTGCATCTTATTTCTGTCTATTAAGTAACCTATCAGCAGAGACAGTTTTCAGGTACATTCCTGAGTGAATAATGAGAAGTAACCTGCAGCACTTCAAAAGTATCCTGGAATATCCTGTGCCTCAGTGACACCCACCCTTCTGACATCTAGTGCCTTCTCCCCCTGGTCTTCTATTGCTGTATGTAGAAAGAAAATTACTACAGGCCTTGAAAGGAGACAGCTAGCTTCCCTGTTTCCACCTGCCAGTTATGCTCAGCCCTAACTCAGGTTTGACAGAAATTTTATCTAGAAATTCATGCAAATATATTCTTATGCAGTGTGTGTTTCTATGCACCCATACTGTTTATATAGATACATTACAGATCTTTTTAGCATTAATGTTGATATAAGGTTGATGGATTGCAGAGTACAAACTGGAAAGCTATCCATCAAGATTCTACTTCTCTAAGAACCCTAAAGGAACAGGACACAATTTAGGAAAGTTCCTTAGGAAAATGGAACTCTTTTAGCAGGCCTAATCAGATTGCTTGAACCTTAAACCAATTGTTTAAACTGGTCCAGGAAAAAGCTTCTTCCTGCACATGAAAATCAATGTTGCATTACTGCAGAAGTGATACCCGTGATGTAGGCCATAAGTTTTCACTGAAAAGGAAAATAACTAGCTAGTAATGGCTGAATTCTGCTGTCAATTCTCAAGTTAAATTCCCACTAAAGGAAGGTCTGACTTGAATGCAGACTGCAGGATTGGGTGCTAGACTACTAAAAATCTGAACTAAGGACTTATTTATAGGCTGGAATGTGCATGGCTCCTACTGATCTTCCTTTATGGTTTAAAGGCCAAGTAGAATCTTATGCCCAACTCTCCTGGGGTACACAGTGCCTCTGAACAAGTATGAAGAGGTACAAACATGTCCTTCCAAATTAGTCCATGGAGTTTCATATCAATTCTTTATTCATTTTCCTCGCATGTATCTGCCTACTTAACAAAACACCTGTTATAATAATGGAACTATTGAAATAATGAAGTATCAAAAACATGGAAATCTCAGTGGCTATTCACTTTTAAAAACACGTATTATATGTCTACAACTATTTTACAAAGAAAAAGTATATTTGTCTTTATGAGCTGCTACTTTAGGAACTCCAACATAGAAGCTTTCTTATTTTGTTTGCCATTTATCTATGATGATTGCAGAAACAGTTCCAGACTCCTCCATGCCACCATCACTATTGAATCCTAAATATGTAGCTGCCCACCATAGAATGCTTTTGTCCCTTTATGTAAGACACCTGCCTTATTGGTTTATATGATGCCTATGCCCAAGTACTTGTCTCATCCTATCCCATGCAATTCCTTTTTGTTACAGTTGTTAGACATTTGTCATGAGTGCTCTCAGAACATCAAATGGTTCTTGGTACATCTACCTTTTTGTAACTTCACTTGCTATTCATCTGCAGTCATTCTGCCAGGAAATTTAGATGCTCTTTTCATTTGAAAGCCATTAGGAATTTCTGACAATACCATGTTATTCTTTGTTGCTTCAACACTGTAAAAGTAAGCAAACATAGGCTGAGTAAATTAATTTCAAATAACATGAATGCAGTCAGAAATAATAACCAGTAAAGAAACCAGCTTCCAAGTTGCTCTGGGCTTTTGATCAAGGAGACTTAGAGTAGAGAAGGGATAATGAAATGAAAGGAAAAACTCAAGAGGTGGAACATCTTCTGTTTATATTGCACAGATACCTTGTGGGAGAAGGTCAAGGACTAATAAAGGTTCCAGGTTCAGCACTTGAATGTAGTAAATTAGAAAAACAAATACCCAAAAGTAATGACTAGTGTCTGAGAAAATATGGAAAATCATTTTTCAGGCTGTTTTTCCAAAATCCAGCCTCAACGTTGCGCAAAGTTCAATTCACTCTGGATTACTCCCAATTGGTGACTTCAGAAGGGTTCTGTTTTTTCTCTGCACTGTTTGTATTCTTTCTACTACTTTTTATTAGTCTAAAGAATCTCTGATTATAAGGGGTACCACTGAACACGTCTCTTAAAACTATACTTGTTTCTCTTTCAAAATGGTACATTTCCAAAGGAGTTTTTTGAGAAGGCAAAATAAAATATATTTAACCTAGATGATGGCTGGAAAAAAGAAAATAAGGTGTTTATATCATGGTTATCTAAGTTTTGAGTGTATTAGGTTAAATAATAGCTGACGCATAGTAATCAGTCATAAATTATTATATAGTCCGTGGAAATTGAAGTACACGTGAGGAGCATTTCCTTTGGTACTGTTTTTTTCTACAGAGAGGGCATGTCTACAGGAGACACTAACTGAGCAGTAGCCAAATAATCCTGTGCAGTAGCATGTCACCACACAAACAGTGCTAATATGCTACTGCGCGGTATTATTAGGCTACTGTGCAGTAGTGTCACTAAAATTGCATTTACCACTGCTACTGTGCAGTAACTCTCGTTACTGCACATTTATTTAGTACTTTCAGTACTACATACAAGTACTAAATAAATGCGTGGTAACCACTACACAAGCATCTTGTGTAGACACACCTAAAATGATCAAAAGTAGGGCTTTTCTGCAAATAGGAAGAAGTTGTATCTCATAAAGAGTCATTCAAACTGGTATCTTGCATGGATTAAATGCTTGTATTTGCCTTAAGGGAAAGTGCAGCACAAAATTCAGCTCTGTTTATCTTGATAGAAATAAATGGAGTTTATCAGCATCATCACTGTGGCCAGGAACCTTAGTCTGGGACTATGGGCTATATCTAACAAAGTATCTAGGTACTTAAAGTAGGATTTATGTGGAACTGAGGGACCTAAATCCAAAACTGTTATCCCAAAAATCCTTACTCAGATACTTTCTAAATTCAGTGTCTTAGAGCTGGAGTACTATGTCCGGTTTTCGGCACTGCACTTCAAGAAAGATGTGGAGAAATTGGAAATACCCCAGCATAGAGTAACAAAAATTATTAAACTAAGAAACATGATTTATGAAAAAATGTTGAATGGACTTGGATTATTTTGTCTGGAGAAGAGAAGATTGAAGGTGGGAGGATTTGATAACAGTCTTCAAATATATGAAGGACGGTTATAAAGAGGATAGTGATAGACTATTTTTGGTGGGGCACAGGACAAGAAGTAACAATGATAAATTGCAACAAGGAAAATTTAGGTTGGATATTAGGAAATTTAGGAAGAACTTTTGAGCTAGGAGGGTGATTAAGCACTGGAACAGATTAGTTAAAAAGGTTGTGCAATCTCTGTCCTTGGGAGCTTTTAAGACCTAGTTAGACAAATACTTATCCGGAATGGTGTAGACAGGGATGATTCTGCCTTGAACAAGGAGTTGAACTAAATGACCTCCTGAGGTCCCTTTCAGACCTATTTTTCTATAATTCTGCGAGGTGGGAGAGGTAGTCTTAAGACCCTCTCCTATATTAGGTGGCTGCTGAATTGGGTTGTTCAGATTGTATTTTGAACTGAGGTACACGACATCTCCCTAAGTTTGTTTTAGGTGTCACAACCCAAAGGGTGTGATTTTTGTTTTTGTGCGCTTCGGCACTGCTAAATTGTTCCCGCTAAATTATAGCTTCTTTGCACAGTGGAGTTTTCTGCTGCAAAAGAGAACCCTGGTGCAAGGGAGAATTTCCCACCAATTTGAAGCTTTCTTTGCAGGGTGCATTTCTTTGTTGCAGCACAGAAATGCTCGTTGCAAAGAGTTCCCGCCATTTGTATGCTAATTCGAGTCCCATTATTGGCCAGTTCTAAATTATTCACATGTGGCGGCTGGTGATTGGCTTGCTAGCCATATAAAGCATTTCAAGCAGGCAACAGAGGTCTGATCAGCCTCTGGCCTCTCCCCGTCGTTAATCGCAGCCCAGACGTATCCCTTCCCGTGCGCAAGAGAACCGGACCCACGGAGCCTAGCAAACTTCGTGTGAGTCCTTAAAACCGACCTCAGAGCTCTTCTACCCGGGTTCGAGTCCTGCAGGTTTATCTTCCCGTCGCCGAAAACCCATTGCGACGTACCCTCGTGTTTTACATCTTCCCGTCACCAAAAACCCCTTGCGACATACCCTCGTGCCCTGCAGGTTCGAGTTTTGTTTTGTTGTCTGTCTGTAACTGCAACTCAAGCAAGTTTTCCAGCCTACACCACTGCCATCTCGGTGTAAGTAAACAATCTTTTAAACTACTGCTAAGCGTTTGTGCCTAATTCCAGCTCGACGGCCTTCCCTCTCCGACCCGGCGTGCCCGGGCTGCTGGCCACAGCCCGCGTGCAGCACGGAAAAGGGCTAGGGTTGCTCCTGGCCCGCACATTAGGTACCTAAATCCTTTTATGGATCTGGCCCTCTTTCTTTCCCCATGCTTTGCTTTGGCAAATAAGATCAGCTGCTGAGTTTAAACTATTAGTCCTTAGTTTAAACTCAGCAGCTAAGTTGAGTCCTTAGACTATCTGGAGGCTAATGGCAAGGAGTTTTCTGGGAACTGAACTAAGTTTTAGAATTTGTTTCTCAGGTCACTTTCACAAAATACATCTTAAGTGTATTTTACTTTATATTATAGTGTAAAATCTGCCTCTTTTCTTAGGTAGTTAGAGTAGAGCCAGAGGCAACAGGGTAATATCAGTCTCTCATTTTTTTTTAGGGTGGAGTCTATTGATTTGTAATTAATAATAGCTAATTTTAATGACTTAGATATCTTCATTTTCCTACTAGAGAGCAGAGCACATAATGATTTTGTAAACTTCTGTGAATTCTACGAATGAACATATATATATTGGTAGATGGTAAATAGTGGTAATATTCAAGGGCATGAATCTTTTGATATGCTTATATTTCTTTTTCATTTAAACCTATTTTCCTCAACTTGTTACCTGATATCCTGAAAGAGTGGGCAGCAGACCACTGCTGTTCTTATCTAATTTTTAAACTGTTTTTTGATGAGTGGATAAATGCCAATGCAGGTAATTTGCTCCTATTCAGATTATGAGCTGACACTGCTACCTCAGTGAACAAGATGTCTATTGTCCCACCACATGGTTTTAGAACCAGAGGGAAATGCAGGCTAACTTGACAGTTGGCATATAGCCCTTTCAATATTTTAATTTGAATTATAGTAGCTTCTAAAGCAGGGGTGGGCAAAATGCGGCCTGGGGGCTGGATACAGCCCGCCAGGCCATTCTATCCGGCCCACTGGGCTCCCCCAACATTCAGAAAATTAATATTTATCTGCCCCAGGTTGCCTGTCATGAGGCCCTCGATGGCTTGCCAAAACTCAGTAAGTGGCCCTCTGCCCGAAATAATTTCCCACCCCTGTTCTAAAGGCTCCAACTACAATCACAGCCGTATTTGGCTAAGCCCTTCACACACACACACACACACACACACACACACACACATGTAACAAGAACAGTATCTTCCCTGTAGACTTTAAAATCCAAATAAACAAGACAGACAAAGTGTGAATGATGGGAAGTATTATTATTGCCCTTAGCAAAGGAGGAACTGAAGAATAAAGAGATTAAGTGACTTGCTTAAGGGCAAATAGGAAATGTGTGGCAGAGCCAAGAATCTAAACACAAATATCCTATTTCTTAGTCCTGTTTCCAACCCCCAATGCTATTTTTGCCAAATGGAAAACCTATATCCCAAAGAAAATACATTATCATGCAAAAAGAAAGTCTCCATAGTAATTCCCTTTTTTTGTGGAAGCTTGAAATTCAGTTTGCAGTTTGACTTCATGAAGTACATTTTCCAACTCATTTGTAGGGAACAGCCATGCAAAATCCTATTAACAAATAATATGAGTTGCACAGTTTCCCTGCTTCCCAGTGATCTGAAAATGTGTTCTCTGGAAATGCCTTTTCACCAAATAATGTTTGAAAACAAATATTCTATAACAAATATTGAATGCCTATTACATCTACACTTATCTTCCTTAACTTTATTCCACTTAAAAACACAAGCTGCTCAGTAACGTTCCATGAAATATAAATGCTGAAAGTGCAGTAATTCAGCCTATTAACCAGAAGTCTTTTTGGAACCAGGCCCAGGTACTATTTCATTTCAATGACTAAATCTCACTCACAGTCTATGAGTCCATCTCTAAATGTAAGCAGACTACGAAATATAACATTTTGTCTCACAAACTGAAAGTTGATGCAAATGTATTTGTAGAGTTTATGAATAATAAAACTTAACAGAATCTAATCAAATCACAGTTTACACAGTATGTCCACAACTAGACATTATAATTCACTCAACATTTCTTTTTCACCTCTTACTTTCTAAAGTGTAGTTCATTCTGTAATGACTATCGTGGCAGAAGTATGCTGTCTAGTCAGAGATTTTCTTTTCTCCTTGAGGAAAATATTAAAATGAATATACTGAGAACTGCAAATGTCTGTCTGAATAACAAAAAGGAGGGAAGAGAATTGAGGTGACTCAAAAAAGAAAAGACTGGAATATTGATCAGAATGCCAAGCTCAGTCTTGGACAGATCCCCTTTTCCCCACCTTGCAAAGGCTGCAAGTGACAAATCATTGTGAGTTGTGCTCTCTTTAATAGGCAGGTGATGTGAAAAACTGAAAAATGGAGACAGTTCAATAGTATGGGATCACCTGTAGGCCCCTCATCAAGGAGAATACCTGGTCTTGTCATCCTATATAAGAAATCTGAAATATAATCATTGCCAGTGTAGTGAAAAGGCCAGGGCAGTAAAATGGGTAAAACAAACTATTATGTGCCATATTTGAATAGGAAAAGAAAGTAAGCCTAGGGTTGTTGCTCTCAGACCACACTTCAGACTTAGTTTGGTATGAAATATTTTGGCATTCATTGCCAGATATCCCGTTTTTCTTCATTTACAGAACAAAACTAGATTTTTCACCATCTGTAGCAATATATACACGTAACTGAGTTCTATGATCAAACTCTTAGTAGTTAATTTTTTATATAGATATAAAATATAAAGGATCATTTTTCTGGCTTATAGCCAAGTAATTTTGGGCTATATCAAATGTTTTGTTGGTTTACAGGAGCTCATATTCCCTTTGGAAAAAATTTGTCAGCCTGCAGTTAGTTTTTCCCTCTTGTGGCATCAAGCATTTACACTGTTTATCTCATTAGCATTAATTAATTTAAGTTCTTCTATCAAAATGATTTTTTGCTGCTAGACTCTGCACTCTCTCTACAAAGGAACTATTTTTGCATTTTTCTCCCATGATGAAGCAGTACTCCACTATACATTTCTCCCAGAAATCTTTCCACATCAATTAAAAAGTATTCTTTCCATCTTCATGTGGTCAATCTTCCTGCCTCAAGGAGCTCAGACTATATTTCCTAGATGAACAATAGGTGCCAAAATTCTACATTTTGTCAAAAAGACCCTGGTTTGAAAAAACCAAATATCCAAGTGTACCCGCCTCCGTTCGACCAGGAGTTCGCGCGCCGCCTTCGCCTGAACCCGATATCTTGCACACCCGGACTTCATTGGTACACCCCAGGATTTGCCCCATCTGGTATAAAGGGAGACCCCAGAACTCGCCTGCCACGACTTTGATGACTCTTTCAGTGGGGGGGTCTTCCCTCGGGGCATCCCCCGGTGCCAGCGCGCTCCTTCGCGGGTACTCTCGGGGCTCCGTCCTCCCCTACACCCCAGCCATACGCCACCTCAGGTCTTCCTATCCTGGCCCCCAAC
>NW_005842012.1:2209141-2238900 GCF_000455745.1 Alligator sinensis | reverse complement strand
GGCCCCACGCGCGGCGCAGCTGTCGCACCTCCGGCCGCCTCGGGTGTCGGGTTCCCCGCTGGCTGCTGCCCCCCTCACGGGGCTGACTTCTCCCCTCGTCGTCTCACTCCCGGGTGCTCCGCCACACTGCTCGCCGCCTGCTCTGCCGCGCTGCTCGCAGCCTGCTCCGCCTCTACTCGGCATCGTCCCGCACTCCGCGAGTGCTCCGCCGCACTGCTCACAGCCTGCTCCACCTCTACTTGGCGTCGTCCCACACTCTGCGGGTGGCGGCTGATCCCCTGCTCGTTGGGGCTCCACGCCCCAGCTCTCTCCCTTCACCCGTCCCGCTACCTCAGCGGGGCCGCCTTTTGTTTCTCCCGGCCGGCATGCCCGGCCCCCGCCACTCAGCCGCAACCAGATAAACACCCGGCTGACGACCTGCGCCGGCAGCGCCGACGCGTGGAGTTTCCTCGGCTCCTCCGGCCCTGCGGGAGGTAAGCAGACCCCTTGGCCGCCGCAGGGGTCTCCCAGTGCCCCCGCTCCCCTGGGACACCAAGCAATAGCAGTTCTTTATTAGACTTTTCCTCAGGCAGTAAGAGTACCAGAGCATGTAAAGTAATAGCAGCAAGCTCTGCTGCTCTTCCTTCAGCTCCATCACCAACAGGAAAACAGGGCTAGATCCACTGCACTTTTTGGCTGTGCGCTTTGCTCCAGTGATGCAGTGTCCCAATCAGATCTGTAGCAACCTTCCATTACTGGATTAGTTCAAAGTCACCAAGTAAGCTGTCCCAGAATATTTCTTGACAAGATTTTTAAAGCAGTGATCTTCTTTCCGCGTGCTCCTTTACCCACCACTATAAGCTGATTATGAAGATATTTCCTTTGGTCATTAAGGCCTTCAATTTGTCTTTTACTTTTTAACTTCTCTGTACTGGCCTTCTCTTTGCTTCTAATTTTTCTCTAAATTGTTGGTTAATTTTCAATATAATTTCCAAATTGGGTTCTCATGAGTTAAAATCAAATTGTTCTGTTCTGACCCGTGCATCTACAGTCCTGTAACAGCAGAACAATCAGCCAGCATATGGTGGGCAATTGGCACAGACCTTCAGTCATGATTGATACTGGTCTGTTAATGGAAACTTTGGAAGCTTCCCCTTGGGGTTGTTGGCCAGTTAATCCTCATATCTAGTGAGAAATCTGTGTTCCCAGTCTAGCAGAACTGTCACTATGGGACACAGTCAGCATGCACTCCTCTCTGGCTCCTGGATTCTGTTTTTATGAAAAGGAAAATTTATGGGTACGACTAAAATTATCTAATTTGACCATCAGGTTTACCTGCAATGAAGTAAACTCTCCATTTCAACTTATTAATTGCTTAAGGGAAGAAATGAAACTGGTACCCAGCCATTTACTGGACTTTAACTTTTCTATTTAATTAGTGACTTTAAACTGTGTGTTCATATATCAAATGTAGGCACTCCAGGGCTAGATCAACACCTAAAATGTAGGTATGTGGTCTCCCTAGAGAAGAATCCAGAATCCTGATAAATGCCTAGGCTTGCTGTAGAATGCATGGGAAGAGATGAGCACCGCAGAACATGCTTCGGTACAGTCAGCACAGTGAATGGGAGCTCTTTATAGCCAACAGAAAACATTGGGCAAGCCTAAAATATCACCATACCTCAGGATTGCAGGGAGGTGCCTCTGCCCAGCAGAAATCTACCAGATCTCTCTCCTGAAGGTAGGATCCAATGTCCTGTCTTTTAACCTAAGAAAGGATCAGTTTAAGGTAGTGATACTACTAACCACCTGAGAGAAAGACATGAGTTTTGGTCCCTGCTTCCATTTGACATGAAACAGTGTCTAGATAAAGTCCAAATGATGTACTA
This sequence comes from Alligator sinensis, assembly GCF_000455745.1. NCBI lineage: Eukaryota > Metazoa > Chordata > Crocodylia > Alligatoridae > Alligator > Alligator sinensis. The sequence continues at coordinate 2,237,032 of NW_005842012.1, read as the reverse complement.
GAGCAGGAAACAAAACTTAAGATTTCCTTTTCTCACGTGAGCTCCTTAAACAACAGAACCATACTGTCCTTGCTCAAGGCTTCTGTCCACACCTCATGGGGCTGCCAAGTCATGCTCCTTCTTAATGCATCTCCACCCAGCCCCAGGACTCTCTTGCACTCTAGCGTCCCCAGAAACCCACTTTCAGCGGGAGGGCTGGAGGAAGCCATTACCTTTGCGTAATCCTTAGCCTGATAGTTGAGCCCTTTTATGGAAAGTGGGAGATATAGGTTCAATGTGCCTCAAGCTAATGAGGGCCTAGAACCTCAGTCTCCCACTCGGCTGGTAGACTGATGGGTATCTACTGGGTTGTTTGGTAAAAGATGGGAGACACATTTTCTAGTGCTACGTTTTCTAGCATTGCATGTAATGCCTGTAAATTTCATGCAGTAAAAGGGAGTCTCTAGGACCTCACACCCCATGGTATCCTTTTTTCTTTCCTCCTTCCATGGAAGGGTAGAAAGCACACTGGCAGTGACCAACTCTGGGGGCAGGGATAGCGTGCCTTTGAGGTGGCTTTGGGTGGGGGGGGCTGGAACACCCCCCTTCTCACCATGTTTTCATGCTGTTTCACATTCCCCTCAAATTCTTAGCATTATAGTTGAATGCCTATCCATACCATTAGGTGCATAACAGCTACCAAATAGAAGTCTAACATGGGGAATTGGATCTGGCCCTTAATTTTTATATCTTAGTTGGGTTTAATAATTAGCTAAATATTGAGCTGCTCAGGCTTGCCAAAACTGAGTCATTTCCACACACATGCAGACACAAAATTTTCAGGAACCTGGGGCTCTTTTTATAAAGAATGTGGGTGGAATTTAGGTACCTCCAGAGTTAGGTGCCAGCTAAGCATAAGTGGGGTGGGGGGAGAAAGGGGAGGGAAAGGCTTTAAGGAATATAGTGTTGCTCTGAGTTGCCTAAACTCTGCTCAATTTTCACTTTAGTTCATAAAGCTCATAACCGAACCAGGTCCTTACAGCATAGTAAACTAAGCAACTCACTTTAAACTATCCTAAAACTCTTCTCAGTCATCAATCAAGAATTCCTTTTGTACCATTTTAACATGTATTTTACAAAAGCAGATTGCTTTGGTGTTGCTAGGTATGGTTCATTCAGATGTATACAGTTAAAAATCCTGTAAGTCTAGACGTGTGTGCATTCCATTTAATTGTCTTTTGCTTACAAAGTGCATTGTTTGAAATTATATAAATTTTATCTGTCTGAGAAATGGTGTGTGCTTGCTTACTGTAGATTATTGATATATTCCTAAAGGACAGAATTTGCAAACATGTAAAATCCCTATTTTCTCACATACAACATTCACCTGTTCCCCAGAAATCAACCTCTCCAAAATTGGGGTGCATGTAGTAAACAAGAAAGTCCTTTTCCCAGCAAGCCTGGAGACTGTGCATATGAGATCTATATTTATGCTTTTTCAATCATCTGAGACCTCATCCAGCCTGCACACATTCTCAGAGAGGACAAATGACCCTGAAATTACCTCGACCAGTACCTTCAGTACCCTAGGGTGCATCCCATCTGGCCCTGCTTGAAATCATCTAGCTTCTTCCAGTAATCCCTAACCTGTTCTGCCATTACTCTAAACTGTTTATCTCCTTCCCTGTTTTTACTTCCAACTGCACTCATCTGATAACAGCCCCTATTTGTGAAAACCTAAGTAAAAAAGGCCTTCTCTGCACTATGCATAATTTCTGTATTCTATAAGGGACCTATGGTTCTTTGGTCTTCCTCTTACTTTTGACATACTTTTCGTTGCTTTTTATGTCCCTTGCTAGCTGCATCTCAGATCGTGCCTTGGCCTTCCTAATGTTCTCCTTGCATGCCCGAGTAATATTCTCCCCTAGTACTATGACCAAGTTTCCACTTTTTCTAGGATTCTTTGAGTTTCAGCTCATTGAAGAAATTCTAGTCTCAAGGGAGTTGCCATTACCATGACTATAAGACCTTGATTCAAACTTCAAATGTAAAATGAAAAACAGATCTCCCCTAAACTCCAGGATATATGCTTGGACCTGAATAGATAGGAATTTTCTTGGTGCAGGCTTCTCAGCTGTATAATGGACCAAAGAGAGTCTAAGTAGTTTCACCTATGAGTATTGGGAGACATATTTTCTAGAGAATTAATTTAGGCACATATGTAAAGGTTTCAGCTAGGTACTGAAACAAGCTAAGTCAAAACCCAAAAAAGGAACACCTTCATATTTCAAGCAAGGAAAAGTTGAAATTCAGATGCAAGGAATGTGACTTGTCTCTAGTCTTTTCTTAGACAAATAATATTCTATCATCTTCAGATCGGTGAGCGTGCTTTCACAAAAAAAAAAGTGAAGTACTTAGGGCTGACAAAATTATAAGGAATCTAATTAACATCAGTGACAAAAAAATTGCAGAAAAAAGCAAGCAGTTTTTGGAAGCTTTTCTGAAGCTTTCCTGTATTTCATCATCCCCTAAATATTTTCCCTTCTTCAACTTGAAATTACCCAGATAACAGCAGCTTTCCCTCCTGGAAAGGATAGATACTAGAAAGATAGCAAGGCCTCTTTCATTTAATGTAATATTTTAGTAGTTAAGAGTTCTGTATCTCATTATCAAATCCTTGTAACAAACAGCTCTAAGCATTTCCTTATGCTGTCAACAGCTCTATTGGCCTCTGCATGTAAGGCCTGATTCTGAAAACACCTGTAGGTCCTATGAAACATATTTCAAGGTCCCACTAGAAGTGCAATGTGAACTCAGTTCTGGTATAAGCCAGTAAGCTATCAAGGTTAGTGAGGGTTATTCAGCATTTGGGAAACAGATCATTCCAGCTCTATTCAGAACCATAATTGTTTACAGAGAGCTCAGGGAAATGATCTCTTAGTTACTAAATGTAAACTTACTTGAGATTGGTGGATTTCTTGCTGAAAGAACAATAATGTGAAGTGTCATTATTCATTATTTGTTTCACAGCAGCAGCATGGCTGATTTACAACACAGAAAAGAGGCATGCATCCTGTCCAATGGAGCTCCCAGTTCACATAAACATGCAGATAACACCCTAGAGAACCAGAGCATCAGCATTAAATTAGAGGATAATTCAGTGGGGATTTTTTTGTCCATTTGTTTGCTGGATTAAAATGACCCATCTTCACTAAAGAAACCAATAATGAAAAGGAGGCATTACATACTATTTAAAACTTACCTAAAAATGAGAAAAAAAACAATGTTTGGGGTCACCGTCTCCTTTAGTAGAGCCAATTGTTTAGTTCTACACTTTTGACTGTTAAAGTAACTGAAGCAAGGCTCACAGTACAGTACCACAGCCAAATATATATATGTGTGTGTATGTGTTCTTCGCTGTACACACACACACACACACACACACACACACAATTTCTTTACTAATTAACATGATTTCACACTTATATTGTAGTAGCAGTAAAATAAACCTTTTGTACCTATCCTGATAAACTGAAGAAGCCATGGTTCTGAGTCATAGCTTTTACAAGGTCATGACCTGGGTTTTTAGGGAAAAAATAGCATGCAAAGCTCAAGCTGAATGCTGTGAGCTTGGTCAGTGTGGCACCAACAAAGAGCTTGGACCATAAATGGTTGACAGTCCATGAACTTTTCACTCACATGCAACTGTTTATCAGCTACAAATGATGCCAAGGGAGTTGAAATATGTTTAACAGTCTGTTTGTATTTTTCTAGAGAGGTCTTAGTGTCACATAACTCATTTTGGCATTTTTAACTACATTTTGTATTTAGAAAACCAAGCAAAGAGTGAGGCTAATATTTATTTTTCAAGTGACTCAAAACAATTTAGAGAGAAGCTCTGTTTATCTCGAATGCAAAACTCTAGAACTCTTGGTTCAGAGATGATACCTTTTATTGGACCAACTAAGAAATTACAAAAAAATTGTCTTTCTTTGCAAGCTTTCAGGCACATGCACTCCCTGTTTATTTCTATTGTTTTTACAATTATTGCTACCTTATTGTAGACACTTGCCAATGGAATTAAAGCATTTTCTCCATAGAATAACAAAAACAAATGCCAAGAGGAAGTATTTGGTACCTCAAAGGATTAAGCCAGTAATGACTGTCTAGAGCAGTGGGGGGGCAACCTTTTCAGCAGGCATGCCACAAATTAGCCCTGCACCCTCCCCAAGTACCACTCCAAACCCTTTCCCCTGCCTGATCAGCTACTCTGCTTTCTGCTGCAGGCCCTGTTCTCCCTTCCAGATCTGCTGCTCTGCTTTCTGCTTCCTCCACTGTGATCCATACCCAATTTGCTGCTTTGCTTTCTGCTTCCTGCCCTATCTGCTACTGTGCTGCCTGTCCCTTCCGCAATCTGCCATGTGCCACACACACAGGCTGCTTGTGTCACTTGTGCCACAGGTTGGCGACCCCTGATCTAAAAGCTAAAGCTGCCCTTCCTCCCTCTCCCCCTGACAATAAATGTTTTGGGGACAACATGTAGGGGGTGTTCAGTGCTCTTCACTCTACCCTTCCTTGTTCTCATATGGCTTTATTCTTGTACCCTTTAATCATACAATTACAGTAAAATCTCTGTTATCCAGCATCCCCGGGGTAAGGGGATTGCCAGTTATATAAAAACTCAAGTTATCTGAAATAACCCAGCAGGGTTTTCAGATAACATGGAGTGGGTGGGGGTGGTGTGGTGGTGGCCGCATGCAGGGTGGCAACAGCTGTTGCGTGTGAGCTTTCCCCTGCCCTCTCCCTCCATGTCCAGCTAGTGGAGCTGGGGGGGGCGGGGGGAAAGTTACACATGGACCAGCGGTAGCGTGGGGTAGTGGGTGGTTGCAGTGGTCGCCACCTGTGTGCTTTCCCCTGCCCTCCCTCCCCTCCCCCACCATCCTGCAGCCAGCCAGAAACTCCAGTTAATAGAGTGTTCCAGTTGCTGAAGTACCAGATAACAGAGATTTTACTGTAGCATCCACTTATGTGACTGGGATGTGAATATGATGACTAAGGCTGAGAAGTTTTCTTTTCAGTGTTTTACCTTTTGTTGTTTGTTTGTTTGTTTGTTTGGGGTTTTTTGGGGGGGTTGGTGTTTTGTTTTGTTTTTTGGTTGTTTTCTTTCTTTCTTTTTGGTGTGAAATAGCATGGATTTAGGCCCCACATCAATAATGTTAATTTTAGAAATGTTCCCCAAGCACATTATTGAATTAAAGCCACAGAAGTGCTTTCTCTCTCTCTCTCACGCACACATACATTACGCTTACTCCAAAAAAAAAATCAAAATCATGATCAGAATGAGATCATGACATCGTTATATTGTCCTGAACATAACCTTACATTTCAGCAGCTTCCTCATTTGGAAACAATTGACTTTTCTACCAGATCAGTGAAGCAATTGTTTAACATCCTTTTATAATGTGTATAGTTGCCATGAGTTGCATGACAATCAGAAACAAGCTCATTAGACAAGCATACATGTAAAGGGGTTTCTAAATCAAGATTGTACAGGTCCAGTGTTTAGTGTCTGACTGAAAACCCCAATGAAAATATTCCTTAGGAAACAATATTCCAAAAAATGGCTCTATGTTTTCCTTTGGGGTTTATTCAGCGGGAAGTACACATCTCTCGACATGAAGCCCATCATAAATCTTGAAAATCTCATGTAGAACCCAAAATATTTATTTTAATGTGTTATTCATTAAGTTATTTATTTAAATCTTAGTCTGTTGGCAGCTGCAAACTCATTTCATTCCAGCTACAGTATAGCAGTGTTCTAGTGTGATTTGAAAGGGTCATTAGGCCATTAGCACTGGATACATTTCAGAAACAGAATCTGCAAATGCCCAAAGGAACATAATTGTAAAATACAATTACACTATTAGAGTGGAAGAATGTTGTAGTATAAACAGTTCAAAGGAGATTAATGAACCTTAATTTTAGGCCATTTCCAATTATGTCAGTAACGATTAATTTCTCTCAATAATAGTTAACATAGGTGAGACATCATGAGAAGATCCAGGATTTACCAAGTGGGTGCAGCACACTGCCCCTCAGACCATGGTCAGGATGGGGGCAAAGGGTGGCTGCCCCCACTCCCCACCAAAGGGGAGACCAGGTAGCCATGCAAGGAGCAGGTGCATCCTTGCGAACTCTACCTCTGAAGGACATTCTTGCCTATCTGTGAACAAAAAACATAATGTAGCTTTGATGTATTTTCATTTTGCTATTTTGTCAATAGAAATTTCAGGAAATGCTTATTCAATCTGTATAACCTGTTGCATGTTCTATTTAAATCTCCTAATTGTGATTACAGATGACATCTATTTACTTATGCATTTAGGGAAACTATGAAGAATCTTAGGCTTCCATTTAGGGGATGATCTTGTGGGCTGGTGCACATCCTTTGAAGTCCATAGGCCTAATTCTGCACTGCTTTGAACTTGTTTATACTTGTGAAAAAAAAAGATGCCAGTTCAGAATGAGTGTTTTTCTTTCACTTGGCAAAGACCTTGACATAAACTCAACCCATTACAGGAAATTTGTCCTGGCATGTCCAGAATGTATAGAAATTGCCAAGTTTTATTTTGTCCAGACTTTTGGTATTGCAAAAAGAGATATCTCCCTCCTATTTTGCCCTTTTTTCTCTGCTCCAGCCTTCTCACAACTGGCTCTAATGACAAACTCGATAACTTGCTGATACCACAATACAATCCTGTGCTTCTTTTTTTCTGTAGGCAAGCCTGCCTGAGGATTAGGTATCTTGCAGTTTGATTTGTGAGCTGAGATCTTATCATGATCATGTAACTTCACAGAACTAGTCTAATATTAAGGAGCCAGAATCAATTAAACTGCATGTCAGTTGCCATAGTAGAAAATCATCACAAAAAAGGGAACAATGATTTGTTGGCAGGCAGCATGAATGTTTCTGCTGTGTTGTATGTACGATTTATAGCAACTGCTAAGGAATAAAACTTTGTCTTCTGCATCCAGTTGAGGAGAACCAGCACCATCTACAGATTTTTAGCTTCGGTTGAGAGTATATTTTTGTCTTTGAAGCCACTTAAATATTGTGCATTTTAGGCCTGACACAAAACTCATTGAGATCAACATCAGCATTTCTTCTGATCCAACTTAACTTTCATTCAAGATACAAAACCCAATATTGCAATCCTATACATATTCAAAGATGATCCTGTGTTCATTTTCATAGGAATGTGCACTACAGTTTTACAATAGTCTGAATATGGTTTGATTTTTTATATTTGTACAGGCTGTGAAATAAGATACACAGCATAGATAGGATTTTGATGCAAAAAATTATCTTTTAGTTTCCACTGATATGTATTTAATAAAAAATATTACACATTAATAACCCCCACATGCCTCCATTTTAACCAATTATAGAGCATGGCAAAATCATTTCCATTAAAAATTTTTGACCAAAAACATTTCAGAATTTACTTCACAATATCTCCATATTCATAACTGGCTTGGTTAAAGATAGACCTAATATTGCTGAGTATTATTAAAGTGATCTGAAAATTTAGATTTTAAGGCCATGTTTTCAGTTGCTTATACTTTTTCTAAACTATAGCTATTTGGGCTGAAATTTTCTATGCTAGATGGTTGCCCTGGCTGAATTATTTTAGAAAAACCTCAGATTAAATGGTTCTTTTTGAAAAAACATAGCTAGGGAAAAGTACAATATATTACCCCTATTAAAAAAATTATTGCAACTTTGAACTAGAGATTTGAAATTTGTTGGGAATGGCCTTCGTACCAGGGAGGTATGTTTTTGCCATCCCTGCGACAATCCTCCAAAATCTGACCAAGTTACTAGCCTTTGAAAAATCTCCATTTGCACTTGTTCAATGGAGTGAGTTTTCTTCAATTTTGACAGTTGAAGTCTCCAGAAATTCTCTTCTCATTGAGTATACTTTCTGGTGGTGACTATATTGTGCATACACTAGCTACAATGGCATAGTGTGTTCAATCTCTTCTCATTTTCTAGTTTGACAGGAGTGACTTGCTCCCTACTAGAGTACGGTGAAACTGGGTGGGCACAGAGGCTGTGAACCAAGGAAGATGACTGGGATTGTGAGGAAGACAAAGCTGGAAAGGAGAGATAAAGTAGGCAGTGCGAGCCTGCAGGAAGGTGGGGAGGCTGAGACAAGGAACTGGAGGATAAAGAGTGGAGACCAGGAGCTGAGAGAAATGCAATGAAGCCTGAAGATGATTTGGAGTAAAAATTACATAAGGTGCTGGGGTGGGGGACTGAGGTGCTGTGGTGGGGCACAAGAAAAGAGAGACTAGGTGCTAGTAGGTGAGGAGGATGGATGAAGGGACAGATCTAAAAAGTAGCTGTGATATATGAAAAAAACGAGATTGGGTGGGCAAACAGACTGCAGCAAGGAACCAGGGAAATGCAGAGACTGGGGCAAAGAACCAGGAAGAGGTTGTCTGTGCAACCTGAGGAACCTTGAGGAATCTAGAGAGAGAAAGACTAGGACTGGGGAGCTGAGAAGAGAAGCATATCAGACAGAAGTTGGGAAAGGGAACTGGCTGGGAAAGGAAACTTGGAGCGGGCATAGAAGGGGAGAAAACCCTGAAAGAGAGGAATGATTGTAGATTAAACTGTCAGTCTAGGATGGGAAAGTAGGAATGGTGGAATGGTTGGGTAAGGAGACTGGAGTTGGTATGAGAAGACTGAGGAATGGTAAATTATACTGGGACAAGGTTGGGGAAAGACAGGGCTGGGACATGAACATGCATAGGGCAGAAGAAGCCGAGCTTGGGAGGAACAGATTAAGAAGTCTTTATGTACTACATGCTCTACTCCAGCACCTGGAATGGAAACCCAAGATTTCGGTTTCATCATTCATAGTTTCATAGTTTCAGGGTCGGAAGGGACCTAATAGATCTTCTAGCCCGCCCCCCCGCCAGGGCGGGAGAACAACCCAAAAACACAAACAAAACCACTCACCCTAAAAACAAAAACGGGACTCAAATGAGTCCAGCCAGGTAAGTATCCAGCCTCTTCTTAAAGATCCCCAGGGTAGGGGCCAGCACCACCTCCCTTGGAAGTTGGTTCCAGCTCCTAGCCGCCCTGACTGTGAAGTAGTTTTTTCGGATGTCCAATCTGTACCTCCTCTCCATCAACTTGTGCCCATTATTCCTTGTTATGCCAGCAGGGGCTAGGGGAAACAGCGTCTCCCCCAAACCCTTCTGGTTCCCCCTAGTGAGTTTATAGACGGTCACCAGGTCCCCCCTCAGCCTTCTCTTGTGGAGGCTGAATAGGTTCAAGTCCCGCAGTCTCTCACTGTAGGGTCTGCCCTGTTGTCCCCGGATCATGCGGGTGGCCCTCCTCTGGACCCTCTCCATGTTGTCCACATCCCTCCTGAAATGGGGCGCACAGAACTGGACACAATACTCCAGCTGCGGCCTGACCAGCGTCGCATAGAGGGGGAGGATCACCTCCCTGGCTCTACTCGAGATGCACCTGTGGATGCACGACAAGGTCCGGTTAGCCCTGCCAACCATGACCTCGCATTGTCGGCCCATGTTCATCTTGGAGTCAATAATGACACCAAGATCCCTTTCCGCCTCCGTGCTCTCAAGTAGGGAGCTCCCCATCTTATAAGTGTGCTGCTGGTTCCTACTACCCAAGTGCAGCACCCTGCACTTGTCCGTATTGAAACGCATCCTGTTCCTGTCTGCCCACCCCTGTAACCTATCCAGATCCTTCTGCAATCTCTCTCTCCCTGCTAGCGTGCTCACCTCCCCCCAAATTTTGGTGTCATCAGCGAATTTAAACAGGTTGCTCTCCACCCCAACATCAAGATCGCTGATGAAGACATTGAACAGCGCAGGGCCCAGGACCGAGCCCTGAGGGACTCCACTACCCACCTCCCCCCAAGTCGAATATGATCCATCCACCACCACCCTCTGAGTGCGACCCTTCAGCCAATCTGCAATCCATCTGACCGTGTAGGCATCTATGCCACAGTCGCCTAGTTTATTAATTAGGATGGGGTGAGAGACGGTGTCAAAGGCCTTGCTGAAGTCCAGAAAGACTACATCCACCGCGACACCTGCATCCATGGCCTTTGTGACCTGATCATAAAAGGCAATCAGGTTGGTCTGACATGATCTCCCCCTAATAAATCCATGCTGATTGCCCCTGAGCATCATCTCGGATGCCGGCCCATCACAAATGTGCTCCTTGATGATCTTCTCAAAGAGCTTCCCCAGGATTGAGGTAAGACTGACGGGCCTATAATTGCCCGGGTCCTCCCTTTTCCCTTTTTTGAAGATGGGGACCACATTAGCTACCTTCCAATCGTCTGGCACCTGGCCCAAGCACCACGATCGCTCGTAGAGCCGTGCCAGGGGCCCTGCAATAACCCCAGCCAGCTCCCTCAGCACCCTGGGGTGGAGAGCATCCGGACCCGCTGACTTGAACGCGTCCAGCCCCTCCAGAAGCTCTCTAACCCGGTCCTCCCCAACCTGAGGTCTGAAGGCGATCCCCTCGCGTCCGGCTTCTATCACAGCAGGGAAGTCCCGGTCCCTGCACAAGAAAACGGAGGTGAAGAATTGGTTAAAGAGGTCCGCTTTATCCTCTGACGCAACCACCAGATTGCCCCGCATATCCTGCAGGGGCCCCACATTACCCGGCGCCTTCTTCATCCTCCCAATATATTTGAAAAAGGACTTTTTGTTATCCTTAATCCTGGACGCTAATCCGAGCTCTATCTCCGCCTTGGCCTTCCTAACAGCCCGCCTGCAGGCCCGAGCAGAGGAGGTATACTCCTCTTTGGAGATTACACCCCCCTTCCACCGGGCGTACGCCACCCTTTTGGCAAGCAGGCATTCCCGGACACCCTTGGTGAGCCAGGGGGGCTTTTGGACACTCCTGCCCGCCTTGCTTCTTGTCGGGATGAAGCTGGCAAGTATTTGCTGGGCAAGCATTTGCTGGGCAAGTATCTATGAAACCCACTAACATGGGTGGGCTCCACTTCCAGCCAACCCACATCTAAAATTGTCATCAGTTACTTTATCAAAAGGTCTTTCTAGGTGATCTAAAACATTTAACCCTGCCAATGAGCTATGTAGATTTCAATATGATGTCACATGGTAGAATTTAAAAAAATGAGAAAATGACACACCACAAACTACATTAAAAGAATATTATTATACTCAAGAGTTAGGAAATACAAGTTTGCTTAGTTATCTATACAGATATAGTTTGCTTTATGAGACAGTACTGAATTATATGCTCCCCTGCTATTTTTCTAAATGGATCCTTGCCTCCTTCTCCTCCATATTAGAAACCTGCTTTAGATATGAATAAGGATTGTGCAGTAAAGTAGATTTGCCAGTTTGTAGAGGTAAGAAGTTGTGCAGTGAGTGAGGCAGGGGTTTTCAGGGAAAGAAAGGATTGTTTCAAGATTAAGGAATATAAACCTGACTTACTGGAGTCTCTTCTTGCCTTTGCACTGGATTTTTGTGTCATATGCAAGAACTTATCACTTAACCAAACTTTTCACAGGTGATTGCACGTTATGTTTCTCGTTTTCTTGACTTTTAGTCTGATAGCCTTAGCTCTGATTTCCCAAAATGCACAGCTGCTGGAGACAATTTAAGTCAGTGGTAGCTATGCTTTCAATATATAAATTTCTAAAACTCTTAAGTACTCTGAAAAATAATCTTCTAATTGACTCAAACTGGGCACCCAAAACAGTCTAAAATGAGGATAAGCCTACCCTCTTGTCTCATAGAGATGTAATGAATGATGATTATTATCTGTGAATCACTCAGCTATTATAGTGATAAGCACCAGAGAAAAGCCCATGAGGAAATTAATAATTCTGTCTTTAGAGCAGAGTTTGAGTTGTCTGCAGGAAATAAAACATGTAGCTACACATTAACCCATGAGGATAAAACAAAATCCTGTGTAGCTGTCATTAAATGAACACTGTTCACCCTGCGCACTGAATGAGGTAGGGGATCCTATGGAAACATTCTTATGCAATCACATAATAAAAATTGTGTCATAAAATAATATGCACAAACAGGTCAAAGGTTGCACAGACAATCTTAATAAGGACATTGTCGTAACAGCTGAGTGTTGATTTTGCCACCTCAATAATGTTGTTTTAGTATACACTGGTTTTTGTGAGCAAATGATGAAGATGGGCTTTACTCTGTGGCTATAAGGGACAGGATTAGGAGCAATGGGAAGCTGGATTAGGAGCTAAACTGAAGCAGGGAAATTTACATTGGAGATTAGTAGAAACTTTCTGACTATGAGGATGGTCAAGCACTGGAACGGGCTACCTAGAAAAAATGTGGAACCTCCATCCTTGGAAGTTTTCCAGATCAGGTTAGACAGACACTTGATTAGAAAGGTTTAATCAGTGACAACCCAGCCTTGAGCAGGGTCCTAGACTAGATAACCTTGTGAGGTCCCTTTCAGTCCTACCTTCCTGTAAGCCTACATGCATAATTTGCCAATACTATAATTAGCAAAACACCAATCTAAAAATTGGGTGAACTATAGCAATTGTTGGCACAAATAACTTGCTGGTTTTGTTAATAAGGGTCACCAGCATCTGAGAGAGTGTAAATGGAAATATTATTATTAGAATTAGTATTTGAAAGTATCTATAGTGTCTTTTTCTACCCAGGTAGAAATTTAATTCCTTAAAAGTTAATTTTCTAGGATGAGATTTATGAATTATTAATAGAGATATATAATGGAGGGTTGTTAAAAATTACATATGTTTCACTGTATACTTTTCCCACAGCTTTCTTTGTGTGGGGGAATACATGACTGATATGCAGAAGAAACTCACTAGTTTCCACTAAATAATAAAAGACTTGGGCTGGGTGCAGACAGTCAAAAAGCCCAAGGCAGAATCAATCCAATCTATGCATGTTTGTCTAAACTGGATAGATTAGACCTTTAGTGAACCGAACTCATATTTGCTCTTTGATTGGGCGAGGTAGGCAGAAGCCTGCACTGGCTGAGGCCAGAGGGCTGGGGCCACTCCTGACACCTTCCAGCATGCTGCACATTACTGAGGGTACCCGAATGCGGCTGAATGGCTGTGCCATCCCTGATTGGCTGTCAGGCACACACTCCCCCCTCCCCCCCCGACTGCTCTGTCATCTGCCAGGTAGACACTGGAGGGAGGCATGGGGGTCCCTGGGCTTTGTCCAGGGTGGGGACATGGGGGTCCACCCCAGGCAGGACAGAGGCAGGGTAGGGAGCAGGGCTTGTGAGCTGCTGCGGGGAGGTGGTGCCAGTGGCACACCCCACATTCCCAGCCAGCAGGGCACAGAATGTCCTTGTCCTCTCGTGAGCCCCAGGACCCTGCAGTGCAGAAGCTCCAGGAAAGATTTGCAGGGGTTCCCCCACCCCAGAGCCAGCACTGAATTCCTGGCTGAAGCTGCTTCTTTGCAGTTGTGGGGTGCCCCTCCCTGGGAATGGGAGCCCACATCTGCACAGAAGCAGCTTCAGCCAGGAATTTGGCACTGGCTCAGGTCGGGGGGGAGGGTGAGATCCTGTGAGCCCTTCCCAAAGCTGCTGTAGCACAGGGTCCTGGGGCTCTGGACAACACAGGGACACTCTGGACACTGCACTGCAGTGGCTTTGGGAAGGGCTGACAGGTTCTCCCTCCCAGAGCCAGCACTGAATTCCTGGCTGAAGCCACTAATCTACAAAAGTGGGGCTCCTGTTCCCAGGCAGCCATACCCTGCAGGTGCAGAGAAGCAGCTTCAGCTAGGAATTTGGCAGTGGCTGGGGGCACTCTGTGTCCTCCAGCAACCTGGGCCAGGAATGCAGGGTGGTCTGCTGGCCACCGCCTCCCCTCAGCAGCTCGAGCCCCACTCACAATGCCTTGCCTCTGTCCTGCATGCTGCTGACAGACAAAGAGCTCTGGGGTGCAGCAGCTAAGCCATGGCTCCCTGCAGGGGCGGGGAGGGGTTAGGAGGCCCCACAAAGTCTCCTGGGATACCAGCGGATAGCAACATACCTTGATTCATGAGGAGACCTGGCATAGAAGTTAGATAGCCTGGTACAAGCTAGCTCAAGTAAGTCTGATACAACATGGAGTTGGTCTTAGAGCAGGATCTGCATTTTGAAACTGCTTTATGTGCCCTGAACTTCTGTTTTGTTACAGGTATAAACCAGTTTCCAACCACCTAAACTAGAAACAGCGTAGTGCCTGTGCCTAGCCTGAATGTCATGAATTTGACAGTTAATCATAAAATCAGAATGTAACACACATGGCTTAGGATATAATTATTTCTGATAGTCTTTTTGTGGCGTATACCTACATAGTCTTTAATTTATTGACGTGAGTATGCTATTAACTCTTTTTCTTAAAAGTAAAATAATTCCAGCAATTTTATATGCAACTTACAACAAACAGTTAAAATTTAAAATAGTGAAATTCTACTGCATAAGAGTCATACAGGTCAGCTTCTTTCTAATCATAAGAATTTGAGCAAATTTCATATAAAATTTTACCAAGTAACTTTTATAATGAAATCCTCTACATTGATTATACAGAGAAACAATAATTTAAGTAAATCATTTATTAAATGCCATGATGCAGTACAACCTAAGTTTTTGACTCAATACCTGTACAGTAGTCATCACAGTAAAAGCTAGTATATACCATAATGTAATTTATGAGACTTCTATACATAGAGCAGGCAACTTTGGTGGTATTTAGCAAATATTGACAATTATAGGCAGATTATAGACTTCTAATATAGGAGAAAATATAAGTAAAGTGTAATAGGTAGACAAGGCTCTTTGGGTAAATGTGAAATTGTTTACTAAACCAACTAAATAGTTGGAAAAATTGTTCTTTGCAAGATTTCAGGCACAAGAACAATTTTCCAACTATTTAGTTGGTCTTATAAAAGATAATCACATTTACCCAAAGATCTTTGTCTGCCTATGTCCTCAGACCAACACGGCTACAACCAACACCTCCAAACTAAAGTGTAAGTCATTTGAATGCCCCTATAGCTGTAAGGTGTTTGTATGTTTCAACTAAATCATTTAGTAAAACTATTTTGAACCATAGGCTTACTTTGAATGGTCTAATTATACTTCAAACCTCACTACATTTATTTTTTCTCTGGGTCTCATCCAGATTTCTGAAGTAGGATTAGGCCACCTACAAGTGAGGACGAGCCTAATCTAATACTCTTCAAAATGAGTGGTATTTTTTTTCTGTTGGTGGTAGTAATAATAAGCAAACCTCAAAAGGTTCACAAGTTCAAGAATGATAAGCATCAGAATGTCTGGCTACTTATCCACACTTCAGAAACTTTTCAAACACGGGTTTCTCTTGAAATTCCCCATAGTTTTATGTTGAAAACCCTTTGAGAATACTTTTTGGCATTTCTATATCTGTGTCCAGCCAAAACTGGAAAGTGTAAAGGGGCAGAAGGGAAAAAATGTATATTTAAAGTTAACCAAATTGCTTCAGGATTGGCTTTGTTTGAGTTCTAGGCAAATGTTCAGATCAGTTTTAGGTTTTTTTGTAGCTAGTTATCCATCCTTAGTTCTATCGAAATAATGGCATTATCGTCTTAGTTTATTTATCTGGTTCTTACATCTCTAATTAGAGTATTGTTTATCTACAATTTCCTGAAGCTGAAAATGCACAAAGTCCCCTTACCTTATAAGGTAGTTTAGCTTGTATTTCCTAGTACTACATTAGGGCAAAAACTGTCATTTCTGCAGAAACAGAAAGTCCATGAAGATAATTAACACTGATTAGTACAATCAGTCTGATTTTTTCCCCCTACAAAAAAAATTAAATTATTCCACAAAGGTAGGAGGGAAAACTGAAAACCCAAACCCAAAGACTTCTTTGAGGTATTTTGAGGTATTTTGTTTAGCCAATTTTCCATTGAAAAACAGTTCTACGGTTCAGGCTGTCCAGCCCATACATTTCCTTAGGGCATGGGGATTGAGTTCTGTTCTCCAGACAAATATAATTGTAATTGTCCTTTTTCAAAATAGAACATCAGTATTTCAAGTGCCAGTTCAAACAGATCATCTTTGAACTTAGCAGCACATTGTACTACAATGATTATTTTGTGACATCTCTGCTGTAGCTTGTAGTACAAGCTGTAGTACAAGCATACATCTGCTTCTTCATAATCCAGAATAAACATCATCTTGTATAAGCAATGACAAAGCTACTCCAGTGTACATACAACAATATAACAGGCCATATAGTTTGTGGTAAAACAGTTGGCTGATAAATGAACTGGAAGCTAACAACTATTTAAAGTTACCATATTTAATCAAAGAGAAGGCAACCCTGATTATGTGATGACCTCCTAATAAATAAACTCTGTTTATAGAAAACTTAAAATGTTATAATTTTCCAGGTATAGAGCCTAATTATTAGAAGTTTGCCTTGAATTTGTCCCTTTCCCACTGCTATGACCCTTTGCTTTCTGCAAATTTTCCTCCTGGCTAGGCCCCACCAGAGTTAACAGCATTTCAAGCCATGGTGACCCCACAGCTCAGTACTGCTTAATATATGTGTGTGTACTACAGATACTCCTCACAAAGGATCCATGTGTTAATTAGCCCCCACTAATGACTGGAGCCAGGTGTTCTTGTCACAAGTCCTGGGATACTCCAAAAATATATATGCAGATAAGGTGCAGGGCAGCTTGGTCCAGCTTCACCTCATGGAGGGTGGGTCCACACTAATCATATGCACCAGGCTAAGAGAGGGGCCAACAGAGGGGTTCTAGATAAATTGTATGTAATGTTGTGGCTCACCATGATTTGAAAAATGAGGACTGTGTTTAATGGGCACTACCATACAAATGCAGTCAGTACTAAGCATGACTACAAAGCCATGGCCCCCATTGGACAGACATGCCTTTGGGAACCATCACAAGAATAGGTTAGCATAGCCATCTGAATATTAATGTAGCCCTTCTTGTAGCAGTGTTCCCACCAGCATATTTGTCCAATGTGGGCCATGTGTTTTATAGTCATGCTCATTTTTGGGTGCACTTAATAAACTTTATAGTTGGTTTTCATTGCTGAGCACATGCTGCTTTCAGCAGTAGTTAATGACAGACAGGATGCATCTACCTGAGAAATTTTATGCACAGTTGACTAATTAACTACATAGTAAACAACTCAGCATGCACATGTGCATCCCAATTAGGGCACACAAAATTAATAAACTCCACAGCAGGGTAGTACTTGTAAATAATACAAGTACTACCCTGCTGTGAGGTTTCTTAATACTGCAAGTAATACCCTGCTGCAGAATTTTTTTGTGCGCAGCAGCACACATGTAGACACTGACCAGATGGCTGGGGTATGAGGCTGCTTCAATGCCGGGGCTGCGTGTTGGCTAGCCCCATAATAAAGCACCCTTGTGCCCAGTCAGAGCAGCACCACCCCTCCCCACTCCCCGCCCCCGCCAGCCAGGCCTGCTGCAACCCAGGTCAGTATGCTGCGGTCTGGGCACACATGCGTGTGCACACCTGGGAGCTCCCCAGGAACAATAAACTGGAGCGCAATAAGCTCTACAATGTATTGCTGGCCCTTAATGGATGTATAGATGCACCCACAATGTATTTAATGAGATTGTGTTGCCTGTGATTATAAAATGAACTTTTTTCCCTATGCCAGTTGTGTGTGGGGGGAGGGGGGAGATGGGACGACGATTTAAGTAAATACAGTGGCCTTGAGCACTATCAATAGGTTAAACTGACTACCTAAAACAGGCTGTAGCTGGACTAAGAAGACATATGGCTCAACCTCAACCTCTCACCTTCCATCAAATGTTGCTCAGGGCAAGAATAAAAGGTCTGCCTTTAGTATCCTCCTGCTGGTCATCTTGCTGTGTTTCTGTAACTTAACTTTTTTCACATCTGGGCTCTTCTGCACTTTTTGTTCAACACGCAACTTGCAGGACCATTGGCTGCTTTTTTTCTGTCTGATCCCTAACTTTTTCTTGAGTGGCCCTACCAGGAGTTGTAACTCCTGCAGATCTAGCTTCCCCACAACACCAACCTGAAGTCCTAAAGGGAAGATACAGCCATATAATGCTTGATGTCCAGTTTACAGTATGCCTTTAACAAATGTGACAGTAAAGGTGTAAATACAATATTATGATTGCACATTGACACGCCCATGCATTACATTACCTTTTTACCCTTGGCAAGAACAGACATTTTCAGGGGCGGATCCATGGGAGTTGTGGTTGCTCCCATCCCTTGATTCCTTCTCTACTTAAACTTTAAAACCAACTGCTCAGGAAGGTTAGAGGCATTTCTATTCAGGCAGTGCTGGGTGAATTAATTGACTTCATGATGCATTATTACCTCCCTGATCGTTGCTAATCTCTCTCCACTCCACAAGTGTTAATTAACCTCTCTCCTTTTTCAAGGTCTTGATATTCCATTATTCAGTATGGCCTCTGAATTTCAAAACAGAGAAATAGTGAGAATTTTTAGTGGGAAAACTTAATGCTAAAGGTTTTAAGCAAAATCTTCAGGTTCTCTGGATACCTGCTATGTTACATTTCATTGTGTGTTTTGCAAACTTCTTACCCTGTCCTCTATAACAACAGCTTTACCCTCAGTGACTATTTACATTTTATCTTCTGCTGTTAAGCTGTTGTATGATGTCTCGGCTGGAGGGTGTTATTACTATTCAGACCCAGCTGTTGCTATTTTTGAGACTCCATGAGGTTTGGTAATATATGAAAGACGTATGCAGACACTAAAAAACTTAACACTGAACTGTTGACATTTTATATCCTTCAGGGTATAAGGATTGTTCCAGTTTTATATAACACTCATTGATAAAGAAACACTTTATTAATTATTAAATAAATCAACAAAATTGTTTTTTAGGGGGAACCTGAAATTAAGAACCCAAGTTTCTCTCCAAGTATGTGTAACTTCTTGTTGTGACAAATAACAAAAACAGACCCAGGAGTCTGTCACTGGCTCACTAAAATAGTTAAGATTCAGGCACATTGTAGAGTGAGGTTGATTGTTTCTCTCTTTCTCTCTAAATGTTGCGTGTTTGATTATGGACAGAATTCGATTATGCTGTGTGCAACTAAATGGCATTTTCCCAGGTTCCCATGTTATACTTCAGCATTTACATGTAGTTTTGATTTTTTTTCCTTTGCAGTAGGAATGCATAAGTTCATGAATATATACTGAGCACATTCAGTAGGTTATGCACTGGCCAGGTGGCTATGTGGCTACATACACAAGTATATTTACGTTAGGCCCAGAAAAAATGAGGAAATGGAGTATACTCCTCCATGTTTTACCCCAAAAGCTGTGTAGTTAGAGCACTCACCAAGATACAAGTGCTCTAGGTTCTAGGACAACCCCCACCATCCCCAAAAAGGATTTGAACTTGAATGTCTCTTGCTTTCAGGTCTCATACTCTAACCAGCAGCCCACAAGCAAAGGTTCAGCTATTTGGCAAAAAAAAAGCCAAGATAGTCTTGTAACCACAGGTCACAAGTTAGGCATTGCCTCTTCTTGAATCTGTCCCTCCAACCCTCGCTTGTTCAGCCAAGCAAGGATGAGCTCTGAAGCCAGAAGGAAGAAAACAAGGCAGAGGGTGTGGGGGGCTCAGCAAGATAGATGTACTTCTGAAGAGCTGAATGTATTAACTTCTAATCTGAACGGTTGATCCCAAATGGGCATGAACTTCCCAATTGAACTGCTTTCCATTAATTTTATTCAGTGACTATTAAATGCCAGGTGCAGTGGCTAAGCTTCAGAGGAGCACTAAAAAAAGTCTGTCCTGCTTGTTGCCTAGTGGTTAAAGCAGTGTGCTGGGCAGTCAAGATGATGCCCATTAAAACCCTCTGTGGGGGGTGACAGACCTGAGTGCCCTAACCACTTAGCTATTGGGACTGAAATATGGGAGGCCCCTCCCTGCCTCTGTCCAGCACTTGCTAGTCATGGTTTTCTGTCCAACTACAATTTAGTGACTCATGGGCAAACATGGGAGTGCACACATAGTCAGATACTTGTTTGTAAGTGCATGCTCAGTGTATATGTGTACCTTTATGCATCAATACTACATGTGTACTTGAAGGTGACTGATAGAAATGCAGACTGCACATATGTGCCAAAAGTTCACTTACGCAACTGGAAAATTATCATTTAAGTGCATAAAGGATATTAGAATTCAGCTCACAGTGTACGCTGCTGACATACAACCCTGGATACAAAATACATCAATCTATGGTAATTAATATAGTGGATGCTGGAATGGAAGCAGTAGCTATCAACTAGATGAGTGTTTCTCAATCATTTTGGCTCTGTTACCAAACCCTGCCTTCAGCTAGATCCCTGGCTCACTTATTCTCAGCGTATCTGACAGCCTTCTCCTCCCTAGTCCCAGTCCCAGTCCTACATCCTGCTTCTTTCGTGTTCTTTTGCCAGGCATTAGCAGAGGCATACAAACTGGCTTTGCTTGCACTAGCCCCCAAACAGAAGCAACATCACTGCATTCACGTAGCACTGCCCATGGGTTAATTAGCTGTGCTGCTCAGCAGTCAACCAGTGGAGATTTACTAGATGTAGAAGCAGCAAACAATTAAATGGATGAAGGCCTACCTCCAGCTCACTACTGCTGGCCAGACAGCCAAGATTTACCCTTATTTCTGAGCATAATAAATAAATGTTTTATAGGCAAACACTGTAGGAGAAAGCATTTCCATGATAGTTAATGACAGTAAACACACAGGCTGTTCTGCTATATGGCTTTTTGCTTTATTTATTCCAGAGGGGGTTATTTTTAAAAGCACATTTTTTATGTCACAATCCTTATTAACTCTGGTTCCAAAAGTGTAGAACTAAATACAAGTCCTTTAAAGGGAAGTTGAGTTTGGCATTGTCCGGGGTTCAGAAGTTAATCTCAAGAAACAGGCTGTGGCTGCAATACAGTTCGGGTGAAGAATATGAGATGACCTAATCACTTGAAACAGTGCAATTTGTGGAATGAAGTTGAAATGACTTTTCATATTGCTCTGCAGATGTTTGAATAACACCATATAGCTCTAGGCTTTCCATACAGTATACTTTATTTTAGTTTAAAGGGACTGAAGTTAGTTAGAATGCATCACACAGAAGGAACCATGAAAAGCAAAACATGTTTAGGATGCATCCTCTCCTTAGCTGTTCTGTTTATATAGCCCCCTAAGCTATATAACTCATGTGGAAAAAAATGCTTAAGTGGTTTTCAAATGTCATTCTATACAATAAGTGAGCATTTTGGAATGGTGAGTTGTGCTGTTTCATTTTGTTTAGTATCTTTTCTTTTTTGAGCACCTAGAAAAGTTAGTCTAGATGGGTGATAAAAATAAAGGTTAGATATTACATAATTATGATAACGTCTCTAAATCAGTGGCTTTCAAAGTGTGGTGCTGATATCCCTGGGGGATATGCAATGCTTTGCCAAGGGGGTATGTGCCTAAATGTTAATGGCAGCAGTGCATCTTCTGTTTGGTCAATACACAGTGAGTAATGGTATTGATACCAGGAATGACCATGCAGAGACACAGCTGATATAGCGGGTATGAGCAGCAATATTTTGTAGACATAGAAGTCTACAGCCAAAAAAAAATTGAAAAAAAACACGGCTCTGGATGACTGCTGATAGTTCATTGTCTTCTTCATGACAGGCTTGGAATGTTATAAGAAAGCCAAATCTAAGCAATTCACCTATAGATTCATTGCTTTCTCTGGTTGCTGTTTCACTGCCATGTCTAATAATATTGTCATTTCTATTTTAATAACATTATATAGCCACGTATGGTAGTTGTGTTGTTATCTTAGGCCAGCATGGCGTGAAGCCCCTGATCTTTTGCTCAACCCACCCAACTAGTGAGCAAGGCTGCAAGCTTTGGTCTTCAGAAATGTCCCTCTATGAGCATGTAAGCATGAAGAGAACATAATTCTAGCATTGCCTTTTGAAGATGGAAAGAGTTATGTAAACAATAAGAATTATAATGCAGAGGTTGTATATTCAAACATGCTGAAGTGAATTTGTGGGAGAGGTCAAAGAGACTGGTATCTCAAGTCACTGAGAGCCAGCTTCCATTTGGTCACATAGGGTGCATCTACATATACAATTAATGTGCAGCAATAAACTCAAGTGCATATCTTGCTGTTTATTGCTTCCAGGTGCCACGTTTGAATCTGCGCCCAGGACCATAACTGGAGTATGAGGCTGGGGCCAACAAGCAGCCCCCACATTAAAGCACCCTCATGCCCCAGCCAGCCCCATCAGCATCTAGACAGGCATTGCTACAGAGTAAAAATCTCTGCTGTAGGATAGTACTTGCGTACAAGTACTAACCTGCTGTGGAGTTAATTAGTTTACTCCATCCTAATAGTGTTGCACATGTAGATACTGAGCTATTTACTGGGGAGCTAATTAGGCAATTCTGCAGTAAACGCCTTGTGTAGATGTACCTGTAGATATCTAAACAGGATTTAGGAAGAATTAAGTTATCTAACTTTTAAAGAGCAAGTCACAAGCCTCAAGGGGGCCCCTAAATTCAGGTGTCAGCTCCATTTTGGACTGTCAGGTTATCTGTACTTTGGCTTCTGTGTATATTCAGAAATTATCCAACCTGAACACCTAAGGATCTAGGTCTAAGGCCCCTTCTAATCCAGATTTTCACTAGGGACTCAGGGAGGGGGAGACGTTCCTGGGGGAACAAGACCAACTGGTTGTTAGCAAGAACACATTGCTAACACTGAGGTCAGCTGAAACATGCTGGTAGCAGTGGTGCTGGTACCTATATTTTACATAGTGCCCTAAGAAGTTGCAGAGCTGTGTTCTAAACCTCTCTCTACTTCAGTCTATTTAAAACTACAGTCCCATTTCACAGGAGAGTTCCCTAATCACCAAGCTGTTGAATAGTTGGGGAGGGTGAGGGAAATTTTGAAAAGGTGGGGATGCAGATAGTTGGGTGCATCATTCCATATAAAAACCGCATGTATTGTCCTCCAGTTAAAACTAAACTAGAAGGTTTACTAATATTCTGAGGGCCTAGGGCTGTATTACTTAGTTTAAGATTGAAGCAAAAACAAATATCATTTGATTGGTATGGTTTAAAATAATCTGTGGGGCTGTGAAATAGGAGCTTCATTACCAGAAGCAGGTAACAGACAGCAGAATTGCAGAACAAAGGATGGCTTGTTTGGTGGAACATCGAGGCCATTAAAAAGAAGAGGGGGTCATTAACATCTGTGGACTGAGCAGTTTAGAAGGTATCCAGTAGATTATAATGAGCCATGAAGTCAAGTGACTCCCTCAGCATTGCCTGACTAAAAATGCTGCTGCAACTGCCGAGTAGCTGGTTTAAATGTTGGGTGCATCAGAAATCAAAGAGAGGGGGTATAAGTGCTCCATGCACTGCCCCTGGATCTACCCCTGGATATAATCCAGGAGTCACACGGGAAAGCCTAGTAGAGGTCTCAGGCTAATTCACTGGATCATCCTTCCAATTTTTATAGAAAATTCCTTGAGATTGGTAGCACTAAGGGACGTATTCCCAACAAATATTTTGTGCCATGTTAAAATTAACAATTTACTTATTGAAATACAGATTCTGTCACCCAGTTTTCCCTCATTGGACTTACTCTTGCTAACTTCCTCCATGTTTATCGCTAGACTCACTTTTTCACAGTTTAAATGACTTATGCTTACTTTGTTCAATGACAGAAATTTCACCCTGGTGAAGATATATTAAAACATCCTGAATTTCCTCAATTTACATCTGAAACAGCAAACTAATTGAGCCAGAGCCCAAGACATTTCTGAGGTTTCAGTAATTTTCCTTGTGTACATCACTATAAAAGGCAAGCCCAGCATGAAAGGAGACCTGAATCATTTAAATGTTACTCTTGGTGACACAGATTATTTTCTCTTACTGTTTTAGGCTGTATCTAAAAGGGCATACAGGAACAGCTGGAAAACAGAGTAGCCTGATCTTACATGGTGCTGAATTCAGTACTAAAGATGCTGACAATGACAACTGCATGTGCAAATGTGCCCTCATGCTAACAGGAGGTAAGCATAGTTATGTGAAGACATTCAGTAAATGAACTGTATTTTGCTTTGTATTTCCATGTTGATAATGATGAAGCTATGGTGAGGAAGAAGGAAATAGCTCAACATGTAGAGTGTTCCATTCTTAGTGGTTGCCTATGCTATGCCACTCTGAACTAGTTAGTCTCTAAAGTGCTACCTTGCCCTACTTCCAGCCTGACTTCAGATTAGTATGGCTAACCATCCCCTTATAAGTGAGTGTTAGTCTGAAGTTAGGTAGAAGGCAGGGAAATGTTGTTTAGTCTATAAGGGTATCTTTACATTGTGCTCTGGGATGCGTGGGGGGGAGGGGGGCCTGCTTTAATTATAGTGGCTCCAATTAAAGCGCCCATAGCGTCACATGTATTCAGTGTTACAGCATCACATGTATTCAGTGTAATAAGCTTTGTTAAAGTGCCCCACTGCCATTCTGAAGCACAGGGATGCTGAATACATGTGAAGCAGAGGCTCCAGCAGACTTGGTTAATTGAATCTGCTCTGACGTGTACTTTAGCACATGTCGGAGCAGACGTGTATAGACACCCTAAGGTGCTAACTTGCCCTGCCTTCCACTCTTGTAGTGATGGAGAGAACAATACCAGTATAACTGCATTTGCACTATCATAATTTGCTGCTTTAATAAAGCCAGTACAATTAAAGCATTATTGCTTTTGTGTGTAATTAAGCCCCAAAAGAACAGTGAGAGAGGAAAGGAGAGGAGGAAAAAATGGGGAAAGTAAAGCAGAGAAGAGGTAACAACTTAAAGCACAAGGGAAAATGGAACATCAACATATTATAATAACATTTATGTCACTTGTGTGTGTCTCTACACATGGTTGGAACCGGGGAGCAGATTCAGAATTCATGTTTCCCCAACCCCAGGGCACTATGCACGCTCTCCCTGGTCTAGTGTTTATTCCAGATTCTTAAAAGCATTTCCAAGTAACATATTTTGTGATTTATATGTACCTGATTGCAAAAAACCTCTGCAGCTGCAAAAATGCTGTCTTTAATAGCTTACAGGTTTTGAAGGCCAAAAATAATCAGTAACTTTTCTCATCTCCTGCATAGGACAGACCATATAATCTTATTTACTCTCTTTCTCATTTCTCCAGAAAGGATTTTCCTCGTAGTTGGTAAATTTATAAATTGGTATTTTGAAGAAATTAGCTCAGACACTCTGGCTTGAGGTCATTTGCTCTTGCCAGTCCAGGCCAGATGTACATGTGCCTTTCCAGATAATACCCACTGACAATAGCGAGACTTTCAGTAGCTGGGACTCACCCACATGCTCAGTGCATGCCCAGTCCACATGAGCTGTATTCTTTCCCAACTAGCTAGAAATACTCAACAGTGGAGGAGGTTAGAAGATGCTGACACCCAAAGGAAACAAGGCTTACATTTAAATTAAAGAGCAGGGTCTACCATGCCTTAATTTCTCCCCCTTGTTCATGTAATAGAAAAACTCAAGCAGGAGAACATCCTTCAATGGACAAATAACCAGAAGGCCTCCTATTTCTGCAGCAAACAGTTTTGAAGTTCACTGATTGTCCAGCAGCAAATCAGTGATCAGGAGATGACAGAGTTGACTGTAATAAAAAGTGCAAATCATCCCATCGGTGATTCAGAGTCCAGCAAGGACTTCCAGACTAGGGTTGCCTTGACTGTAAGCCTAGGTGTTAGAATTTACTCCATACTCCATCTCCCTGGCAGCTGCCTCAGGGAACTTGGAAGGGTTTTGTTTGGTTGGCTGTCCTGGCTTGTGTGACAGGTTAGTTATCTCTAATAAGTCTGCTGTACAGCTGTCCCTCCACAGAAACCACATACTGGTATATTCTGCTATGCTCAGCCCATCCATTAACAGGAAAATCTCAATAGCATGTCAATATATTGGATGAGCAAAGGAAAAGGGAGTAGAAAGGAGAACTGTGCAAGTCTAAGTCAAGTATTAAGAGGAACATGTCAAGCAAACATGCAAATAGATTCAACTGAATCTTCAGGGATATATATTTTCATTAGTTGTGTGACTAGGGCTATTTGAGTAATTTATGGTTTTATAAGAAGGCCAAGACCTTAAACTCACTAATTGCTTGGTCTTTTTTTTAGTTTCTAAATATTTCCCCTGTTAATTTCCTCCTTACATGTTCTACTGTGTTTGCTCCAGAAGGTTGTCTTTTTTACTCTTTGAGAAATATCAACAGCTGTCTTAAAACCCCCCAAATTGTTTATTAGGTTGATTCCAATTTTATGTCACAACAAAATGCTGATTAGGAAAAGTGACTGTGATAAAAGTTTGTGAAAAAAGTCCTTCAGAAATAAGTATTCTCCTATACAGCATGTTGTCAGGCCTCCTGTTGGTTTTGGCAGCACCACAGATAACCCTTCAATTATGACTCATCTGAAATCTACCAGCACGTTTGCATCCATCTTGACAATGCTGAAAATCCCATAATCTCTGCAAGGTAAACTGGATATATTTGTCAGGAATAATGATCGAGATAAATTATAACCCCTGATTGTGTTAACGTTTATAGGTGAGACTGAAAACCAAACACACATTTCCATCAGTGATCTTATTAATCGTCATTTTCCATTTGATCCTCATCAAAACTTCTATTCCTAGAAAGATTAAATATGTGAGGAGGAAGGGGGAGGAGAGAGAATACTATTCAGTAGCCTCATTAGAAAAAAACCTTTTCTTTAGACTGCATGTGCTGTTGTAGACAAAAGCTGTATTTTAAGCCTTAAAGTTGCTTGTAAAGAAAGATTTTCAAAGGCATAAATGGGAGTTTGATGCTCAAGTCCTGTTACATTAAAAGCCAACTGGATGTCTAGTCACCAATTGTGCCTGAAGTGATCTCTCTTCATGCCCCATAGCTTACTTGGGTGGAAGGCAGAAGCATATGTATTTAAAGTACACTTACTGAAGATTAACAATAATCATTCATTTCTAGCACATTTGTAAAGCACTTGGGCCCAGATCCTAAAAAATTCTATTCCCACTGAGCCTCTATGCTCTATTTGCACAGTAGTTACTAGGTTGACTCTTCTACTATAGATCAGGTTTTCTTTACCTTAATTTGTTGTAACATAAGTCCTTCATTATACTACCTGTTACTGAAACAGGCCCGCCACAATCCATAGGGTATTTGTTTGCAAAGGGTATTGTTGTATGATTTCTATCACTTTTCCCATTTCACAGTTATACCAGCCCTGGAGGAATAAAGCTTCCACAGATGTATAGTTTCTCACATTAAGAAGCTGACTGAGAGGTTGAGATCACACATAAGCACATACTTTGTTCCAGAGAAGAGCAGAGAATCAGGAAAATAGGACTGGGATAAACCTTAAGAGCGTATCTTTTCCAACTCCCTGCTCAGAGCAGAGTCCTCCTTATCGGTATTATTCCAGACAAATGTTTGGCCAACCTCACCTTAAAAGCTGCCAGTGACAGATCTCTGACTCTTTTCCAGTGCATAAACACTCTCGTAATCAGGAATTATTTTCCTATTACCCACAGTACATTTTTCTTGTTGCAATTTAAAGTCCCGTTTTTTGTCTAGTAGACACAGAGAAAAATTGATTGCCATCATCTTTATAACCACCATTTCTGTGTTGGACGACTATTATCTTAACCCATACAATTCCCAATCAATTTTCTGGTTCTGTAGATGAAATAATCCAATTCCTCCATGCTTTCCTCCTATACCATGTTTTTTGGA
>NW_005842012.1:2179303-2209099 GCF_000455745.1 Alligator sinensis | reverse complement strand
CCGCTCTTCATTTTTATTGCTGTCCTCTGGGCTCTTCCCAATTTATTCACCTCTTTGCAGAGTCCAAAACTGAACAAAGCACCTCAGAGGAGACTTCACCATCACTGAACAGAGTGATCTCATCTGAGTTCATGAGATATGCAGGATCAGGTCATAAGAAAATTCTAAGGGAAAAGTAGGTGTTACAGCTAGTGCAATTGCTAAAAACACATAAAGCTCTAAATCACATTCCACCTTCACACACAAATGTGTACTTGGGTAATTATGGCAATTTTGGGCACTTACACAGTTTGGATTCTGTGTCAGAATAAGTAAAAGTTTTTTTGTTTTGTTTTCATAAAGGTAAATTTTAAACATAGATAAACTGTGGGTTTCACTGCAGAAAAGCCCCACACATTAGACAACCACTATCTTCTAATAAAATAGTCAGCCCTATGTTCAGCTGGGAACTGTTACATTTTAGGTGGCATTTTGCAAGGCTAGTTAGAGATCATGTAATGAAGGCCCACACAGAAGCTAAATCATTGGAAAAATCAGTAGAAGAGACTTGATATATTCAGTAAAAGAATGTACTCAGTTGAAGTATTCAAAATAAATTTACTGCATGGATCCAAATACAAGATGACCCTGAATTTAAGATGACCCTCGAATAATTCGATTCTGTCCATGGAAAATATATAAATGTGCTATAAATTTCCATGTATAGAATCTAAATATTGGAAGATCATCTTACATTCATCACTATCACTGCAGCGGGGAAAGAACAGGCAAGGGGTAATGTGGCAGGGGTGCAGGCAGTGGGGGAGGCAGGAAGGGGGTGAGGCAGTGGGGGATAGGTAGTAGGGGGATAAGCAGTGGGGAAGGCGGGCAGCTTGCCCCCTACCACCTTTTTCCCTCCGAACTTACCCTCCCTTGTGCCTGCTCATCGCATCACAGCCTTTGGCCCCCAGCCCCCACAGGCATCATAGCAGAAGATAAACTCAGAAACAGAAATCAGAGCAGCAGATCAGGCATAGGAAGAGGACTAGACTGGAACTCAGGGAGGGTGCTGGGCTACTTTGTGGCATGCTAAAATGGCTGCCACCCCCCACCTTCCCCCAGCCTAAATCATGAATTAAGATGTTAAACAGTAACCAGACCCAGGATAGACCACCCCCCAGTGAACTTCATTTAATGTCTCCTCCAAATTGGACATTGAGCCAATGATGACTATTCCTTGAGAACAGTGACCCAACCAGTTACATATCTACCTTACAGTACTTTCATCTGGTCTGTATTTTCTTGACTTAATAAGAATGTTGTGGGAAGCAGTGTCAAAATCCTTGCTAAAGTCATAATATATTACCATCCACTGCTCTCCCCCCACATCCACAGAGTCTGTCACCTTTTCTTATGGCCTCTCCTCTTTATGATTCACTTCAAATACTGACCTAAAAGATTAGGGTAATGAGGTTAATGAAAACTTATGCTCAGTGTTGATCAGCCATCAAAAATTAAATAGAATTTTAGGATGTATAAGGAATGAGATAGAGGATACATGGAAATATTATAATGTCACTATATAAGCCAATATTACAGCTCAGTAGGATTGATGGTACCTCCATGTCGAAAGAGGAGACAGTAAGAGATGACTGATAAAAACAATTTAGGTATTAGGCAAAAGTTCTCAAATGCTGAGAGAAGAAAAAAACTAGAACACTTTGCCTTTCATAGGAGACCGATAAGTGGGGACATGATACTGGTATAGAAAGAAATCAAAAGGGTAACTTGGGCAGTACTGTTCAGTCTGTTTCAGAATAGCAAAATAAGGAGGCATTTACTGAAATTGGAAGGCAGCAAATTTAAAAGTTATGAAAAGAAATATTTTCTCCACTTGAACAGCGTATGAAACTCATTGCCAAAAGCTACCATGGAAGCCAAGAGCTAATATGATTTAAAGCAAGGCTTGATATTTATGTGGATAACAAGAATATCCAGAGTTGTTATAGTGCATTAAACAATAAACAAGATCTTTGGAAAGGATTAAATCCCTCTAGCTTCCAGGGATAAGCCAAACATTAACTGTAGGAGGAAACCTTTCCAGGGGTAAGGGTATCCCATTACTGCAGGATTCCTCCAAAGTATACTGCACTGATCACTGTTACAGACAGTATATTAGATGAGATGGACCATTGGTAGAACTGAGAACAGCAGTTCCTATGTCCTCCCTCAAAGCTCTTTTGGAGACCTACATTTCACCGAGGGACATTTAGAGATCTGTAAGCAAGAATGGAGAAAAACTTAACCCCCATCCCCCAAAGGTGAGAAGGAAAAACAATATGTTAGAGTAATAATTGGAAATGTATCTTTAAAAAGCAAAAAACACATATGATTACTAGTAGCTGGATTATGAAGAGCAGATGCTTGCTAGTGGCACTTTAAAACTTTTTACAAAAGAAACATTGGTCTTAAAGGAAAACTCTATCTGTTCAGTACTTCCCTCCCCCTATCAAGTAAAAAATGCTCCTGGTGCTTTTATTGCCTGATACCATTTCAGAATTCAGTTTCCATTGGGTATATTTTGTAGAACACCACCAAATACAAGGTTCCCAGAGATAAGGCCAAACATTTATGCTATTGCTATTCCTTTAAAATGGAATGGTAACTACTACAGCTTTCCATGGCTATATTTTGTCACTGTAAACAGAGCCCAGCTGCATCTGTGTTCCTGCTTTGAAAAATGAGGATTAGATTTTTCTGTTTAGCTTTATTTTAAGTTTCTACAGATTATGCTCTGGTTACCATAGAACATCAGCTGGACAGCTTTCTTTTTCTTTGGTTATTAGCCCCTTAGGTATAACTTTGTAATCAAAGAGAGGTCAAGTATATCAAAATAGGAGTTTGCCAGAATGAATCTGGCATAAATTCTTCCCCCAAGATTTCATTATGAAGTGTTACTTCTAAAAAAAAAAAGAAAGAAAAAAAACAAACCCCAAGCATCACCCAAAATCTAAGAAATTACTTTACAAAGCTAAAAAAATTAATTATTTCGACCTGAATGCAAGGGACAGGATAAATTTGCATCTGTGTACAAATCACTGTCACTGTTGAGTCAAGTGGTTTACAATACCCCCAAACAAAGGTCTCTTTCTTATAGGCAGATACAGCACTAAGAACAGAATCTGCTGATACCAAGGGAATCACCTCTGTGGTGCTCACTGCACAAAGTGGATCTCAGTTGTGAATTTCACAGGTTAGCTTGGGAGCAGTGAACGTGTAAAACTGAACAGCTGCATCTCAGTTTGTAGGATATGGAATTCTTCCACAGAGTCAAAGAAAATGCGTGCTACTGAGCTAACTAAATATGCGCATGGCTTATAATCATGATTTGGCCACAATACGTCTCTACTGATGATGCTTGCAACACGTTTATAGATGTTTCTGTACATGTAGCGATGCTTCTAAGTCAAAATGGAAAAATGAGGCAGAGACTACACTTCTAGAAAGGCAAGCATACCCACTACCTGGTGCTTTCTGTTTGACCACTGAAAACAAAGCTTCTTCTCAGACCAGCAGTGGACCTTTATAAGCCTTATTTGTCCTGAGGCAAATGCTATCCTTCAATTTTAGGAACATGCAGGGCGCTAAAGCCAGCAGCCTGTGCAGTTACACGCTGTGGAAGGAGCAAGATGTTCAGACTCCATTTCCTGAGGGATTCACACAGCTCTTAAGTTGGATTTGACAAAACAGCAGTCCTTCTCCCAACCATACATGTCATCAATGTGTTAATCAGCTAGCAATGCTAACTTTTTATGGAGTGGGGGCATTGGCATTCTGCAGCTGAAAGGGAGGATTTATTTCTTTTTTTTTAGCAATTACAGCTGTACACCATAAGCCTTGGTAGACCCTTCAGCCTAGCAGAGCCTTCTGGGAAAAATTCTGTTCCCGTCTAAGTCAATGGCAAAATTCCCACTGACTTCCTTATAGTCAGGGTATCAACTATTTGATCTTCTTTGTTAGTATATATCCTTTAATCCCTGTAATTTCAGTGTTGCCAAGTTTTGTGATATTTGGTTTTTTTTGTAAAGTCCCAGCTCTGGCATTCATGAGAATCTTATCTTAATTTAAAAGAAAAAAGTAGAAAGGAAGTTCCTAGCTTTATATTTGTAACATGCATTTGTCAATCTGACTTATCTACAAAATAAATAGAATTCATAGTATTTGGGAAGGCCTGCCTCATGATTTTTTAAACACCTGAGGTTGTTAAGAAAGAGGAAAAACCCTCAAAACTATCCACATATGCATGGGTTACTCTTTACAACCAATGCTATCCCTGTTCCGCCTTCTTAGCTCATTCCATCTGTTTATAAAATCCACTTGCTTGGTCTGATTTAAACTAGATTATAAATTCTTTAGGAAGTGGTTCATAAGTTTCCTGCACAATTGGCTCTGTGAATTATTGGAAATATGAATATGCGATAATGTTAACACAGCCCACATTCAGTCAGTTCATATAATAGATAAACATTATTTGCCCAGTCAGAGAAGAAGACCAGTCATATGATTCATTTGATGGTCAACAGCCAACAGCTTGAACACAATTAACATAGCTTGAAAAACATACCACACATTTAACAGGAAAATTCTCACTGAAAATTTGATGCGAAAATTCTCATGAAAAACAACCTGAAAATCCTCACTGAAAATTTCAATAACTTATGTTATTTTTTTTAACATAATTTGTAAAATCCTTCACATAATTAAGAATGACTGATAGAATGCATGATGATGTATATAAACATACATATTAATTTACTTTTATTCACTGTTACTTTGTTGCATCAGATATTATGTGTACTCATGGGTATGTTTATAAAGGCATGTAGGCACCTATCTTCCACTAATTGGCATATAAACACTTTTAAAAAACTACCCCTGATGGTAATATCTGCGGCTGAACACCAAATAACTCAGTAGTTAGTTGGTGGGGAGGAGAGGGCAACATAAAACAAAGCCTTTGCCATACTATCAGTATTTATGAGCTGTTGACTGTCAAACACTGCCAGGTTCATTTGTAAAACTGAGAATGTTCTTAGTTTTTTATTGTTTGTTGTTAATTGTTTCAGGCTGGTGGTTTGATGCTTGTGGCCCTTCCAATCTGAATGGAATGTTCTATACCGCGGGACATAACCATGGAAAACTTAATGGGATAAAATGGCACTACTTCAAAGGCCCCAGCTATTCCTTACGTTCCACAACAATGATGATTCGGCCTTTAGACTTTTAAACATACCCAGGAGTAAATGAAACAATAAAACTGAAGAACTTCTTGTGTAGCCTTCAGAAGAAGAAGAAGACAAGGGGCTTCTTGAACACAGCAAGTTGGAGCTACCTCAAAATTGCTCCACTATCTCTTCACTGCCTGCCTAGCTCTACACAAGTCGCTTCCTGTGCTGAAGACATTGGGACAGCTCAGCTCACAAGGAGATAGCTGTAATGATTTTTCCAGGAAAGGCTAACAAGTGATCTTCATGTTCTGGTTATTATGAATGAATCTAGCACCAGCCAGCTGATGTCTTTTCCTTCGTATAAGGATGCAAAAATATACAGGATTATACAGAAATAATAATGGATTTTGAAGAACAGAAATAAATCTGCCATAATCCATTGAGAAGAATTTGTTTCAACACTGCAATATCATTACATCTATACAAAAGTATTATAGACATGGCTTCATTAATGCGTGTCTTAAAATATCTGAGATGACCACTCTAATCATTGTCTTTCTTAAGTGAACTGAATTTAGATGGATGCATTTCTCTTACTCCCAGCATTAAATCGCTTGCACTAGAATTATTTTTCATGAACCCCTTCTAAAATATAAAACCTGTTCTTGATAAATCTACAGGGTCACAGTACATGAAGAATAATAAGGATAATATGCAGAAAATCTTCATTTGCTCTGTATTGTTAGGGCAAGTAAGTGTAAGTAATCCAGATAATTGGCATAATCCCTGAGCTAGGATTCATAGTGTGATAACAAAAATAACCATGTGTTTTTTTTCCCTGTTGCAGCTTTTTCCTACTTTAAAGTAGCCTGAATGACACATTGAAAAATTGGAGGAAAGTTTAAAGAATGTGAGCTATATGATGGTAAAATATATTGCTTTGTGTATAATGTTTCATTGGAACATACACAGGAAAGGAGACTATTAGGATGTATAGAAATGGTATAAATGCATAGTTTAAGCAGATGGGTTCATTTTACATTATCTTTGCATGTGCACAATTTAGTGTTAATTATTTTGAATTTTATTAGAGGTTCATTTCTTCACTGTATTATTTCATTTTTGTGAATAATTGAGGCATGTCAGTTCTACACTGTGCTTTGGCTACTACTATAAAAATCGCTCGTTGCAGTCTTATAAAGAATAAAGGAATAATTATTAATTGTAAATAGCATGTTTATATTTACATCAATGGCCATTTAATTTTCTACATGCAACTTTGATGCTATTCAATGCAAATGACTGCAAAAATCACAAAAGGTTGTACTATTCAACTCTAGAAAGGTGCTATACATATCACTTCCCAGGAAAAGGGAACCCAGAGAGGTGAATATTTCAACTATTGAAATTGAAGGTGCCTTAACAACAAGGAGAACTTGGGAGAAAAAGGTTCAGCTGTAAGCAAAGCTGACAGCTACAAGGCTTTCTGTTTAAAATCTCTGCTGATCTACTCTTATTATGGGGAAGGCAGGGAATCTACTTTGGAAACTAATTTCTACACATTCAGTTCTCTATGCCCACTGAAGTCAAAAGTAATATTCTTATTGGCTTCAGAAGAAGCCATGTCATGCCCATGATATTTTTTGTTTGTGTTTGTGTCATATTAAAAACATGCTGTTATTGGAAATAGGCAAAGCAACAGATTTTTTTTTAAAGGAATGATGGTATTTGACCAGCCAAGCTCTGTGTTCTTTAACAGCTTTCTTCCATTTAAGAGAAAAAAAGCTGCATGGATTTTGTTGGCAGCATGAAAGAATAAACAAGGGGCTCCACAAGGCTCTTTATAACTATTGTAGCTCAGTGTTCTTCAAGTAAGAAGGTCTTTGTTTCACATATTTGTATATTTAAAAAACAAAATTCATGCCCAAGGGGTTAATTTGTTGTGTTGTGCTGATTAAATTACTCAGCTGTTCTTTACTCAGCAGTTTCTTCAGAGTGCGTTTTTTGTCTCTGTTTCCAGCGGTTTTCAACATTGTCTTCACGGGTGTGCAAAAACTATGATCTGTCTTCCACCGTGTTAAGATTTGTATTTGTTCCAGGTCTTCAAGTTAGGAATACTATTTTGTAGATCCTACTGCAAAAGACAAAACACATTAAAATATAAATAAATAAAACCAAAGCATGTTATTTGCTGTTTATTTATCTGGTTTGAGAAAAAAATCAGATGCAGTTTCCTATTCTTTATAATAAAACACAGAAAAAGGTCTCCAGACTCCAGCATTTACTTTGATTAGAGAATACATTTTTGTGGCAGATGTGTGTCATTTAACATGCTGAGATCTTTCATTTTAAATTCTGTTTAGAAGTGCAGACTAAAGAGTGCTAGCTAGACTGTGTGAACTAAATCCTTTCTTTTTTACCTTTGAAATCCATAGCCGAGTTTTATTTTGCTCATTTTCTTGGTTAAACTATCAAATTGCTTCTTTTTTCGTGGTGGTAGGGGATAAATTTCTCACATTCCACTGGCCAAGTTACAGATCAAACTACTTGTTTCTCTTGCCCTTATGACTGTGTTTTCTTTAATCATCCCTGAATGTACAAAATCTGGAAGTGGCAAATCTCAACTGCTTTTTTATTTCTTTTGCCTAGATATGGAACTTGTTCCATTTGCATGGCGCTTAAAAATTGAAAGACTAATTTCAGCATCTCTTGATGGTCCATTTATCTTCATTTTTCCAGGAACTTAAGCTTAATTAAGCTTGTTCATTGATCACATTCAGACCAACCTAGCTTTTTAGAGCAACACAAAAGCCAACAGTGTAATAAATCCGTGACAGCAGGTATTATTCCTTCCAACTAAAAATGCAAACCTGCTGCATTCCACTGAAGAGTCACAATTAACTAAAAAAGCTCTTACTTGCTTTTGGTATGTATCTAAATAAGAAGGTGTTTTTAAAGTTTTCCACATATAATGAGTCCCCCTGCTAGCACACCTTCCCCCCCCAAGGCCGCTCTTGTTCTGTATTCTCCCACTCTGGCATCCAGGGATGCCACCCTGCTGCCTGGCTTGCCATGCCTCCATGGTAAAAGGACTGTACAAGTGGGACACTGTCCTCTAACAGCTGGCTCCCTCCAGCTCTCTTGGGTAGCTGCATTTGTGAATGTTGCCTTCTCCAGCAGCCTTGGTACACAGGAGATCATCCCTCCATAGGGGTTTCCACTTAGGACACTTAGCAGGGATCCTAGAAATCAGTTTGTCATGGAAAAATGTGGAAAAACATGGAATTTGTGTTTTTACAGAGAATCTTTAGAATTGCTGGGGGAGGGGGCTGGGGGATGAATTCACTGAAATAAAATGTTGGCTCCCTAGTGAGAGCCAGTGGTTTTCACAGCCATTTTGGCAGCCCACCAGGGAGTTGCCAGGCACACAGGGGGGGAAGGCGCAGACACACAGGGAAGCAGCCAAATGGTGGCTTATCAGCTTGTTCCCATCTGCTGCAGTCTGCTCAGCTGCCCTTGCACTACTATTTAGCAACCTGTCTGCAGACCTGCCCCTGTAGCTTATTGCAAGGCAATTTGATTTGCCCCAGACAATTTTTTGCAGCTTTGTGACTCCTGTCTTTATCTCCATTGGCTGCTTAAAGTCTTGCAGCTGCCAGTAACCCACTCCAGTCCCAGCCTGCTGTTCTTTTCCTCTTAAAGTAATTGGGGCCCTTGACCCCTGTTATACCATGGTAATGCTAAAAAGCTAGCCTGGTTTTGACTTACTCATTTGGGGTTTTTTTTAAACAAAATGCAAACAGAGAGAGCAAATAAATAAGGATAGGAGTATATGTGTATTTCACAGCAGGTGGAACCTTGTTTTCTAAGCTACCGCTTTAGGTACAGTAAAGTGCCAAAAATAAGGTGAAGAATAATTTCTGTTTCGAATCCAGGCACTCATGCAGATTTCCCTGAAATTGTGCACACTTCATGAATGCACAGGGTAGTGTTAGTATTCAGAACGTGGTCGTTTGAGCAAGTGATTCCCAACACACACATCTCTGGGAAAGCAAACTTAAACAACCTCAAACAACTTTTCTTAAATTTAACATAATGAACCAATTTCATTTGCCCAGATATGTCAGCCAAGCCAAAGCTCCTGTCAGGACCAAAACAATCACATCCATGTTAGTTTGGCATGTTACCTACTGCTGCTTTTCAAGGATGCAAATGAAAATGTTATCAATGGAAAAAGTTGAACTCTTTCTCTGTGGGATTAATCTGAGCTGATAACCAAACTGATTACACGATACAACACATGTGACCAGAGTAGCTGCAAGGCTTTTAGCCTACCAGTTTCTGCATGAACTTGAGGAGCTGGGCAGCAGCTAATGAACTGAACTGACACCTGACTACTGTCATTCAGGATCAGGCCTGTCACAGGAATTAAAAAAAGAAAAGAAAAAGGAAAAGGAAAAAATGAAGGGACTGTGTCCCAGTTCTGGTTTTTTAGGGAGGCAAGGAGGAAAGAGCCACAATCCAGGAAGGGAGGGGATTAATGGTGGGTTCACTCTCAGCTCCACATTCTTCTCACCCATGTCTGCCAGGACCTGAGCTTTATCTCTGCTTTCCCATTATCTCTGATTCCCTGCAACAAACTCTTTTAGCATGTCATGGAAAGACAGGGAGAGGATCAGATGATCCTACGACGTAGACCATACCCTATGTACTGGAGGAAGGCAAGTGGCAAGCCCAGCTGAGAGGAAATAGTGAGGCCCATAATGCACATTTCACTATAAGACAGTATTCAGGGGAGGAGGAGCACTTTACCTCACTGATCTTTTGCCTGTCCCTAGCCTTCTAATTACAAATCTATCTAGCTGCAAATGCCACATTTATTCTACAAGTAACACACAGTTCTCTGTTCCAAACCTTGGGAAATGCAATGACAAAACCTTGTTAATACGAAATTAAAGTTGTTTGCCAGTTTCTCATGCTCTTCTAGAACATCAAGTTTAGCATTTTCAAACTACAGAACACTAGATCATGAAGAACTAAGGCATTTTAACCTCAAATGTCCGAAAGCAGTTATTAAGGTGACTCTCACTCTGAGGTATATGCTCACTCTGCCTGTGACCTGTACTGAGCAAGAGCTGCCTACTCCTGCTGGCCACTCAAACATTTAACATACTCCACAGAATACAACATTGGCTAATTTTTACAACTACATCAGCCCCAGAAAGACACTTCAGCCATGGGTACATGATGTTATCTAAACCCCCAGACCACATTGTCTCCCAGCTAACTGCTGACAGTACACCTGGCAAGGAGACCCTACTATTCATTCCTGATAACTTAGACAATGCAATTTTTAAATGAAGTCTACTGTATCTCTCTCTCTCTTTCTCTCTCAAGGGTCTCTCACATACCTCTTTCTTTTGGTCTCTTTCTCTCTTTTTCATGGGTATGTGTAGACATGCACACGCACACAGCAGGCTGGAAGTTTCACATGCCTACTCCGAAGAAACACAGCTCCTTCATATCACAATCACAAGACTCCCAACCTGTTTAATGTCAGCCTTCTACCAGTCCATACATCCACTTCTATATCACACAAAACAACACAGCCAAAAATACTTGCAAAATAATGCCCATTGCCTATTGCCAGATTCAGGTTAGGGACAAGTTGAGGTTTAACAGATGTGTACCATCCCTAACTCACAATCCTCTCATTTTTTTCAGAGATCTAAAAATAATACACCTTAGCTCTTCATTTCCTAGTTTTCAAAGGTGCGAGTTTTGCTGAACTCAGCACCCTAGAATGGGATTAGATGTTATCAGGTAACCTTAACTTTGTGCTACTTGAGTTTTTTGTCATTCAATATTTTCTTATATTAAGTCTTCTAATGTTATGCAGTGTTCAAAGTCAGAAATACATGACACTAATCACTGAAGATATGAATAACTTGGTTATCTGCTAAGAAACAAGATGTGATCCAAAAGCTAATTATTGGAGAACAGCCATCTTTTGAAAAAGTAAACATAAATAGCTCAAAGCGTGGGGAAATATTTGGAGGGACTGGATGGCAGGAAACAGTCGATAAAGCTGTGGAGAGAAGAAATAATCAGATCATTTTTAAAGACACCAATATAATTTTAACCTAGATGTATTATGGGCCAGGCTGACTAATCAACGGCCTACATATGAATTAAATTGGCAGTTTCACTTTGTACAACTAACCGTTCTAATCCAGGCTTTTTTCTGGAGATGTCTAAGACTGAATGGCAATCCCCATTATTATGGCAACTCCCAGTGCATCAGCCTAGCCCTGCTAGGATAAGATTGTGAGTAGACTAGCAGTGTTCATTGAAAGAGTCAAAATAGATTGGAATTAAATAATAATAATAATAATAATAACAACAACAGCAATAATTGTAACACCCCCACCAACAATAATAACATTTTTTAAATGGTCACCTTATCACTCAAAAACATCCCAGATATTTTCAAAAAGGAATGCAGTTTCTGAGCAAATATGTGCTTAATTTCATGCCAGGCTAGGTAGCTACATCAAACACCTGAGAAAATTCAAGAGGTTGCATGGAATAAATGCTGTTTCTTATGCAGTAATTTTGTTTTGTTTTGTTTTTCGGGGGTGGGAATGAAACCACAAATTTGTTCAGTCACAATTCTGTGCAATATGAAGTTTCACTTTTCTAGTGTGTATAGATTTCATAGACATTAGGGCTGGAAGGTCCAGCCTCCTGCCCAAGGGGCAGCAAGTCAGCCAGGGTCAAATAATCGCAGCAAGATAGGCATCCAAGTGTTTTTTTGAAAGTGTCCAGAGTAGGTACTTGCACCACCTCTGGGGGTGGTCTGTTCCAGGCCTTGAGGGCTTAGACAGTAAAGAAGTTTTTCCTTATGTCCATCCTAAAACAGACTTCCAGGAGCTTGTGACTGTGGCGGTCAAGTGGTAGGCCAGGCTGTGGCCAGTAGCCCGAAATGGCAGGTGGGTACTTTTGACCGATAGAGCGGAATTAGGCACGGATGCGTATTGGTAACAAATAGATTGTTTACTTACGCCACTGCTGTATGGGCGCAGGCAGAGTTGACTGGCTTAATTGCAGTTACAAACGAGTTACAAAGACTCTCTTAAACACGCGAGAGAACCGGGACGAAGTTTCTGTAATCGGCTTACTGCGGTACCGGGGTCGGGGTACGTCAGGAGGGTCGTGTGACAGGGAGTCGCTGGTGGGTGATCAGTCCGCCAGGTTCACTCCGAGGTGTATACAGTGTGCTCCAAACTCCGAGAAATGTGCGGAGTTCTCCAACTCCAAGGTGTATGCGGAGTTCTCCAAATTCCGAGAAATGTGCGGAGTTCTCCAACGTGGGCGGAAACTGCTTTAACTTTTATATGACTAGCGAGCCAATCGCTAGTCGCCAAATATGAATAATTTGGAACCGGCCAATGGTGGTGTGCGTGTTTGCATAAAGTTGGCGGGAACTTTTTCTAAGCTGTAACTTTCCATTACTGTGGCATATAATTACTGGGTTCTGACATAGCGGAATTTTCCACTGTGCCATAACATTCAGATTGACAGCGGGATCTTCCACTATGGCGGGAGATTCCACTAAGGAACAAACCAAAGGAATGTTCCACTGTGCCATAGGCATACAACTGCTTGGTTCTGACAGTGACCTGGAGAACATCATGTAAATGTTCTTTCTGACTGTAACATATCTGTCTCATGCAGAATAAACCTCATTTGCCAAAAGCTATGCAAGATGTAAATAATATGAACAGAAGACCAGTGGTAAACTAAAGTCTATCAGAATTTGGGTCCTGCCCCACTGTTAGGCACAAAATAATCCCTGAGCTATAATCCTGTTTCCTTTCTTAAGAACTCAGCCTGATAGTTCTACATGACATGAATAGCTCCATACTAAGAGTCAATCTGCTTTATTTCTAAATTTCTGGCAGTGTTCGATTCCTGTCTGAGGAGGAAGATGAGTGCCACAAGCAGCTGAACACAAAGGCCTGCAGACACTGGGCTGCCCTGCAACCATAAAACAGCAATTATGAGGTTATCAAAATACCACTCCCATGGCAAGAGAGCTGGGTGCAGGAACCATTTTCAAAGCTCTTAACCCTTGGGAGGGATGAAGAAATACACAGCCATACATACATACACATGCACATCCTCTTGGTAAGTTAAAAATTTGAGCTTGTATATGGTATCCCTCCATGAAAAGGAGAAGTTGGAAAAAGGAAGAGCTAATGGCCTCTTCAGCCTAGTAGGAATGGGAGAGAAAAACCCCAAGTAGCAAAGGCAAAAGAAATGAAGGGTCTCTTGAGACAATGGCAAAAATAAAGATGATTTTGGAAAGGGAACGAAAGAGAAAGGATGTCATAGAATAGTACAACCAGGGATACTGAACGGTAAGGTAAGAAACTGAGGGAAGCAACAGAGAGAGAGGAAGAACTGAGACTGACAAAAAGACATATCGGAAGGTGTCAGGCTAGAGCATAAGAAAAAAAAAAGAAGGGAATAGAAGAGGCAAGAGAGATAAAGT
Organism: Alligator sinensis; assembly: GCF_000455745.1. Taxonomy (NCBI): domain Eukaryota; kingdom Metazoa; phylum Chordata; order Crocodylia; family Alligatoridae; genus Alligator; species Alligator sinensis. The sequence goes on along the minus strand of NW_005842012.1, from coordinate 2,195,335 downwards.
GGGGAGGGAGTATAACCTGGAACATGAAAGTCAGCATGTGTTTGAAGACAGCTGAAAGGGTCTTGGAGAAAAAAAAATCTGAAAATTTCCAGTTAGAAAAAAATTGTGCTGAAGGAAATGGGATAGAAGGATACTGGAAGACATAAAAGTACAGGAAAGGAATGGAATAGAAAGAAAACAAAGGGAGACAATTAAATATTGATAATATTATTATAAAATGTTAAAATATCGAAATGCAACACTATAAATCTAATAGTATACTGATAGACTCTGCATTCCTACACAAGCAAACTTCCACTGAATTCACATAGGAAAAAAATCCTTACTTGTGTTAGGCTGCACGTTCAGCCGCAGTACTATTTTTTTAAGTCATGCTCTCACTAGCATGTCTGGTGTCCCTATATTTTGACAGATTTGTTCCCTGTTTAGTCTTAATTTCTTTCTTTACATTACACTTGCTGTGTTAACCTTGCATTCACTACTGGGTAGCCAGCCCAACAATGAAAAGAACACAATGACTATTTTTATTTATTATTATTACTTACTTCTTATGGTGCAATGTAGATGCCCAGACTGCTTTACATCTGGTAAAATAAGACATAGCCCAGAGTAGCAGACCTTTCCTTGAACAATCATTGGTGACATTGTCTGTGAGAAACAGTCCATGCTTTTAGCATGAGACAAGAATCCATCAGGCAGATAAATCAACTTTGGATAATATTTATTCTTCCACTAAAAGATGTGGCTCTCCACCCCTGCACAGCCCTCTCATGCTTATATTTAGAATCACTGTCTGCTCTCAAGGAAACTACAAATCTCAGATCTGTTCCTGTTCAGATGCATCATTGAACCACTGGTTTATTTTCTTGTGGGTAATGGAGCAGAACTCCCAGTTCCCTGGTGTACATTTGGCTTTAACTGCTTTTTGAAGCAAAACTTTCTATTTCTTCCTATGAAGGTTTCCTCTTTAGAATTCACCTTTCATCCCCCAAGAGATTATTATTTGAGTCCTCTTCTGAAAGCCTCACCCAGCACAATTTGTAAGCTTTGGGGGCACATTCCCCCCTCAGATTCACTCATTGACTTAACGCCAATATTCTGATCTCCCTTCATTCATGGCGCTCCCACAGGGGAACAGGCCCAGAGCTGCCACTCACTGCCTATCATTCGTTTTGAAGTGTACCTTTTATTAGATCCAGGGGATAGTCCTCTGCCATAAAAAATCACTTCTGGCAGAAGCATGCTCCCAGATCCATCAAAGCTGTGCTTGGCCTAACCAATGTCTTCATAGGGGCGAGGGGAAGAGGAATTAAAAAATGACTTTAAAGTCATCTTTGTTCTCCTTCAGTCCTGGGGTCAGCTAAGGGCCAGCCAACCCTGACAAAAACAAAACCACTTACAGGACTATTTTGTTTGCACTAGCTGTCCAGAAGTCCTTGGAATAGCTAGGGATCACCAAAGCATCCTGGTCAGTCCTCCCAACCCACTTTTCCAAAGAAGGCTCCCTATAGCGGGGCTGGGAGAGAGTTCCTCTGCAAAAGGAGGAAATAGCCTCCTTACCAAGCTCACTTTTGAACCATGTCCCCTCAAATGGTTTAATGGCATAGAGATTGTGGTCCTTGGTCTGCCAGGTCTCAGTTCCCTCTTAAAAGCAATGATCAGTGGAGTTATGAATACACTTTATTTATTGTTAAAGGTTATGATTCATTTAGCTGAAGAATACTGGACTGAAGGATTGTGTTTACTATAGTAATAGATATACTAATATAACATAGAGAAACCAAGAGCGTGATCATTTTCAAATCCCAAGGTAGTAAGGGTATGTAAAACAGGCTGTACTTGATTAGGATTCAGATTCAGCCTGAATTGGGGGCAGTGATTCGATTCATTGATTCGGATCACTGTCCCCGATTTGATTCGGCCAAATCCAAATCTGAAGATTCGATGCTGATTCGGAGAATCAGTGATTCAGCCAGGTCTGCTGCCAAGCGTGCAGGGACCCTCCCCCCCACTCCCCCCCATGCTCCTGTGGGATACTCCATCTGCCCCAGCATCTCAGCATTCACAAGCTGCCTGGTGCCTAGAGGTATGTAGAAAAGACATTTAAAAGTGTGTCTATGTCCAAATCACCGAATCTTTCCAAATTTCTCCGAATCGATTTGGAGGGTTCTGATTTGATTTGGAGAGATTAAAGGGTCCTCTGATTTGATTTGGATTCGGAGATTCGGCCACCAAATTGGGCTGAATCTCCACCGAATTGAATCAGGGACCGAAGCTTTGCACAGCCCTACAAGGTAGTGCTGTCCTACACTTGCAGAAAATCAGACTGCAGAACTTTCTTATTTACTCACTGTGGGCTTGGATACATGACAAGTTTATATTGGCATAGCCAGGCTTTACACCACTGTCAACTAGTAGGGGGCACAACCTGCTTCCCTATTTTAGTGTAACTTACTTGAATCTGGTGTAGAATTTTCTTTGGAAAAAAGTCAGTGGTAACACTACACTGGGGTAAGCTAAATGAGGTTAGTATTGTGTACATGGAGCTATCCTGTAGTACAGGGGTGGGCAAAATGCAGCCTGCGGGCCAGATGTGGCCCACCAGGCCATTCTATCTGGCCCATGGGGCCCCTAAAAAATTTAGAAAATTAATATTTATCTGCATCTGGCTGCCTCGATGGTTTGCCAAAACTCTAGCAGTTACCTTAGAACAGCTGTTTGTCTGTCCAGGCACGACAGTGAAGTACATTATACCAATGTAAATGTAATGCACCCAGTCCCTATGTAACTTATTGGGGATTTGGCAAACAACAACAAATAAAGCCAATTTAGCTTGCACTGTTAGAAGCTGGTTTACAAACCAGAAACATTATGCACTATTATTTTATTGCCACGTCCTGCCCCACAAATTACACCTCAAATAACAATGGACCTTTGTCTCATCCCAAAATACTTCTTTCTTATCCCACAGACCAAGTTCCAGACCAGAGGACTAGCCTTCATTTGATTTAATCTAGAATAAGAGGCCCTGCACAAAGGCAACAACAAGATCCAAGGAATTTAAAAGGTGAGGTTTAATCCTGCTCAAATGAGTCAGAACACAAGATATCACCTCAACGGTTAGGTGCTTAGAAACAAAAAAATACACATTTCTGCCATTTCAAATTAATTTAAATATGAGAAGAATTTGTTAGATGTGTGGGGGGAAGAGGAGATGTGGAGGATTCATCTGATAATTAATCAAAATCTCTGAGTTATCCAGCTGCAAAGTCTACTACAAAACATATTATGATCTTTATACTTAATGATTTTGATGTTTGCTGCCACCTACAGTCAAATATTGAGGTTTTCAAATGCTTAGATTCATCTCCAGTAGCCAGCAATAAAGTATGCTGAGCTAAAAAACTGAACAAATTGATAAAAAGGCCAAGACATAAATACTCAAATTTAAGTCTATATTTCAATAAGTGGTTTCAGTTATACAAGTGCTGAGCTCCTCCTGACTTCAATTTACTTCACACAGATTAAAAATTCAGTGGTTTTATAGCAGTGTGGGCCATTTAAGGGGGGATACTGATGTGAAGTCAAAGGAATTTATAGTGGAAAGTGTGTCCCAGAAAGCAGAGGTGTTAGAGCAATGGGAGTCATACAACTGAATCGTTAGCAGGTGTGACCAATCTCCCCTCCATATTTTATGCTTTCAGCATTCAAAGCAAGCTGGACATCAACACCATTACGAGGTCAAGTTGTATCTATTAAAGTTCTGAATAGGCAATAGGTCAGTAAATGATAAAGATGAAGGAGATTTCAAGGGAAGAAAAAGTCAAGATCGTGACTTCGTGAGTTCTGGTGAATCATGTTAAAAATGACCACTGTGAAAAAACACCGATTACAAAGTCAGGCACTCAGAAGTTAGGAAATGCAAGAAACTAGCCTGTTCCTGCAACTTAACTCCAGAATGCTTTACAAAGGGTGTTTCCAGCAGGAGAGAGCCTTTAATTACACAGCTGAATACCGTTTCTTCTGTAGGATCCAATGGCCACACTGAATTACAGGGAACACCTGACCTTTCACTAAAAGTATATCCCTATTAGTTATGAACAAAATGATCCACCTATTTTGATGTGTTTGTTTATTTTTAAAAACAATTTAGAAGCATAAAATGCTGTTTCTTTTCAAAATATAAACATCTTTTTGCTCTCTGCAGGGCACTGGAGTAATATTTGCTGAAAGATAAGGCCCTGTTTCAAATTAATAACTGCAGAACAGCCAAAGCTGCTAATCCTTTTGCCATACGTAAGCTATCTAGTTTCTTTGACCTTTCACTTTCCAGTGTTGCAAAGAGAGTTGCACAGAGGTTGGGATTCACAGTTCACCAGACCACAGATAACCTTTAGATTCTATTGGGACTCCTCATAATTATTTTCTTGCAGGAACTAGTAGTGAATCAGTTTTTGGAGAGTTGAAGAAATCCAGTTGTCATTCGCTTTTTTCACTTCCAGTTTTAAAAGGCATGAACTTAACAGCTCTGAACAAATAAAAATGAGCAGAGATTAACACAAACCCAGAAGCAACTCACTTGTCCTCCAACAACAAACACAGCAGGGGCTCCTATACACGTGCAGGGATGCTGCTCTGACACACTGTAATTACAGCGCATCAAATTAAGTCTGCTGGAGTGTGGTAATTACTGCACTCCAGCAGACTCCAGCATCACATGTATCATCATCCCTGCACTGAAAAATGGCAGCAGGGCATTTTGATCTAAATCTCATTCAATGAGCTTTAGTCCAAAGCACCCCACTGCCATTTTTCAGCACAGGAACACTGATACATACATGACACTCCAGGTGCTTTTAATTAGCGCAGTTCTTGGAGCTGTGCTAATTAAAGCACGCCCCCACCCCACCACCTCCCAGAATACATCTATAGATGCCCTGGTGAACACTATCCACACTCATCATTGCCAGCCTTCACATCCCACTTTATTCAATTTCACCGGTATAACAGGAAGAACCTAGTACTGCCTTATACCAGCCAAGGTCTTTGTCTGAACTGCTTTACTGTAAGGAAAATGAGGATTGTGTATGATCCATTACAGCAGAAATATCACTTTTGCGAAGGATCAGATGCTGTCTGAGAGGGGAGGTCCGTAAAGCAGTACGGTGAGCTTCTGGAACCAGTTCTCAGCTCTGCCACAAACCTGAAAGAAATCAGTCAGGGATGTGCCTCAGTTCTTGACCTGTAAAGATGGGAATAGAAGTAGTTATTTTATTCCATTCTTTATCTTCATTATCTATTTTGGACTAAATCCACAAAGAGACTTAGGCACTGAAGTCTGAAACTTAAACAAGATCCTCACAATCTTTGCCCAGCTGCCACCTAGCCCTGGAGACACCTTAATTCCCGAGGAGCCAGAGTTACAAAAGTGTTAGGGTAGTTAGGTGCCTAAATATTTGGTAGATCCGGGTCCCTGCCAGCTGTTATGCCCAAAACTGTCTATGTTCTGGTCTTTTTGCTTGGAGTCCTAACCTTGATCTTCTTCTACCTGCATCATCTGTGGTGCTACCTGTGAAGTAGGTGTTCTCAGGGCATGTCTATAGCATGGGACTTCCCACAAGAGAGGGCCAGGGATGAAGTACAGAGGCAAGGTTGTGTGGAAGGAGGGAGACCTGTTCTCAAATCCTTGTTCTGCTTCCGTAAGAGCAGGAAACCAGGTTTCTCAGCTCCCAGGTGAATGTCCCTGCTACCAAGCTAGTGGTCTCACCAGGCTACAGTGCATGACTTCTCTTGAAGAAGTAGTTAGTTATTAGTTATTTTCTATAACTAAATACTAATTGGAGCCAGGAATTAATCCTGACTCTTCTCCATGTGGGTGTCTGCATCACCAGACTATAGAATCAGTTTCTTTTTCTGTCTCTGAGTCAAGGAATATATTATCTTACGGCATGTTCCCATTATTTTAGGGCCTCACTTTGCCCCTGCACTGTATAAGACATGAGAATCCTACTAGGCCTAAAGTTTATAACCAGTTCCTTGGTGGATCTAGCTGCAAGTACTTTGAGGGAAGAAGACTGCCTTCAGAATAGGGTTTACTAGAATACACAGCTGACATGTCTACATGTGCAAATGCTGTGGGGTGGGTAACTTCCCCTAGAGTAAACCCACCATGGGCAGGCATCTACACATGTGAGGATTTGGGAGCAGAAGCTCCTGCCCCCTCCAGCCCTGGACCAGCTCCCTGAAGCAGCTGGGGGAGCTCTAGGCTCCCCCTGGGTGCTAGCCCAGGGGCTGGTAGGAAACATGGGGCCAGGAGACAGGTGTCTCCTGGTGGGAGCTGGGAGATTGCTCCCTGCCCCGGGAACTGCCTGCTGCTGGGGAGGGCTGTGGTGGCAGAGCCCAGGCAGAGACAATGTCCCCCTGCCCCAGCAGTAGGGAGTTCCCTGTCCTGGCTCCCCAGTTGGGGAGCAGGGGCTTAGAAACAGCTGCAGGGGAGGGGCAGGTCCCAGACCCCTGCCTCGATCTACCAGTGGGGCACCTATCAGTGAGCAGATTCCCCACCCAGCTGGGGGCTTTCTGCTAGCTGCCCCACCAGCGGATCGGGGTAGGGGGCTGGAACCTGTCCTTCCCCAACAGCTCTTTCCAAGCCCCTGTGCCTCAGTAGCCCAATCGGGGCACAGGGCTGGGAAAAATCTGCCCCTGACCGGAACAGTTCCTGGCCAGCCCTGGGCCCCAGGCAGCACAGGGAAGTCTACATGTGAAACCTGGAGCTGGCTGGGGGAAGCCCAAAATGGGAAGAATCTCCAAGTGATCATGGAGCTGGGGCTAGGAACGATCTCCAGGCCCTGCTCCATGATTATGGGGCAGGGGAACATTGTCCCCTCCTGGGCTCTGATGATGGAGCCCGCCCCAGCAACAGGGAGCTCCCAGGGGCAGGGAGCAACGTCCCACCCCCTGCTGCCCAGTTGCCCAGTTGACCAGGAACAAATCTGCTCCCAGTCAGCCGTCTACTGCCATACTCCACAGTATTTACTTGTCAGTATTTACTTGTCAGTAAATGAACTGCTGAGTAGAGCAAATTACAGCGCAGTAAAGCTCAATGCATGTAATGCTATTGTATTAGTTAAAAGTGGTAAATTACTATGCAGTAATTAGGTCTACTGCACAGTAAAGCATCTCATATAGACGCACTCAGTGATAATAAAAGACAATAATTTCATATTTCAAAAGTGCCAGACACAGGCATTAATGTCATTTTTTCCTGTATTTTAGTGCCTCTAAATGCATTCTACTTGTATGACATCCCAAAGCAGGTTTTAAGATCTGTTGATTCTCTCATCATATGCAGACTATAGAAAAATTAAATTTATGTAAGCATCCTTCTGCTTTCCTTGCTGGTATCTGCAAATCAACATATTAAGCAATTAGACAAGCAAGTCATATTTGCAGTAACATACCATGTCAGAACACTGAGTGGATTATCGAATGAATCTGATGTGTAAGAAATATCTAGTGCTCAGGCAATGAATTATGAGAATAGTGTCACAAAAAGAATAAAGTTCGTATTCCATAAGAAAATATTATATTACCCTGTTTATTCCAAAGTGTTTATCTCCAGCAAGTGCTCTACACTTTATCAGAAACAATGACTGCACAGTAATATCTCTCATGCTCATCTAGCAGCAATCTGCTGAAACTCATGTACTACAAAATAAACCTCAGTAACAAGACTTAAGTATTTCACTCTCTTTACTTAACAAAGGTCACATCCCTGAGGGAATCCTTTCAAACGCTACCATGTTTGCTTGTTTACATCTGTTAACATCTTGAAGCTCTGTTGGGCTTTTGCTAGTGGGGATGGCCTAATAGTAAAAGTAGGCCCCCCTACCTCATTCATATTAGATCCAACATCCAGCCCTACAAGCCAGGTAAATGAAATCCATTTTGCAACCTTCTGAAATCTTTCTTCACACAGGACCTGAAAATTCATCCTTACAGATACAAATCAAAGTTCAGCCAGAGGCACGAGTGTGCAATGATGTTCGACTTAAAAGGACTGAAAGCAGAGCATTCTCAGTCCTATTCTCAGCTTGATGTATAGTAAGTCCTCCCCACACCCCAATCTCTATTAAGTGCCACCTAAGTACCTGTGGCACTGTGGAACATAATAGAATTATAGAAAATTAGGGTTAGAAGGGACCTCAAGAGGTCATCTAGTCCAACCCCACTGCTCAAAGGAGGACCATCCCCAGCTAGATCATTCCAGCCAGGGCTTACATGATCTAGTTGGGGTTGGTCCTGCTCTGAGCATGGGGTTAGACTAGATGACCTCCTGAAGTCCCTTCCAGCCCTAATTTCCTATGATTCTGTTACGCTCCACAGTGCCTCAGGTGCTTAGGTGGCACTTAAAGGGGGTGGGGGAAGGATGTACCATATATCAAGCTGCCCCACTGTAATTGCTCTCTATGTCAGCAAGGTGGGTGGAGCTGCTAAATAATAGTAATTTGACAGCTGTTCCGTTTAGGGGGCTACTCCACTTTAGTTTTCCTTTAATACAGAATACAGCCTGCACACAAAATAGTTACTACAGGTTACTGCGCAGTAAATTGTTTTTCTCCAACTCACCCCTTTTAATGGAGAATTAAACCTCCTTTGCTTGTGATTGCAGGGAGGCTGTTAGGAAGACGAAGGCAAAGATGGAGCTAGGGCTAGTGACCAGAGTTAGGAATAACAAAAAGTCCTTTCTCAAATACATAGGGAGTAAGAAGAAGGCACCGGGTAATGTGGGGCCCCTACAGGACAGGTTTGGCAATCTGGTGATTGCAGCAAATGAAAAAGCTGACCTCTTTAATGAATTCTTTGCCTCTATATTCCTGAACAGGGACCAGGACATTTCTCCAGTAGGATTATGGACGGACCCAGGGGAGGCACCGCCATGCCTACGGTCAGAAATGACCTAGTTAGGGAACTTTTGGAGAGGCTGGATGTGTTTAAATCAGTAGGTTCAGATGCTCTTCACCTAAGGGTGCTGAGGGAATTGGTGAGGGTCATGGTGGGGCCCTTGGCATGGCTCTATGAGCACTCGTGATGCTTTGGTCAGGTACCAGAGGATTGGAAAAGGGCCAATGAGGTCCCCATTTACAGGAAGGGGAGAAAGAAGGACACTGGAAATTATAGACCAGTCAGTCTTACCTTGGTCCTTGGGAAGACCTTTGAGAAAGTTATCGAGGAGCACATCTGCAAGGGCCCAGCAGGGGAGGTAATGCTCAGGGGCAACCAACATGGGTTCATTGAGGGCAGATCCTGCCTGACTAACTTTGTTTCCTTTTATGATCCTGTCACAAAGTCCCTGGATGAAGGCGTCAAGGTGGATATCATCTTCCTGGACTTTAAAGAAGGCCTTTGACGCTGTTTCCCACCACATTCTCTTAAAAAAACAAGGTGGCTGAGGCATTGATGCCTACACAGTCAGATGGGTGGCAAATTGGCTAGATGGTCACACCCAGAGAGTGGTGGTGGATGGGTCGTTTTTGACCTGGAGGGATGTAGGCAGTGGAGTTCCCCAGGGCTTTGTCCTGGGGCCTCTACTATTCAACATCTTTATCAGCAATCTGGATGTGAGTGTGGAAAGCATGCTGTCCAAATTTGCTGACTACACCAAGTTGTGGGGTGAGGTGGGCATGCTGGAGTAGAAGGACAGAATCCAGCTAGATCTAGACAGGTTACAGGGGTGGGTGGATGAGAATAGAATGGAAATCAACGCAGACAAGTGCAAGGTACTGCATCTAGGGAGAAGGAGCCAGCAACACACCTATAAGCTGGAAAACACCCTTCTTGTCAACACGGTGGCAGAAAGGGAACTTGGAGTCATTGTTGACTCCAGGATGAACATGAGCTGCCAATGCGAGGAAGTGGTCAGTAAGGCTAACCACACCTTGTTGTGCATCTGCAGATGCATCACAAGCAGGTCCAGAGAGGTGATCCTTCCCTTCTATGCGGCATTGGTCAAGCTGCAGTTGGAGTATTGCATCCAGTTCTGGGTGCTGCACTTCAAGAGCATTGTGGCTAGCATTGAGAGGGTCCAGAGGGCCACTTGCATGGTCAAGGGGCAGTGGGGCAGGCCCTATCAGGAGAGGCTTAAAGTCAGCCTCCACAAGAGAAGGCTAAGTGGGGATCTGGAGGCTGTCTATAAACTCACCGGGAGGGACCAGTGGAAACTGGTTGAGGCTCTGTTCCCCTGGGCACCACTGGGATTACTAGGAATAACGGCCACAAATTGTTAGAGAGAAGGTTTAGGCTGGACATCAGGAGACATTGCTTTACAGTTAGGGGTTCCAGGCTCTGTAATGGACTCCCAAATGGGGTGGTACTCTCTCTTACCTTGGGGATCTTCAAGAGGAGGCTGGACAGATATTTGGCTGGGGTGTTATGACCCCGGCACTCGTTCCTGCCTGGGGCAGGGGGTCAGATCTGCTGATCTTTTGAAGTCCTTTCTGACCCTAAGCACTATGAAACTATGAAACTTGGTGCTATTATTTCATCGGTCCATTTCCTAAGATACATCAGAGGTCAAACTGGTCCCTCCAACCATCTCCACCCAAGATCAGGAAGTCACAGTGACTATATGAACTCCTCTATGTCCTTGAATAGCTCTGATTGCCTAGACAGGGTGAGCACTGCCCTCTGGATTTATCATGTAGACAACCCCCCTCTGTGGTGGGTGCAGAGCTGCCATAAGGAGTTTGGCTAAGATACCAACAAAATTTCACTGGGGAAGAGGAATGTCACTTTCAAACAAAGACAAGCATTTGGCCCTAGTGACTAGGTTTCATTGGAAGGGGTAACTGTTACTCCAAAAAATAAGAGTGGAGATTGACTGGGCATTGTATTTCGGGGAGGGGGCACCCAGATGACTCTTCCCCTCTGGGCCATGGTGTCACAACATGGGGAATCTGGTTGCTGTATTTAGGAAGGGAAAGTCTGAATGAGCAAGGATCCACAGTGGAAGATCTTCATTAGAGCACTTCTGGTTTAGTTTGGGAGAGCCAGGCCAACAGCAGTGTTCAGGCAACTGGAATCAGAAAACAGTTCTCAGCAAGCGTGCAACATATATGAGAATCACTGACTTCAGCAAAGGGTTGGTTTTTATCCCACAGGAGACCCATTTTGGGCAGGCGGGGGCCCCTGAAACTATTAGTTGGTTTGGAGAGCAATAACCTCTATATTTAGATTGTGGAAACATTGTGTAATTGCTGCATAAATCCCAGTGGGAGCTCTTCCTGGTATTACCCCTGACTTTCCCACTTAAAGAAAAGAATTGCTGTGTTGCTGACAATTGTGCCTATTCCTGGAGTTACTTTTTGTCTCATTAGGCAGGGGGGCAGGGAGAGGGGAAGGATGATTCTGATCAAAAGACAAAGAGTTGTCCCAGGTGTTTGGCTTTGGACTTCGGTTCACTTCAACCAGTCTCAGAGACCCCCTGCCTGACATTCAGCAAAAACACAGATCAGCTGACCCGAAGGGTCCACCCTGAAACTGCCAAGCTGCCCCTGGCAGTGCAGTATAATTGCCAATTCTTAAATGATCTGGATTATGTCATCTTGTTTCCTACAACCTTTGTACCAATGGAAACTTGCTGCTGAGCTGTGCTTCTTTTATGCATTCATTTCCTTGTAAGTGCTTACATAGGAAATAGACTCCATTAACAGGCCATGTCTATCATGCATCAGTATAATGAAAGAAACCTTTAATGCTATTAACATGGAACTATTAACTCAGAGGAAAGACAAGAGGACAATCACCTGGAGTTTCTTGCTACTTCTCCCTTTGGGTAAAAAGGGCTTGGAAAAGAGAAGTAGGATTTGGTAGCAGCAATTAACAATTTATTTGTCCAGTTGGGATTGCCACTGCTGTTGCAAAGCAGAAAAACAGTGATGGAGAGGTAATGCACTCTATAGATGAAGGAGTGGTTAAAGTGAAGCCTCAGGGCAGAGGCTCCATCATAAATGGAATATTTAAAAACCCCAAAAAGAAAACCAAACCAAACAAACACCACAGCAGAATTTTGTCTAGTCCAACAGTCTGGTTAAAGATTACATAGGGAAGGCAAAAGAAAATCACCAACATGATAAAACAGTAAATCCCCTGCTGCTTCCTGTCCCAGCAACGGGGTAGTCACCTCTCTCACTAGTGTTTAAGTTGTCTGATTTGTACCCCCTGGACTCCCAAGATGCTTCTTCACACTGAAACTTAAAATATGAAGCAGTAATTCAGGAAATCTCTTAACACAGCAGGGTTCTGTTTACAATGTGGAAGGGTTAAGGATGAAAACCAAAGCAGTCTAATTCTATTTTCAGAAGGGAGTACCTAAAGCAGGATTATCTTTAATGACAGACAGCATAGTGTCAAAGGACTGTGTCAGGTTTCAGACCTTTCCATAGTTTAAATTCCTATGTTTAATCAAAGGTTAACTGAATCATTGGTGGTGGCAAAATGCTACTTCAATATGTCATTACTGTGGGTGGCCTACAATAAATAACACCATATAAGGGAAATAAATGGTCTTCTATGAACAAAGCATATTTTTTCATGTATGTATGTCTCAGTACACATAAAATAAATCAATATACACATGCCACCTCCAAAGAGGGGAACTCATTAGCTCTACTTGTACCTTTTTGTTTAACAACTTCTCAACAACTCCCCCCTTCAGATGACTAACCATGCTCTGCATATTAATTTCAATTTTTCAAATACGTTTGCTTTTAAATGCAACTAGAAATGCTACCCTTATGTAATACCTGAGTAACAGAACTAATGTCAATGGAAGTTTCTTTTAACATGGATTGTGCATGACTATATTTATGTTCTGCAGGACAGTTCATTATTTTAAGATTAAAAAACAGGACCTAAGGCCTATGAACATTAGTGATTTATTAGTTTGAGAAATCAATAACTAATTAAAGAGGGGGATAAAACTGAAATTAAAAACTCATGGCATTTTTCAATTGTAGGAAGTGCTAAATTGCTATATTCTATAAAAGGGTGGTATAAAGGACTTCCATATCCGTTAGGGTATTTCTTAGGTAAAAATAACTTCTGACCCTTTTAAGGGTTTTAAGAGGTTTTTTTTGTTTTCACCCATTTTTATTTCAGTATCACTATTAATAGTTTTATTTTTTTTAATTACAGATTTAAAACTTGGTAGACCAATAATCTGCACTAATAAGCTTTTTCCAAAAAGTTCCCATTTTGGTATAAATCAAAGTCATAAAATCCATTAAAAGATTAGAATTTTTTCTTTCCTATCCAGAAAAGCAATCAATCATATGATCAAGATACCTGGTCAAAAACAATAAATGATAATTCTAAAAGCAAAAAGTCTTTTTTGACTCTCATACAAACAGTGTATTTCCAGACAGGTGCTCATTGGTAAGTCTCATTCACATAATTAAAAACATGCCTAAGACTTGTATTGGGATGAATACTGGTATGAATTCAAACTCAATATTTTGTTCTTAAAGGTTAATAATGAAGCCACAGGACATCACAATTTTGCTTCTTATTGGGCTCTCATTGGGTTCTCTACAGGTTCATTAATGCACAATAGTTAGTGCGTATTAAGTTTAGTACTTGGTACTAAACCAAGTAGTAAACTTGGTACTAACCAAGTAGTAAAATCAGTGTGCAGCAACTTACACTACTGTGCAGTAGTGCTGGCGCATGGGTTTTTTCAAACTCTAACTGCACAGTAGCCTAATACTACTGCACAATAGCATATTAGCACAGGTTTTGCCTGGGACACCACTACATAGTATGATTAGGCTACTGTGGAGTTAGCATCTCATATAGATGTACCCATTTTGTATTAGTTAGAAGGGGTTAATTAAGCCCAGGAAGGTTCTCAGAGTGTTCTTGGAATGCATCAAGACCCTACTAAGAAATCACAAAGAAAAAAAATTCATATGACATGCAGTTCAAACAGAGTAATCCAGGATCTATAAAAATCACTTGCAAAATTTCATGCAAAAATATAATATTTTTCTCCCATAAAATAACTGAAAGAAAAGGAGAGAGAGATTATGAAAAAGAATGTTTCTGCTCTATTCCTTCACTAATAGCCTTTGACTTGTGAGTGGGTAGATGGTTACAAAACCATAGAGGCAAATATTTTGCAGTCTGGTTCTGTCAACTAGGTTCCAGGGAAATCTCAGAGAAGCAGGAAAGGAGACTCCTCCCAAGTGTCTCCTTCAAGTCTGGTAAGAGACTGAGGAACAGATGTACCTTCCTCATCGCTACTGTTGGTGGCCTTGTCAAACACCTCAAGACAAATAGCACATTTAGAACTGGATTTTGATCTGTGCAGGGTGAAACTCTGTCCCTTTGTACAATGAAAGCAAAGGATAAATTTTCTACAATAAGTTTCAGTGCTTAGGATTGTCAGGATAATACACTGTATTCCACACTTAAATATGATCTAATGCAGAACAATGCTCTCATTAAGGGGTCTGTGAGCCCCAGAAGCTTAGTGTGAATGGGTGTATGCCCAGCCAACCCCTCATATGGATGTGCAACAGTGGCCATGTCTAGATGAGTGGCAGACTACACAGTTGTTACTGAGCAGTCATTTAATACTTGCATAACCAAGTAATAAACGACTGCATCCCTGCACAATTTTTTTCAGGCACCACTGCACAGTAGCAATGAACTGCTGCACAGTAGTGTCTCATGTAGATGTGCCCAATGAAGAACAAAGAACCTGCATCTTCTCTATTCATAAGCAGGACATAAAATGATATTTGTTAGAAGTGTAAACAACATAAGCCAATGTGAATATGGAGTATCCATGAGCCCTGGAGTATCCACAGAATGAGTTTCAATTTGGAAGATGTAGATGTAAACATACTCTCTTTCTCCGTTCTAAATAACAGTTAAGCCATTATAGCAGAATAACTAAAGCCAAGTTTTCTCTGGATCCTGATGCTCCTCCCTATTGCCAGCAGTGGATATCAGATCATAACACAAGCTAATTCCCATAATAAAGTAAATCATCCAACATTGTACTAATCTGAAAGGCCAGATCTAAAATCTAATCCAAAAATGACATCTGTGATTTGAAGTAAAGCTGTGTTAGCTGAGCAATTAGAACTTATGTTTGACTGTAAGGAATTCAAGGCCTTCCTTTGTTTCGAGAACTATCTAAGATTTGAATTTACAGCGCTTGTTTGTCCAGTATTTTAGACTTTACTGGAAGTAATGAAATGCGTCAATAATTTGTTACTTTACATTCCTGGCCTCCGAAGTCTGCTTTCAATTCCATCTGGACTAACAGCTACATCTAACAATATATCCAGAGCCAAAAAATAGTTTAGTGTTAAAACAGAAAACTGGGGACCAATTTAGTGAATCAAACAAAACACATGAGAATCATAGAAGTCACAGTTTCAATGCCGTTGAGGTATTCATATAATAGCCACTCAGACGCTGACAGCCACAGGACTGAGACCCTGGTTTCTGTCGACTCAATGAGACCCATCCCCTGCCATATCAGGCAGATTCATCCTAGCCAACGTCAACAAAACAAAAACAGCATGCAGAGCGTGTCCCTGACAACTCACTGAGGAGATGTGGAGTTGAGATGTACATGAGACAGCTAAGTCCCAGGACATCTCCCTGGATGGAAGCTCATAATGGACCATAAGTGAAGTATGAGCCAACTGCATGCTCTTGTTGCAAAAAAGGCCAATAGTGTAATGGACTGTATTAATAGGAGCATCACTTGTGAATCAAGAGAAGTGATTCTTCCCTTCTATTCAGCACTGGTAAGGCCTCACCTCATGTACTTTACCCAGTTGGGGCTCTTCACTTTAACAAAAAGGTGGACACGTTTGAAAGAATCCAGCAGAGAGCAAAAAAATTATTTGAGGCCTGGAAAACATGATTTATGAGGGAAGGCTGAAAGAACTAGAATAGTTTAGTTGGGAGGAGAGAAGACTGAGAGGCGGGATTTGATGATAGTCTTTAAATACCTGA
>NW_005842012.1:2174196-2179272 GCF_000455745.1 Alligator sinensis | reverse complement strand
GGGGGGGGGGGGGGGGGGGGGGGGAGGGGGTCATGTCTCTGCTGCTTAGTACATGCAGAGCAGGAGCAGGTGGTGGTCTGTGTTTTTCAGTAGCACGCTGAAGAGCACCACAGAAATAGAATAAATACACTACCTATGTTTGAGAGGCAAACCCTTCCCTTAAAGCTTATCATCAAGCTGCTCTTTATTTTACAGTCAAGTATGAATAATATCACTCCTTTTTATGCCATACTTCATCTATTATTGCAGTTTTAATCATCAACTAACTTTTCTATGTAGTATTGCAAAAAAACCCTGTGTCCACTGTACTCCAGACATTGTCAAAATGTTAACAATGTAAGTAATCCCAGTTGGATAAATTTACTGCTTAATGTCACAAGCAATGAACCAAAAGGGTGTTCCTAGATTGAATCAATTAATGGATAATTACTGGCAAAGCAATTTGCCCTGTTGATGAAATATATGTAAAGGTATGCAACAGCAAAAATGATGTACATGTAATTTTCAAGGTAAATTGCATCATCACAGAGCCTCACAAAAGAGCTGAGAGACCCCTTACCAACTAAGAATTGCCTGCCCATAGTTTTCCATCTATTGACTCCTCTGTGAAATCCTATGAAATATGAACATTCATTTCTACCCAGGAGAGCTTTTACAATCTTTTCTCCAATGCCTGATAAAGGGTGTTTGTGAATGAAAGCTTGCAATTAAAGAATTTTTTTTTTGCAAAAATCTTGCTGATTTAATAAAAGATATCACCTCTACCATAAGCCCTAATTGCTTTTTCTTCTAGAATAATATGGCTACAACCTGGATACCTAGACAAAAGAATTTAGGAGGCACCCAAACTTTTCTGAAATTGATACTTAACACATATACCAGTATCAGTTTAAGGAGTATTTATATGAGCTGAACAAGAGCAGTGAAAACCCCATAATTTTTCATCACCATTCCTGCAAGCCAGTCGGTACCTCTGCAGTAATAATACCCTCAAAGAATTCGAACCACTCAAAGTATGATCTCTGCTTCCTGAGAACATGAAGCTGTTCTCAGTCAAGCTGTGGTCTTTTCCAAGTGTATCATTGTTTGATCTTTTGAAAAGTTTACAATACTTTCCTCCCATATGAGGCTCATGGGTTGATGTATAATTTCTAAGGTCAGTCCCTGGGTCATTTTTTCATAATGGGGTTATGCTAACCATATCCTTTGAACCAAACAAACTTGTGAAAATATCTGCTAAAGCTTCTCCAGTGTCTATCCCCAGTTCCTTTATCATTTGTGGATGTATTGTCTTTAGTTTGGTGCCCTGTCAACCCTAACATCCCCTAACTCATTAGTAACCCTTGCCAAAATTGTTAGCACAATCTCTATTTTTTTTGTTTGATAACCAAGAGACTTCCATCTCTACTTCTGACTTGTCCCTCAACCTCTGTAATTAAAAGGAAAGATGCAAAATAATATTTTGCACCTCTGCTGTTTCTTCAGGCTGCATTTTAACTTCTAATTATCCTTTACCTCTAAGTCAGTCTATGCTTACAGTACACATGTAGTGTATGCAGCGACCTCTCTCCTGCCACACCTTGATGATACATATTATGGTGTTAATTAGGTGGGAGGCTGCTCATTTTTGCACCCTGATGCCATGGGGCACTATCTGTGGCTCTGAACCTTCCCTATACCGCAGCCCATGCCTCACAGATGGCATCTAAGTTCTAAACATCTCTGGCCCCACACTGGGTCCCATAACACTCTGGTATGGACCCCAACTAGATTTCTTCCCATCAGGCAGCCTACTCTGCCCTCATTCTGGGCTGCCAAGCTCCCTGCACTCTTCTCCCTCTAGGGGGTGCCCCCCCAGGACCCTGGGTCACACAGGCCCTGGCCTCACCTCCAAAGCCAGTCAGAACCCCAGACCCTTGGCTTTGGGCATCCCTCGTGGTAGCCCCTCGCCTTTTTGACCCTTCTGGTCCTGGCCTCAGCATTGACCAGTTGAGGGTGCCTCAAGTCAGGCTTCTGAGCAACTAGCCCACACTCTTTTACATGGGTCCATCTTCTCGGGTTCTACTATGGTGTTACCCACCCAGTTGTGGGAGCTAGGGTTATTAAAGTGCCCCAACCCACCTTTCACTGGGGTGGTAACTGGCCTGGCATTTCCTGGGGGCTCCCACACCATTAGGATCCTCACCAGGCCACCCATCTCCAACAGGGTGCAGTTTTAGGCCATTCCCAGGACCAGGAGCCTCCTCCATCCCCATAGCCCCAGCCCATAAACCTCCAAGCCGTTCCTGAGCCTCAGCTGCACCAGCTGATGTCTCTCTCACGGCTGCCAGCAGCAAACTGCTGCTTCACCCTATATAGATCCTGGATCTCAAAATGGCCACCATCCTCAAGCACCTGACTGCTGCCTGCTCCAGGCCTTAAAGTGGCAGACACCAACAGTGCCCTGCCACAGGACAATACAAGAAATACAGGGCTAGTGGTCATTCTGTGTTTTAACTGTTTTTACATATGCAATGCAGGGCTCTGAACTGGCTGTTAGAATTCAGGAAAGAGACTTGGGAGTACTGTAGATAGTTCTTAAAAATGTCAGCTCAGTGTGCAGCAGCCACCAAAAAAGTCAATGACATTTTGGATACCATTAAGAAGGGAATTGAAAACAAAACAGAAAATAATAATCATGCCATTATACAAATCCATTGTGCACCCACATCTTCAATGTCATGTGCAGTTCTGGTGCCCACATCTCAAAAAGGATGTGGTATAATTAGAAAACATACAGAGAAAAGCAACCATAATGAACAGGAGGCTGGAGCAATTGCCATACCAGAAGAGACTAAAACAACTACCACTCTTTAGTTTAGAAAAATGAAGTCTGAGGGGGAATATGATAGAGATCTATAAAATTATGATAGGTGTGGACCAAATGAACAGGGAACTTTTGTTCACCAAGTTCCAGAATACTAGTCCTAGGGGGCATCTGTTGAAATTAGTAGGTGACAGGTTTAAGACTAAGAAGAGAAAGTAATTTTTCATACAATGCATAGTTAATTTGTGGAATTCATTTCCACAGGAGTTGGTGGAGGCAGATAACATAGCCAGGTTCAAAAAGGGAATGGATAAATTAATGGATGATAGATTTATGAATGGCTATTAAACAGAATGGTTAGAGATGTTACCTCTGGTATCTCTAACTCAATAAATGGTGGATGCTGGGGAGGATATGAAATAGGAAGTAGATCACTCTAGAGATTTACAGTTCAATGTTTTCACCATGTAGCAACCATTTCTGCAGCTGCCAGAGATCAGATACTGCCCTAGATGAACCATTGCTGTACCCAGTATGGCACTTCTTCAGCTGTTACATACACAAAGCCCAGACTGAATTGCTATCTACAGCCCATTTTGGATGTATAGCCAAGAGCTCTTCAGATTTTTGTCCTCCATGTTTCTGGTCAAGATGAAGATATATAATATCCACATTAACCAGTGTGTTACATACTTTGGAGAAGAGAAAGATTGCCCCTAGCACTGGGAGCTCACAACAGTTCAAATCCCAGATTAAACCCCCACTTAAAATGGCTGTTATCTTAATGAACACATGGAGGACTGAACAAGAGCTCTCCAGAGCTAAAAGCCTAAATTTGAGAGTCAAGTCTCTTTGGTTTGACATCTTTTGGAAGGAGGCACAAAGGAGACGTGAGCATGGTGCCCAATGAGCACACAGCTCCTTAAAGCACTGCATGGTCTCTTTTCTTACCAACAATTGATGTTGTCCATATGAAATGATATAAAACTATCCATTTCACTGAAGAAGACTGATGTTTAAATTGGAGGAGTTCAATGGACTTGGAATAAAACAACTTCAAGTGGTAAATGATATGTAAAATTAAATTGTACAACTTGTACTTTCCAGAACACACACTTTTTCCTTGATAATCCCCCCAACACTTGTTACATACAAAACTTAGACAGATTTAAAAAATGAAGATTAACATGATGAAGCTATATCCTTTATAAAAACATTATAAAAAAAGGGTCTGTCTTGCTCTTAGTCCTGATCCTTTATATTATCCTCCTGTGATCTTTCTTTTACTTTTAAACCAAACAATCCCCTGTACTATCCAAATAACATGTGATTTCCTGTACTTCTCCTCTTGCTCTGCTACCTGTTGCCAGGCTGTGAGACTACAAACTGAGTATTGCAAATCAGTTTCCCAGTTCCATATGAGGTGCCTAAATAATTGAATTTTGAAGAGTTGCAAGCTATTGGGTGCAGGGGCACATGCACATCAAAACAAAAGGTCTTTGAGCCCCCAGTAACTGAAAACCCAGCAAGTTTGTGCAAGTCTAATTACAAGAGTAAAAACATTTTGTTAATCACAATTGGAAATACAAGCTCCTAAATCAGGAAATATTTCTGCACCAAAATGTTTTTAATTTTAAACAGGGCTGGAAGCAGTTTCAGCTACATTGCTGCAACACATCCTCATTAGATGTTCTTTTGTCTCTGCTAGATTCTCAGAATTAGCAGAAAATATCAAAATCCTGATCATTTTATTTAAGTAGGTGTTCTCATGGGGCTAGATTCTTCTTTCTACTGTACTGCTGTAAATCCAGAGTAACATGATTATCTGGAATTATTTAGGATTTACAGCTCCAAAACTATGATCAGTTTGGCCAAGTGACTTCAGCAGAACTGCTTCCATGAAAAAGATGAATAGGGCGCGTCCACTCATGCAAGCATGTGCGCTTGCAGCAGCTCAAATAGAAGCGATGCAGATTTGAGCCGGGGCTTTTTGCCTCAGCGCACGTGCTTGGACATGCACTTTGTTGCGGAACAAATTGTCCCACTTGGGGCAAAATATCCCTGCCTGGCTCCTCCTGGATCTACAGCCAGGGGGAGCTAGAGCCTGGGGCCAGCACCTGTGCTGTCCCCAGCAGTATAAAAAGCCACCCTGGCAAGTAGCTCAGGGCTACTAGCTCTCAAGAACTTCTGGGGCCCAGCCAATTGGTACCTGTGGACACTACACCTTGTGCCAGCTAGACTGCTGAAGCAGCCCTGAGAGTTCCCTGCAC
>NW_005842012.1:2171852-2173626 GCF_000455745.1 Alligator sinensis | reverse complement strand
GGGTCTACCCCCCCCCTGCAAGGCCCACATGCCCCCCCCCAGCCTCCCAATTGCTGCCCCACCTGGCTCCATCCCCCACCAGCTGCTGCCCCACCCAGCCCCACCCCCACCCCCTGCTTCCCCCAGACCCCCATGGCAAACTTGCAGTGCGGGGAAAATTTTTTCATTCCCACACGTGCCTGTTTCCCTGCCTCAAAGGGGTTTGGGACAGGGCAAGAGGCACGTGCACGTTCATCTGGACGCGGCCATAGTGTTCAGTTATTCTGAAGGGGGGAAGCTTTCAAGATGACCAATGCAGTGATTCTTTTAATCCAAAAGGTCTTTTGGCTCCTGTTCCAAAGCCTTCTGATGTCAACTGGATATCTTTTACTTAGGCCTTTAGCCTGCAAATTCTGCTTTCAGATACACACACAGATCCTTCTGTATTCAGTGGGCCAGTTGTTTCTGCTGGTTACTGGACATATCTACACATGTCTCCCATGGTGCAGTTATTACCTGAACCACCATTTAATACTAGCTTTAGGAAGGACTAAATGATGGCACAGTAAAAACTGTTACTGCGTTGTCCCAGTGGCACACAACTATTTTTAGCAGCTACATCAGCATAGTAACGCGCTATAGGGAGGTAGCTCATCACTACAGCAATGTAGTATTGGCCTTATGGTTTGTGCCCGAAGACGCTACATCACCATAGTGACGAGCTATGTTGCTGTAGCGTATTGGTATGGCAATGTAGTGTCACATGAAGACACGCCCACTGTCTAGTAATTCAAATGACCTCATTATTAATTCCTCCCCAAAATATCCTATTTTGTCAAATACAAAACAAGATTTTTTCACCCAATCAGCATATAGAAAAAATCCCCTCAACTTATAATTGCATAAAAGAAAACCACATTAAATACACTGTCTATCATTAAAGTGCTGCCAAAAACAGTATGTGCTCAGTAAATGGAAACCAACTATGAAGTTGATTAAATGCAGCCAAGACTGAACATAACTATAAAACACGTGGCCCATATTAGGCAAACATGCTGAAGAACCCTTTACTTTAGCCCTTAAAAAGTTGGGGAGGCAAGGGTTGATGTTCTCTCCACAGGGAACTGGCACTAGGCCTGAAGGTACTGCAATTCCAGGCCATCCCTAGGAGGGCCAGAGCCAGCACTGATGCGCTCCCCTTGGTGCAAAAAAATGCTTGACCTCAGCCAAAAGGCTGAGATGCAGATGGGAACCTACCAGATTTTATTTTTTTTTAAGGAAAATTTTTCATATTCCAGGTCAAATTAGCCAGATCACAGAGGCCCTACTATTGGCAAGCATCCTCCACCCCAGACTTTTCAGCTTGGAGCTTCAGATACTTCCACTCTTTTGGCAGGCATCCTACATACAGGCCCAAGCCCAGAGGCTTGGGGTTCAGATTTCATAGATTTCATAGACATTAGGGCTGGAAGGGACCTCGGAAGATCATCGAGTCCAGCCCCCTGCCCAAAGGGCAGGAAGTCAGCTGGGGTTATAGGATCCCAGCAAGATAAGCATCCAGTTTGCTCTTGAAGGTGTTCAATGTAGGCGCTTGAACCACCTCCAGTGGCAGGCTGTTCCAGACCTTGGGGGCTCGGACAGTAAAGAAATTCTTCCTTATGTCCAGCCTGAAACGGTCTTGTAGTAGTTTATGACCATTCGACCTAGTCGTCATCCCTTGGGGTGCTCTGGTGAACAAACGTTCCCCCAGATACTGGTGGTCACCCCTGATAAACTTATAGGTGGCCATCAGATC
>NW_005842012.1:2158896-2170959 GCF_000455745.1 Alligator sinensis | reverse complement strand
ATCGAAGGCTTTTTTGAAGTCAAGATATATGACATCAATCTCTTCTCCCTTGTCCAGGTGATAGGTCACCTGGCCGTAGAAGGAAATGAGATTGGTCAAGCAAGACCTACCCGCAACAAACCCGTGCTGGCTATCCCTTAAGATGTTGACGTCGGCCAGTCCATTAAGGATGGCCTCTTTAATAAACTTTTCTAAGATCTTCCCCGGGATAGAAGTCAGGCTGATGGGCCTATAGTTAGCCGGATCCACTTTCCTCCCTTTCTTGAAGATAGGCACCACATTGGCCTTCTTCCAGTCTTCGGGCACTACACCAGAGCGCCAAGAGTTTTCAAAGATCCGTGCTAGAGGCTGGGCTATTCAATCGCCCCTGCTTTTCCTCCGGCTCCCCACATATCTGAAAAAGGACTTTTTATTGTTCTTGATGCTCGAAACTAATTGGAGTTCAACTTTATGGCTGAGATGCCCTCAGCCATAAAGTCTCAGGAGCAAGCTAGGGAGGAATCTCCCAAAATCAGTGTGTAGTTGTCTACACTGGAAGCTGTCTAGTGGGAAGCTAACTATGAGGCTTTCACAGGGAATTCTGTATGCAAGCAGACAAGGGTGCACCCTTTACTGCATAGTACCATTTTAACTGCATTACCTTTGGTCAGGGTATTTCCCCTGCCAGGTAAGTAAATAGGTTAGAGCAACCCATCTGAATAAGATATATGGTATTGTCCATTGCATAGATTCATAGATATTAGGGGCTGGAAGGGACCTCATGAGATCATTGAGTCCAACCCCATTGCCTTAGGCAGGAAGTCTTCTGGGGTCAAATGAGCCCACGAAGATAAGCATCCAAATGCTTTTTGAAAGAGTCCAGAGTAGGTACTTGCACCACCTTTGTGGGGAGTCTGTCCCAGACCCTGGACATGGACTGTAAAGGAGTTTTTCCTTATGTCCAGTCTAAATCAGCCTTCCAGAAGTTTGTGGCCATTAAATCTTGTTATCTCTTGGGGGGCCCTGGTTAACAAATGTTATCCCAGATCCCAGATACTTATAGGCTGCCACCAAGTCCCCCCTGAGCCTTCTCTTCTCCAGGCTGAAGAGTCCCTGGTTCCTCAGCCTCTCCTCATAAGGCTTGGTCTCTTGAACTTTGATCATGTGGGCAGCTCCCCTTTGGACTCTCTTGAGCTTATCCATGTCCCTTCTGAATTGGGGGCCCCAAAACTGAATGCAGTACTCCAGCTGCTGCCTCACTAAGGCTGAGTAAAGCAGGAGGATGACATCCTTTGTGTTGCTTGTAGTGCATCAGTGGATGCATGCAAGGGTTTGGTTTGGTTTGCTGGCTATGGAATCACAATCATGGCTTATGTTCATTTTGTGGTCAATCAGGACCCCCCAAGTCTCTTTTGGTCATGGTGCTAGGTAGTATAGCGCTGCTGAGCCTATAAGTATGATGCTGGTTTTTCCTCCCAAAGTGGAGCACTCTGAACTTCCCTATATTGAATCTGACCCCTGAATCCAGATCATTAATAAAGACATTGAAGAGTCCAGGTCCAAGTACTGAGCCCTAAGGGACACTACTAGTTGCTTTGCGCCATGTTGATTTGCTTCCATCAATTAATACACTTTGGGTCCAAACCAAGAGCCAGTTCACCAGCCATCGGACCATGGGACAGTTGAGGCTACCTTTTCCCAGCTAACCATGGGAGACCAAGTCGAAGGCTTTCTTGAAATCCAGGTATATGAAATCAACCTTCTCCCTCTTGTCCAAGCAATGCTTCACCTGGTCATAGAAGGAGATGATATGCCTTGTTGTAAGTTGTTCCAGTTGTTAAATAAGTGGGAGGCTGCCCTTCGACTGCCCTGATGATGAGGGCCAAATGTACATGCTCCGACCAACCTTTTACATGTCCCATGCCTCACAGATAATACGCTGTTTGGTATTTACTCCGACTTGAGGCCAGACCAAACTCAAAGCACAGTTAGGCCTCTTACATCCTGCCCCATTCTGGGCCACACGCATACCACACCCCTCTCACCAGGGCATCTTTTACTCCCCCTGCTCTCACCAGGGCTCTCTCATGCCACCTGTCTTGGGCCTCTCTCACACCGCCCCCTTGCGCCACATACACCCTGCCCTTGCTCCCTTTGAGAGACCCTGGAGGGCCATCAGGCTTATCTGTTCTCGCCTTGGCCAGCAGGCATGCAGCCTTTCAGGCCTCTTCCGTGGCCCTCATTTGAACAAACACTGGGCGATTCACACAACTGTGGGCTGACTTTGCCCAACGCCCCTCACTGGGCAACTACTCTGCCCCTACCACTCTGGGGCCCTATTCTCTACCCTCTCTCCAGGCCTCTCAACATTTCCCTCTCCCAGGGCCTCCCAATTCCACCCTCTCCCAGGGCCACACTTCTTCGCCCTCTCATTCAGGCATAGGGTCAAACACTCCCATAGGCTCAGGTGTCACTCTACTTGACTTGCCTGTTCTACCACTCTGCCCACTTCCAAGGGCACAGGGTCAAGCACCCCCATAGGCTCAGGTGCCCCACTCTGTGTGCCTGGCCCACCACTCTGGTTAACTCACCTATAAGGTGGGGACAGGGGTTAAAGCACCCCTACCCACCTTTCACTGGGGAGATTCTCAGTCCCAGCATTTAAGTGGCACTTCCCCATCACAGGCAGTCCCACTGGGCCTCCCTACCTTACCAGGTGCAGTTTTCAGTCATGCCCTGGACCACAAGGCCTCCTCCTTCCCCATAGCCTCACCCTTACCTCCCAGCTGTTCCTGGAGCAGGAGCCCCACTAGGCAATGTTTCTCCCAGGGCTGCTGATCACAAACTGCCCCCCTAGCCATGACAGCTGGGATCTAAAATGGCTGTCCTCATCACCCACCTGGTAGCTGCCTGCTCCAGCCCTTAAACAGACAGAGCACTAAAGCTGCTCCATCACAGATGATTTTCTCCAGGATCTTTCCAGAGATAGATGTCAGACTGATTGGCCTATAATTTCCTGGATCTTCCTTCCTTCTTTTCTTGAAGATTGGGACCAAGTCTTTTCCAGTCTTCCAGTACCTCTCCCAAACACCATGAATTCTCAAATATCTTCGTCATAGGGTATGCTCCATCAGGACTCTTGGGTACATTCTGTCTGGGCCTGCGGACTTATGGATGCTGAGCCTCTCGAAGTGTTCTCTCGCTTGATCTACGTCAATTGTGGGCCCATCTCCTGCCCCCTGGATGCTTTGTGTCCTGTCTGACAGAGTGACCCCCTTGGGCAGGTGGAAGACACAAAGTAATCCTTTAGGAGATTGGCTTTTTCCTGAGCATCAGACATCAATTGCCTCATTTGATTTTGCAGGGGTCCAATGTTGCCTTTGTTCTTTCTCCAACTTCCCACATATCTCAAGAAGGAATTTGTTATCCTTGATTCCTGTGGCTAGCCTGAGTTCAATTTCTGCCTTGGCTTTTCTGGTCCACTCTTTACAGGTGTGGGCTAGTGTTGT
The DNA here is from genome assembly GCF_000455745.1 of Alligator sinensis. Classification (NCBI taxonomy): domain Eukaryota; kingdom Metazoa; phylum Chordata; order Crocodylia; family Alligatoridae; genus Alligator; species Alligator sinensis. The sequence goes on along the minus strand of NW_005842012.1, from coordinate 2,167,471 downwards.
GCAGTCCTCTTTGGTGATGATTCCCATTTTCCATCTGATGTAGGCTCTTTTTTTTAGTTTCAGGAGGTCCAAAAGTTCCCTATTGAGCCAAGGGGATTTCCCAGCACACTGACTGCATTTCCTGAGGGACAGAATGGACTTTCCTTGTGCTTCAAGGATTATATTCTTAAGGAACAACAATTCCTTGTGAACTCCCCTTTCTAAGGGGCCATGCTTTCTTAGTGCCTGACTGAGCAGTCTCCTGAGTTTGTGAAAGTCAGCCTTCCCAAAGTTGAGGATTTCTGTTTTACTGAGAGATTTGCCCACCCTGCGTTGGACAGAAAAATGTGATCTGCTCATGGTCGCTGTCACCAAGCTTCCCCTTGATCCTCAGATCGCTCACCAGATCATCCCCTTTGGTCAGAACCAGATTCAGCAGTGCCTCTCCCCTCACTGGCTTGTAAACCGCTTGCGTTAGGTAGAGCTCATCAACTCAAGTGAGGAAGCTGTGTGACCGGTCAGATTTGGCCATGTACTCTTCCCATGAAAGGGGGTCAAGTAACTGAGGAGTGCTGAGTTGTGAGGTCACCATAGCTTGAGATGCTGTTGACTCTGCTGGGACGCAGTTCAATGAGTTATATGGTGAATCATGAGCTTTTTGGTTTTGGCCTAGGGTGATGCACAGTTTGTACTATATATAAGTAGGTACAAAAGTGCTGCTTAAAAGTGGTTATGGAGTGCCTGAGCTAAAACTTCAGCAATTTTCAAAAAAGGTGAAATGCATCAATTCTAGATGAACTAAGTCTATGGGTACCAGGTGTAATTTGCCTATATGTTTAATGTCAAGGTCAGTGTTTTCAAGATTTTCCCTCACTTCCATGTGCTTAGAGAGAGCAGGGTCTAACAACAAGGGGGAAGGCACTGGAAGGATGGGAAGAGAGTTACTTGACCCCCTAGATTTATTTTCCTCACTGCAGCAGTGGAAGGGGGACAAATTCAAGGCAAATCTCCAATAATTAGATTCTCTACCTTGAAATTTATAACAAGTTTGTAAGTTTTCCAGATACCAAATTCAAGTATTGGGGGTATCATCTTACAATTGGTGTCATCTTAGATTCAAGGAAATACGGTATCTAAAGACAGAATCTGACTTCAAATTAAGTCTGTATTCAAAACTATAAAATACTGTACTTTTTTTCATCATAGCATATTTCAGAATAATGAATTTCTCAGAGACCAACCCAAATTGCTGTATCATTACTTACAAATAAGAGTGAAAGGATTTTTGGCCTTTCACATCATACACTCCACTTAAAGGTCAGTTTGTGGTGAGAACTGAAATGATATACAATATCCACATTACACAATTGCCATACAAGGTTCATTACAAGTTACCATATTTGACAACTTCAGCTCACTAGAGAAATGTAAATAAATGGCACTTGGCTTGGAGACTACCATGCATCAGACACCCTTGAGAGTAATTCTTTATTCTAACAAGTGACATATGGGGAAACTGGCATTGCAAATATCTGACAAATATATCCAACAGGAAATATGACTCTGTAATGTTACCACCATTAACCTTTCAAGGAAAAAGACTGGTATATTATATTAGAATGCATATGACCATGTACTGGAAAAAACAATTTTAAGAACACTACAGGACACCTGTTCTGACACTTCAAAACAAGCCTCCTTTTTGAATGTCAGTGTTAAGGTTTTTACTGCTACCTACCTTGGTGTCCATTCCAACAATAAAAGTAATCATGAGAGTTGGGAGAATTGCCCTTGTTTATCTCCCTACAGCAGCCAACTGCTGTAATTAGAGAGACAGCAAGATGTAACAACCCAGAGTTGTTTAAAGAATAGTTTTGGCAAAGTTTTTGATCACCTATTTGTATCAATTAAGTTATCTTGTTCACAGGTCTGTAAAACACTCTGACCACTAATGCAAACAGCTCCTTATTACTTATTATTACAACTACACTTCACTCATATGTCTATATTCTACATCTGGTATAGAAGCTTTAAAAAGAAAAACAAAACTGACATGCAGAACACACACATGCACACACAGACCCTGACACACACAAATGAATGACAGGCTTCCATTTAAATTATATTCACCAGACAGCAGCAAGCTACACTACAAAGCACCAATAATGCAGTACATACAGTATAAGGCAGTAGCAGCAGAAACCTGCATCTGGGTTTCATATTAAAATGTATAGAGACCACTTAGCAATTGTTCTGCTTTATTGATGTCATACTGAAAAGCAAGTAAGTAATTAATCATTAGAGGAAAGGTGGCTCTAATTTATGGATTGTAAACCGAGCAGAGTACTCCACTTAGGGAATTCCTAGTGGAAAGTCAACTTAAGGAATAAGGGGGGGTAGGAGGGAGAGGGAGATGAAATGGCAAAAGGCAACCTGTTTGTACCAATGGAGTCAAAAAGGACCACTGTCGTGAAAGGGGGCATGAAACTGACAGGAAATGACAACAGTTCTATTGTCTGGGGATAATGCTAATTTACCATTTGCCACCAGTGGAAATTCTATGAAACTTTAACAATATAAACTTCAACTCTCCCAGGTGGGAACCCTGATAAATAGCACTGACCTGGACACAGAGGTGACTGAAAACTGACACAGGGCTGAATTTCAGAGACTGTGACAAGCTGCAACTTTATTAACTTAACATATAACACATTTAAGGGTGTCGCAGGCTCCCATCACATAACCCATATCTTGGGCTAGACTCTTGTTAGCCTGCCCTATAGGATGAACCTCGATCTTTTGAAACCTCTCATCTATAGGAGAGGCAGGGGCACAGCACAGTCTGAAAAGAGTTGAAGTCTCCCCTTCTTCCATAACACAGGACCCACCAGGTCTCCTCTCTCTGGAAGATGATACTTTGATCTTCTTTCTATATTGATGAGAGACCCTTAAAGGCACCAACAGTAAATTGGCTTGCACGCTTCACCCACACTGGCTTATACCCAATTCTTGCGTGATACAGAAGCACCAGTATCCTGAAGCTAGATGTTAACATCTATATCTGACAGGTTCATCTCATCATCTCTTAAAAACTCAGATCAATTGTATTGAAAGTCCCATAATAGTATTCGTCTCTACACTGTGGTATCTTCCTGGTTCACATTCTTCTGTAATTGATACGCTTGGACTAACTCAGTGGCTCCCTGACAAACTCATTTCACAAGCATTTCTGACCAAGACTATTTTATGTTCAACCATGACCAAATAATACATCAATATCCATCCTAATGTTAGCTTTCTAATAGAATCCAGTGCAAATGCACACATCTTTTTCATCTATGTGAATAATTAGGACATTTAGGCAACTATACTGACCAATGAGTGCAGCACTGCCACAAGATAACCCCACAGCATGCCTCTCCTGCCAAACCAGTTACTACAGATGGCATCACCCTGAAATTTTAATTCTAATATAATATGTGGGTATGTGGGGTTGGTCTGAAATCCACGGACCAGATCATACGGCTCCACAGGCTGAATCAGGCCCACAGGCTGTATGCTTGATGCAACTGAGCTGTAATGCACCAAAAACAGCAATGATAAATGTTGCTATAAAAACTGAATAACCATCAGATACATGGGCAACTGGTGCCTCATAATACTTGGGGGGCACCAGAGGCCAATTGCCAACCAGGGGTGGGGAGGGTCCCCCAGCAGCCAATCGCCACTGCTTGCGGAAGTGCCAGCAGTGCTTCTCTCAGGGGGGACACGACCAATCTCAGGGGGTGCATGTGCACCTGTGTGCATGCCCTACTCATCACCAATGCTCAGATATCACCGAATTTGCACTGAGGAGAACACTTGAGATTCCACTTTACTAATCTTAAAAAGGCTTTCACTCAACAAGGACACTCCTCCAGAGAGCCAGATCGCGTGTTTGAAACAGCCACCCAGATACCACATGAAGAATTGCTTCAGTACAAAAGAAAAAACCCCAGGAATAGCACACTGCTGGTTATAACATAACACCCCTCCCTTGAACGCAGATAGAAAACCCTCAAACAGTTGCAACCCATGCTAGAAGGAGACCCTATTCTTACAGAGATCTTCCCAGAACCACCCATCCTAGCCTTCAAACAAGCACTGAACCTCGCTAGCCTCATCACCAGAAGCAAACTTCCTACAGCCCAGAACACACCAAATGGATCCAGACCATGCCATAACAAGAAATGCAAAACCTGCCAACACATCTCCACCAATGCACCAAATGTCCTGATGGAAAATACATCAGAGAGATCAAACAACAACTGTGCACCAGGATGAATGCACACTCAAAATCTATTAAAGACAAGAACACCCAATTACCTGTGGGGGCACATTTCTTACAAGAAAACCACTCGCTCTCCAATCTCTCAGTTCTAATCCTCAAAGGGAATTTACAAAATATTTTTCATACATGAGCCTATGAACTTCACTTCATCAACCTCCTGAATACAAAAAATCATGGACTAAATATAAACATTGGATTTATGACACATTATAACCTGCCTGACATCTGACTCCCCAGGTATACCTCTCCCCTATTTCCCTGCTACATTCACCCCCCTTCTTCCCCCCCCCCCCCCAGCCTGTCTCCTCAATGTACATCCTCACCGACTGCCTTTCTTGCATGCAGACTAGCCTCTGGCTTCTCTACTATTCATTCCATCCAGGAAGAGCACACGCCAACTGCAGATGCTTCCTCAGCCTGATGAAGGGTTTTTAAACCCAAAAGCCTGCTAAGAAAAAAATTTCCAACTATTTAAGTTGGTCTAATAAAAGATATCAGATTCACCCAAAGAACTTTATCTGGCAATAAAAAATGATTTTTTTTTTTCTTTCCAGCAAAAGAACCATAGTAGTTACAGCATATCTGTCCTGCTCTCTGAGTCTATCACTACTTGTGTATCCCTGTAGAAGCTTTTTTTACTGTAAGTCATCCACAGGATAAGGACATCTTGCCATAAATTTCAAAAGGATACACCTGTTAGGTGATTCAATATGGCACATAAAGCTAATCAATAGCATGCTATGCTAATGGCACTCTTTCGCAACACCTAATGTTTGGGAATAGACTAAATATATCACAGCCCTTCTCAAGCTGTAATTTATGTGAGCTCACTAAGGTTGACTCTGTTAGACATGAAAATCCTCAGGAGACATGCATTTTCAGCAAGTCCTACAGTTGACAGGAGCCAAGTTCAACAATTTGGAGGAGCTGTTGAACTGTTGTCCTGAGATGGAGGCAGAGCATTGGCAATGCCATTATGAAAGCATGGAATGTGCTCTGCAGAGAAAATAATATTATGCAAAAGACAGTTTAATACAAATATCCTCACTGACCTCATTAGTGACACTGATTTAGCCAACTATCACTTCACTTCGGGAGCAACAACCTTGTATGACACTAAAATTGCACCTATTGGTTTCTCTAAAGACAATGATTTCTACCTGTATCAGTAAAAAATTCAAGAAAAAATAATGTACTTTGTGATACTCTGAGCTACTCATTCTTAAGAGTACAGTTGGGAGCACCAGTCATTCTGCTAATATGTCCTCAAATCTATTCCAACAGAAGTATCACATTGTACGTCAAATTGTATCCCCCTAACTATTGAAGAATGCTTACATTCACTTTCAAATATTCACTCAATTGTTTGGTTACCTTGGGAAATTATTATTTTTAAGAGGTTTGGCCACTGCAGATAGGCCTTAAAAGTCCTGCCTAGTGCCACAACAAAATACACAAAGTTTGAGTACCCTATGATCAACCCGTTGTTTAACTCTCTTGCCAGTTTTGTTTATCCTCAAACTGTCTTACTTTCCTGTGTAAGGAGGTAACATCCAAATCCACTGACACACTGTTTTTAATATAACAAAATGGACCCTAGGGGCGCATCCAGACAAGCATGCATGTGCAGTTTGTGGCACCGCAAACTGCACACAGCAAACATGCAACTGTGCATCATGCTGCAAATTTGCAGTGAGGTACCAAAATTTGATACTGGGATGCCGTGGTATAAAAAAAAAAACAAAAAACGCCTAAAGTGGCACTGCACACAAGGCAGTGTCCAGAAACAGTGTGGCCATCCAGAGCAAGGCTCTGGCTGCCAGCTAGGCTCTGTGCAGCAGGATCAGCACCACTGCTGTCCCAGGTGGCCCCCAGGACCACAGATAAGGCCATTGGAGCCAGCACAGGTGTTGGCTTCAGCCTCCCCTACCCCACCCAAGACAATTTGCCACATGGCAGAGCTTACATGCAGGGTTGTTACGTAGGGCACAAAGAAGTGGCACATATATGTGCCACTGCTTTTTGTGCCACAGCAAACACACGCCCCCTCACCCCCCTAGAATGTGGATATGCACCCTGTGTTCTGCTGTCCACTGAAATGCACTCAAGCTTTATTTTCCCATGAAGAAGTCATCCAGAAAAAGTAGGGGCGTCAGATTCAACTCATACTATGAGTCCGATGAGGGTCTCCAGGCCAGTTTGTGAGCTGGATCGAGCTGTGCCAGAAGCCAGTTGTAGGGCCATCCTAGCAGGACACCACATGCAGTGCATGCCCTGTGCCTGCCCCATGCAGAATGACTGGATGCATGGCCAGTGCAGGCTGCATGCAACATATAGGGCTGGACTGGCTGGGTGTGCTGAAAAGAACACAGGGGGAAGGATAAGCTGCATGCTGCATACAACACCCTCCTGCCAGACCAGCCCTGAACACTGGCTGTGACACGGCTCAGTCCAAGTGAGTCCCAGACCTAGTAGGCAGGGCTAGTCTAGTGTGCTGCATGCAGCATGTGCCCCAGACCAACTTCTATGCCATGTGCAGCTCCTGGGGTCCAGCTTGTAGGCCAGACTGGCATGTAGCATGTGGGGTAGGTCCTAGATCCATGGGCTGGATCACAGGGCTCCACAGGCAGGATCAGGCCCACAGGCTGTATGGTTGATGCAACTGAAATAAAGTATCATGTATTGCAGTCTTACAATATCTCCCATTCCAACTTTCTATTAAATGTTATGAAGGCTATGCAAAAAACCAGGCAACAATAAAAGTGGTAGATAAACCTCTGTATTAAAATTTTCAGGTACTAAACCCAGGATAATATCCTGAGATCAGGAACTACCAGACCCAAAAATAATCCAGCTCCTCTTTTAGCTTCAGTTCCATCAGATTATTATTATTTTTTTTAATTACAGGTTCATATCTTTTAACAGATTCCAAGAGTTTAGCCCATACATGCCACTTCATGCTTTCATATGGAGCCGTAAAGCCTTCTGAAAATATCTATTCCACAATTTCTGCTAGGATAACAAATTAAATGGTGCATGCCTTTATGAGAATGACATGGAAAACCTAGGATAACACATATCAGGGATTTAGCTCATACCGATCACCTTTAGTACTTATACATAATAATCTTGAATAATTTATTAGGAAGCTTTAATATCTGCAAACATATTGCTTTAATAAATTTTGGACAGTTATTCAAAGAAAATCTATTTAGCTCTTTTGAAGAAATACAACATACCACAGGTAATATTAAAATCATAAAGAAATACAACATACCACAGGGGAAGAAATATAACATACCACAGGTGATATTACAAATTCCCAGTCTCTGCACTTCAGGCACTTTTCAACCTGTTTGCAAAGGTAAACCTCAGTAGAAATCTGACGAAATTCAAGAAAATATTGGAAATATTGGTTACACACATGAAACATACAGGCTTCTTGTCTATGTTATCTAAATCAATTTTGAATAGCCATATAGAATAAAATATTGTTATGACAAAGTGGGCTATTGACATTGAACCAGGAATTAGTGATGAAGAATGAAAGATCATCTGGAACAACAGTCCTCACGCCTCTATCTGCACAATATCTGTGGCTGAAAAGGGGGAAAGGGGCCAAGAGGCTTCCTTGGCTAACCAGAGAAATCCAGAGCAGCCTAAGGGCAAAAAGGGGGGCATATAAGCAGTGGAAACAGGGAGAAATTACTAAAGAGGAGTATGCCTCATCAGCTCGCAGTTGTAGGGAGGCAGTTAGAAAGGCCAAAGTTACGATGGAGCTTAGGATGGCATCCCAAGTTAAGGATAACAAAAAATTGTTTTTCAGATATATAAGAAGTAAAAGGAAGGCCCAGGGTGGTATAGGACCACTATTGAATGGGCAAAAGCAATTGGTGACAGACAGGGGGGACAAGGCTGAACTCCTCAATGAGTTCTTTGCCTCAGTGTTCCTAAACAAGGGGCAAGACAAGTCTCACAATGGGATCCTAGAGAGACAACAGCAGGGTGCCAGACCACCAAGCATTGACCCTGAGATAGTGCAAAGTCACTTGGAAGGACTGGATGCATTTAAGTCAGCAGGCCCGGATGAGCTCCATCCAAGGGTACTGAAGGCACTGGCTGATGTCATTGCACAGCCACTGGCAAGAATATTTGAGCACTCGTGGCGCACAGGCCAGGTCCCAGAGGACTGGAAAAGGGCCAATGTGGTCCCTATTTTCAAGAAGGGGAGGAAGGAGGATCCAAGCAACTACAGGCCAGTCAGTC
>NW_005842012.1:2126805-2158519 GCF_000455745.1 Alligator sinensis | reverse complement strand
AAATGTCCAGCACACCTACTGCCTAGGAAATGACCTGCTTGGCAGCACAGAAGCAGAAAGGGATCTCGGAGTCCTAGTGGACTCCAAGATGAACATCAATCATCAGTGTGATGAAGTCATCAGCAAAGGTAACTGCACTTTATTGTGCATCAGCAGATGCATGACAAATAGAACCAAGGAGGTGATACTTCCCCTCTATTGGGCACTGGTCAGACTGTAGTTGGAATACTGCATCCAGTTTTGGGCACCACACTTTAAGAGGGATGTGGATAACCTGGAGAGGGTCCAGAGAAGGGCCACTCGTATGGTTAAGGGCTTGCAGGCCAAGCCCTATGAGGAGAGACTAGGGCACCTGGACCTCTTCAGCCTCTGCAAGAGAAGGTTGAGAGGTGACCTTGTGGCTGCCTATAAATTGATCACGGGGGGCACAGAAGGGAATTAGTGAGGCTCTACTCACCAAGGTGCCCCTGGGGGTTACAAAAAATAATGGCCATAAGCTAGCAGAGAGCAGATTTAGACTGGACATTAGGAAGAACTTCCTAATGTTCATCAGTGGCCAAAATCTGGAATGGGCTCCCAAGGGAGGTGGTGCTCTCCCCTACCCTGAGGGTCTTCAAGAGGAGGCTACATAGGCATCTGGCTGGGGTCATCTGAACCCAGCACACTTTCCTGCCTATGCAGGGGGTTGGACTTGATGATCTATTGAGGTCCCTTCCAACCCTAACATCTATGAATCTATGAATCTAAGAATAGTAAAATAAGATTATTTTTAAAATCTCGTGTCATTTAAAATTATTTCTACAAGAGATGCACATCCCATCTGCTGAAACTAGACACTACAACATTGGAGGATTTGATTTGCTGTTTTACGCCCCACATCTGAAGCATGGCCAAACTACATATGTCCAGTCTGACATAACAGACAAAGTCCAGGTGACATTCACTGACCTCTGTGATGCCATCTAGGTTGTTGCAAATGTCTACAAGCCTCCTAAAGTCAACTGGGACCAACAAGTCCTACCAACTCTGCCCCATCCAGCTATCTACACTGAAGACTTTAATAGTCACTACATGGACTGGGTCTACCGACATAGATGCCAGTGGTGAACAACTTGCAAATTGGGCCTCACAAAATAATGTTGTTCTCATTCATGACCCCAAGCAGCACCACACATTCCACTCATCCAGATGGAACCATGACTACATTCCTGACTTGTGCTGAATCAATTCAGTACATGGTTATCCATAGCCAGCATCTTGACAGGTCTTGGATGATTTCCACGCAGTCAGTACAGGCCATCCCTGGTCCACATTAGACTCCAGCTCCTGATCATCAAAAGCTGTAAGAAGAAATAGTGGAACCTACCTGAATCTCTAATATCTACCTGAATGATCAGAGGCTGAGACATGAAGCAAAACCCCATCTACCTGGGAATGATGCTAGATTGGACATTGAGCTACTATGAACACTGGAAAAAGACAGAAATGAAAGTTGAGACATGCAACAACCTCCTTAATAAGCTGGCTGGGTCATCATGGGGCTCAAGAGCCTCAGCTCTAAGGATGTCAGTTCTTGCCATCTCATATTCTGTGGCAGAGTACTGTGCACCAGTCTGGAACCAGTCATCACACACCAAATCTGTTGATGTGCAGCTACATTCAACAATGTACATCATCTCAGGAACTCTTCAACCATCCCCTCTACCATGGCTCTGAATCCTGAGCACCATTGTTCCCTCTCATATCTGAAAGGAAGTTGCAACTAGCAAGCTACTGGAGAAGATCTATGCCAACCCAAGCCTGTCACTGTACAACGATTTCTTAAATCCACCTGCTGCATGTCTACTATCACAACACCCACTGTGGTCCAAACTGTTGTACCAGGACTACATGACAGAGACCCTCTGGTGTGAGGAATGGAGGTCAGCATCACCACCAGACAAGTTCCTTATCACACATCCTACAGTCTGGCCACCTGGCATCAATCTGCCATGCTGTCAGTGGGCCTTGTTGCATAGAATCTGGACAGGACAAGGTCTTTGTGCAGCCAGCTGCCACTGTTGGGGTCTTTATGACAATCCAGATGGTAACTGTGGCAAAACACATACCATGTTGCATATTATTGATGACTGCCCGCTGACTAAGTTCAGTGGTGGACTACAGGAACAGCCCATGGCCACTGAGGATACTATCACATGGCTTAGCAATTATGCACATGCTGACTGACTGACTTAAAATTAAAACATATTTATGGTACAGGAAGAGGAAGTGCAGTCTGTTAGGGGGATTCTACCACATGTGGTGGATGTGTCCCAGAATCAAACTGCTCTGGGAAAAGGTTTGAGACATGGTGAGAGAAATATCAGGATGCCAGCTATCAGATAACCCCTTAGTGTTCTAACTAAACCTACCTGAGAACTCTTAAAGACATATGAGTCATAAGGAATTGATCACTCATCTTCTAGTGGCTGCAAGAATTACAGTTGCAAATGCCTGGACAGGTTTTAAAAAGTATGGGAAATTTTTGTAATGAAAGTTATTCTATCAAGTTAGTGTTCTTTAGCGGAGAAGGAAGAAAAAAGATACTTGCTTAAAAATTTGGTGGAAGTTCTTGGAATTTGCTTGTAAAAAATCTTCTGAAAGTTGGAGAAACTTTTTTGAATAGTGAAGGAAATTTTGAGTTCTATCAGCTAACACTTGAAAATAAATTTGGAATAAATGTAAAATTTAAAAGCAGAGATGAGTAGAGGATAGTGATCTTTGTATTATGCAGTTCTGAAGAAAAAGAGTGGGCAAATTGTTAGAAAGAGATGAAGAAACACAAAACTTAGCATCAAATGAAACATGAAGAAATTGTCAGAGGCTTAAGGTATGAACAAGCATTTGCTACACCTGGTTTAAGTTTAGGCTGTTTTAAGCCACCTAAAATTAAACCCAGAGTGGTGCAGTTTGCTGCTGCCAGGAGTGCTGCAGGCAGCCTGAGGGAAGTAATGCAGGGTGGCGTTATGGTGCATCATATTTTTTGGCAATTTAAGCCCTGCAAACACCTGCACAACTGGGTATGTAGATCAACCTAACTTTGGTTAGGCTCATCTGAATGAAACACTTTTATGTACCCTGAAAGGTAAAAAAGAAAAAAATACAAGCCTGTGGACACTGACCTGCGTTAAGGAAGCATTGTTGATGGAAGTTAAATATCTGTCATTATGGGACTGGATGTATATTTAAATGTTAAATTTGTTACTTGATACATTGGATTTCTTAATAAATAAAGTTTTAAAAAACTGAAGAAGGGGCATTAGCCAGAATTGCCACATTCCCTCATTGGCCCTTCTGAAGTACTGGATTCTGGATGACCATCTCGCCTTTGCTGATGTTGGGATTTTCCCTGGGCCCTGTAACACTTAAGGGCATCATGTTGGCTCCCATATCTCCTACAAGAATGCTTATATTTTTGCAGTGGAAGCAAAACTACTATACTTCATTATATGCAAAACATGGTCTCTGCTGTTGGAGAACATAGTTTGGCACTGTTAACCCAAGTGTACCACCAACCAGCAGGGAATCACATTTCAGCCACATGACTTGGTCTAACTCCAAGAAAAGTTTGTATATTCTGCTGCCTTTAAACTCAGTCCCTTTCTCCAACTTCATCTCAATCATATTTTGAGCATCACTTTCTCCAGACTCTATATCTGACTTACGTAATCCTGCAAAAGGGACCTGGGGACATCCTTTAGTAGAACCATATTTTGTTGGTTTTAACCACCAACAAAATTCCTGGGGAACCTATCCACCATCCTCTATTCTCCCCCAACTCTCATCTTTGATTGGGTCAAGAAAGACTACAGTAATTCCAGCCTCTGCTCTCCAGGCTGGGCTAAGTCTCTCTCCCATCTCAGCTTCCTGTATCCTCTCCCTGAGATTTTTGTTTTACCAGTCATCTGCAGATGACTGATTCTTCTCACTTATCAAAGCAATGATTCTCTAACAGTTGCATAAAAGAATTCTTGCCCACCTTGAAAGCCACAGCTCTCTTTCAAGAGGGAGTTGGTTGGTTGATCAACTGGAGGCAGAACTTCCTTTCAAGAAGAGAAACTTCCACTGCACTCCCCAACATATGTTCCTTTTTTCTTCAAGCTGTTTGTCACCCATAGTTCTATCAAGTCTCTTATGCAATGAGATCTGTGGGAGGTAATGTTACTACTATTAACCATGTCTCCAGGGATGAACTCCTCCTGAACTCCTTCTGAGGTGCAAGGGTTTCAGGCTAGTGAAGAAATAGAGATAGAATTTACATCTTCTTGAAATGAAACAGCTTTACCCAAATTGTCCCATGTGTTTTTCAGGAATTGTTTATATTATTTTTCACATTTTTGCACACTATTTTCATTATAATTGTTCACAAATAGGCATAGCAGCTGAAGAATGTTCAGCTATATGACAAACTATAATCTCAAAATCTCTAAAACATGTTTGCAGTTGTTATCTTGCAAGTCTTTACTGGGATTCATGGAGAGAAGTTTTCTTATTCTAGCATGTTCTACATAATTCTGTTAACTCCATTTTAACATTTTCCAGGACTCTGAATGAATTATGTTTGGGTCAAACAAAAAAGTTACTATTTCCTGCAGTTACCTTAAAGAATTGAAGTTAAATAATCGGCAAGAACTGCAGAACTACATAGAGCAGGCTAACTTTATTACTATTAAACATAATAAAAACACTAGAAATCAAGTGACACCCCTGAATAGTCCTTTATATCCTAGATAATATTACTTGGATTTCTATTCAGAATAGTGGGGAGGTGAACAAATTATGCTTTAGAGATATCTGACAATGTTCACATGAAAATAAAATACTAAAACGGTAATTAAATGCATCAATACCAGCTAATTACGTGCTTTATTTTGGGAGCTATGTATATGAGTTACAGCAATATAAATCCACTGTCTGAAGTGCTCTATTTCCCTGTAATTGCAAAGTGAGGACAAAGCTAAACAAAGGGAGGATTTTCTGACGTACGAACTCAAAAGATGTTGATTCTATTACCCACATTCATACTGAATAACAGTGATGTAACTAGGATGAGACAACAGGGGCAGTCACCTCGGTTGCCAACTTAGGGCAGGGGCAACAGAAAAATATGGCTACAGCTGCAGCTATACAATCACATTAGCAGTGGCAATGGCAGCAACAGTAGTCACTGTTGCTCTGTGTGTGGCAGCTGACCCAGACTCCCAGCCACATCACTACGCCTCTGCTGAATACCTTAATTCCATGCATCATTGCACTGGTTTCAAAGGATAAAAACACCAGAATACAAATTGTTTGCATTAATTTAGATACCTAGAGAATTTAGGCACCACCACGGTATGGGGCAACTAAACAGGATTGTTGAGGAGCTACATTTTGGATTTAACTTCCTAAGCTGACAGTGAGAGTTATCTTAGCCTTGTCATTTCCTCCGTTCAGCTGAACACAGAGCTGAACACACCACCAGAATTCAGTAAGTAAAGGAATAAAAAAATGAACACAATACACACCTGCATTTATTTTGTAAAGGCTTGATCCAACACTCAAAGGACTTGGCCATTGACTGCCGTGGGCATTAGTTAGTAAAGCTGAACATTTTAATTCCCAAAATGTAGCTCATTGGCCAAACATACAGGTTCCTGTGAATTTGTGAATTCAGGTTAAAATCAGGGGGAAAAAATTGTCAAAAAAATCGAAAAAAGACAAATACTTGAAGTCAGAATATTTCACTTAAACATTTTCTAAATGAAACAATTTTTTACTTTGAAAATTACCAAAATTTCATTTAAAGGTGGCTTTTTAAAAGTTTTTTTAAAACAAAAACAAAAGGGGCATTTGTAGATGAAACAGGGGCCCTAAATTGAAGCAGTGGGCTTTTAAAAACACCACTTCAATTTAGGGCAAAGTAAACCCTTGTGTCGCGTACACCCGTGTCTTACCTGATTCTCCGGTGGCGGGGAGGGGAGGGCGAGCTGTTGGCAGGTGAAGCAGTCCCTGGGCTGCAGGGGAGGGACTGGTGCTTCCCTCTGTGGCAGCGGTGCCCTCCCGCAGGCACCCAGCTCAGGCAGTCCTGGGGGGAACCGCAGCTGTGGAGGGAAGGACTGGATCCTTGCACAGCTAATGCAGGCAGGCAGGCTCCAGGGGGAAAAAAAATTATCAGGCTCTCCGCTTTTTCTTTTTCTTCAGTGGAGCCTGCCTTCCTAGGCTGCCTGCACAGCCCCTGAGCAGCACGGAGACCGATGCTTTGCTCCGTGGCTGTAGGGCAGCAAACTAAAGCTCCTTGGAGCTGTTTTAATTTGCCCCAAAGTCATTTAAGACACATTAAGCCACTGAATGTGCTACAGTGGCTGGAATTAATGTGCAATACGCCGCTGACGCGTGCAAACACCAACACCATTAAAGTGGTGCAAAAGCATTTAACCCATTTTAAAGTGTCTTGCATACATGCCCCTCATTTCGTCTACACACACCCAAGGAAACCTGTAAAACAAAACATTTTGTTACCTTGTCTAAGGCATTATTTTGCCCATTTTCTAAAACTTGTTTCTTTAGGAAAATAACCACCAAAAAAATGTTTGCGTCACCTAGTCCATTGACCAAAGTTATTCATACCAGCTTTTTTGGGCAAAGCCTTAAAGTAAGAATGACTATAGGTAAATTTCCATGTCAATTAAATGTCAAATAGGCACTTGATAAGTTGCTGATACAGCCTTTTATGAAAAATTTTTGTTTCCAAAAGTTCTTCAAGATTCTCAGCCACCTCAACTCACACTGTGAAAACAAGACACTGAGGGCACTTACTCATGCAATTAGACACTTTATGTGTCCCATCATGTCATTGATTAATACAGATTTCTGAAGGAAAAACCAGGAATTGGTATGACCTGGATTTCAAGTTGGCTTACTCTCACCCACTGATTTTTTGTGAGGGAGAAATCTATCCAGATCTCTCTTTTTTCAAAAAGTTTTTGATTTAAAGAGTGTTCATTCAATTAACATACTATCATTTATATAGTATAGCTTCTTCCAAAAACAATCTCCTAGGGTCCCATTTAAACAATAAATATTTCCTAGTGTCTGTGAGGGGAAGCCAGTGAAAGGCCATGAGTAGTATGGAAACTGCCTCTGCTCTCAGCTGACCGATTTGGCAAAACAACAGCCAGTATACAGAAGGTCTCTTTGTTTCCTTTTGCCTTTCTCAATGCTAAAGCCACAAAGAATTATGGAGGGATCTAGGAAGAGGAGACATATTTTAAATATGCTCTGTTCCTGCCACAGACCCACTGAACAAACTCAGATTTTTCCTTGAATGGGCTGGACGGCCATTATTCCAAATACAATTCTTATCCCAATGCTGCATCAGTTTTCTGGCAGGGCTGTGAGTGTGAAAGTGGTCTCAGAATGGACAGTATAATTATTTTTGATAAACAACTTCAGATTTTTCTTCCCATTGGGGAATGATCTCCTTTTCACTGGAAACCTCATGGCCCTTATTGCTGCTCTTGGTGGTGTTTTTTTTTTCCTTGTCTCTTTGTTCTCTGTACATCTTTAAGCAGCTTTCTGGCTGACCTACGTGGTTGCTGGCTGACTCCAGCTGGGAGAATTGGAGCGTCTTGAGAACACCCTTGTCTGTAGGGTTGTGATGTTCAAATTAGAACAGAGCCAAATAAGGTTTGGACACCCAAATACAGATGGACAAAGCAGTTTGGATGTACTGGATAAAGAACCAGCTTGTACCTTCACCAAAAAATCAAACTGAACACAAACAATGATTTTAGAGGCCTGAAAAAATTCCTCTCTCTTTTTTAACTATCACATTTCATTCTTTTCCAGCTTCTCCATTTCGAGGTTCCACTCAAGCATAGAGCTGGAATAGACAGCTGGTCTTTTAATGCAGAACCCAAGAAAAACCATGTCTCACCTGAAATCTCTCAACCTTTTCAGCTCAATTCTGAATTTCTGGATAAAACTCAGACAAATTAATATAGAACTTTCATTGCCCAAGTATGTGGCAGCATTAGTACAACTCCAACCACAGGTGTATTTCAGTAATGCCATTCTTCATCATATACATATAATTGTGAGCAATGTACTTAATACTTTGGCACATTTTGGGAATGAAATAGCAGGTAACTTTAACAAAAGAAAACTCTCTCTGAACAAACAGATTACTTACCCATGTGCAGTTTGTCACAGCATGTTACTTCTCTGAAGCAGCCAGGATTCCTGTGAGGTCATTTGAAAATGAGGCTACTTTTAAGGCTAAGTAAAGTCAAAAAGCCAGAGGCTGAATCAATTCAGTCTTCATAGGTTTCTCTGAGCTATGTAGATTGAAGCAAACTGATGTTAACTAAATCAGTTAAGTTTGATACCATATTCATTCAGGTTTATCTTAAACTGGTTTTGGCTGTTTTGAAACTGGTTTATGTGCACTGAACTTCTCTTCTGTTACAGGTTTAAACAGGTTTCCAATCACTTAAACTGGTTTATGTGTAATGTCTGTCCCTAATACAAGTGTCTGCTTGTGGATTTGGCCATCTGTCTTTATGTGTTTGAGTTTGAAAACATTGCCCTGTATTTTCAATAAGGCTGTTCCCTTTACAGACTAACAGTCTAAAAAGAGGCCACCATGGACAAAACTTGCAGTAAGCAGTAAGAGACAACCTCTGTACCAGTCCCTGAAGCAAGCACCTTGAGAACCATGCCCAGATCCTAGTCCACCTCTAAGATGTGTGAAAGTTTGTTGCCATTATCCCTCCCCGCCCCCTCCAAAAGTACCTGCCTCACCTCAGGAGAGAAGTTTTGTTCTATCCAGGAAGATAAATTGTTCTCCTATTATTACAGAGAAGAACACCCTCCCTACATTAGAATGCTCTCCTCATCGGGCTGTAGACTGGGAGACATTTTGCATGTTCTCTTTCTCATTCCAGCAAGTCATGCATTCCTTGCCAAACACTGACCCAGCTTCAAGAAGTGCGATGAAAGACATCCTCAGCTCTGCCCACCCTGTACCCTCGTGCTTAGGGAACTTTCCTAGGAGGAGAATGATATGGGTTCAGACTCCTTTTGGCTCTAGGGAATCTGGACCCAGGTCTTGCACTTTCTAGACAAGTGCCCTAACAGTTAGGTTATTGTGTAGGACTCCTCCCTCCTACTCTCAGTTTTTAGCATTTAATAAAATGGGTACTTCCAGACAGAACTGGACTGCACCTGAGCTCATGTGGCTGTTCTGGATCATTTCTGAGTTCAGTAGGCCAAGTTTTGATGCCTAAGGATTTTCCCAAGGCAGGAACCTTGATGGCTTAGGCCTTTTGTGACTGTTGTGGGATGAAATAAGACTGCATTTGGTGACCAAAATATGTATTTTCATTTCTACTCAGGAGAACTTTTACAATCTTTTCTCCAATACCTGATGAAGGGTTTTTGTGCCCGAAAGCTTGTAATTAAAGACATGTTTTTGTAAAAATCTTGTTGGTCTAATAAACAATATTATCACCTCTACCATGAGCCCTGATTGCTTTTTCCTCTAGACTAATATGGCTACAACCTGGATACCTGACACATGGAAGATATTGGATTTTCATTCCTAAAATGAAATCTTCATAATTTCCCAAGGAGGAAGCAACTTTGACTACCTGAAACCTAAGATACTGCTCCTGCCTTTGTTCAAGGTAATTTTCATTATCACAGAGCCTCACAAGAGAGCTGAGACTCCTTACCAGCTAAGAACTGCCTGCTCTCAGTATTCCACCTATTGACTCTCCTGTGAAATTCTATGAAATATGAACTTTCCTTTCTACCTAGGAGAACTCTTACAATTTTTTATCCAATGCCTGATGAAGGGTGTCTGTGCCTGAAAGCTTGCAATTAAAGAGATTTTTTTTTGCAAAAATCTTGTTGGTCTAAGATATCACCTCTACCACAAGCTTTGATTGCTTTTGTGACTTTTACACTTAAAAGTCATGCAAGTGTCACTTAACTGTCTTAAAGGTAAAATCTGGGACCAAGTGTCCCCTTAAAGATACCTATACAACAAGTATATGTATAGACTTCCTTTCTTTAATCATACTTTGATTAAAAACTAAATACTAATATTTTACAACCAAAAAAGAACACAGGGCTCTACAAACCATGAGTTTATATTCTGGACATATCCTGGCTCTGAAATGAAGTCACTAATTCATCACAGAACTAGCACATTATTTTGGGATAAAGCCGAAAATAACTTGGGACGTTTGAAGCAATTTTATATGACAAGAATGGAAATGGAAAATTCTGGGAAATTCTTTCAATGCATCCAAAACAGTTGGCTATAAACCTTTAAGTTCAATAAGCTCTTGGGAACACATTTCAGAAACAAATCAATGGGTTTTAGACAAGATGCTTGAAGCATCTAAGTTTCCTTTGTTTTTTTGTGACCTACTTTGTAGATACTCAGTTGACAACATATGAGAAACCAGCTGCAGCTGATTTACAACAGTGATAATGTTCTTGTATACAAGGTTCACAAGAATTGACTGCTATTATCTCCCACTGGCTTGGAGATTGCATCCCATCCTTCCTAATTCTAGCCAGCAGTGATAACACATGCCTTCATCATGTCCTGTCTCAGTTACAGCTGAGTAATTTATTTAGGCTTGAAAGCATCAGTTCAGAGAAAATTGCACCTTGGATAGAATACAGAAGGAATTCACCTCATCAGCTTTATAGGTTGCCAAGAACAAAGCACTCCTCTCTTGGTGCTAGCTATCTATACAATAGATATCACATTACTGAAATAAGGACAGTAAGCTAAAACGTAAAGCAGAGAGTAGATAGTGCCAAGGCATGACTAAGACATAGCCTCACCTTCTAGAACTGTGACTATCTTCATCATTTCCAATTATTTAGCACAATGAAAGTGGCTGCCATGAGTGTGAAGCTCAGTTACACAGAAGACAGGTTTCTCAGGAGCTGTCTCCAGAGTTCAGGACTGACTTCTAGAAGAGCTGAGATCACTCCCTCATGCTTCAGTTCAAAGATCACTTTGACCTTGACTTCCAAAACAGCAACTTGGATTCTAACATGTTAATTTGGGTTTTAACATGCAGTGGACGTAGTCTTTCAGGACTTTAGGAAGGCCTCCAACACTGTCTCTCACCCCATCCTCATTAAAAAATTAGGCTACTGTGGTGTCAATGCCTACAGTCAGATGGGTCACAAATTGTCTGAAGGGCTGCACCCAGAGAGTGGTGGCAGACAGGTCATTTTCGACCTGGAGGAACATGGGCAGTGGGGTTCCCCAGGGCTCGGACCCCCACAGTTCAATATCTTCTTCGGTAACTTGGACGAGGGGGTGAAAAGCACCTTGTTCAAGTTCGCAGATGACACTAAGATGTGTGGAGAAGTGAGCACGCTAGTAGAGAGGGACAGGCTACAATGAGATCTGGACAGGTTACAGAGGTGGGCAGATGGGTTACAATAGAGACAAGTGCAAGGTATTGCTATCCCACCTTGGGAGGAAAAACCAGCAGCATACCTATAGGCTGGGGAACTCCCTTCTCATCAGTGCAGAGACAGAAAAGGATCTTGGAGTCAATGTTGATTCCAAGATGAAAATGGGCTGCCAATGTGGGGACGTGGTCAGGAAGGCTAACCTCACCTTGGCATGCATCCACAGATGCATCACGAGCAGGTCCAGGGAGGTGATCCTCCCCCTCTATGCGACATTGGCCAGGCCACAGTTGGAGTACTGCATCCAGTTCTGGGCGCCGCACTTCAGGAGGGATGTGGATAGCACAGAGAGGGTCCAGAGGAGGGCCACTTACATGATCAGGGGGCAGCAGGCCAGACCCCATGAGGAGAAACTACAGGACCTAAACCTGTTCAGCCTACACAAACAAAGGCTGAGAGGTAATCTGGTGGCCACCTACAAACTTGCCAAGGGGGACCAGCAGGCAATGGGAGAGTCCCTGTTCCCCCGAGCACTACCGGGAGTTACAAGAAATAACAGCCATAAGCTGACTGAGAGTAGGTTCAGGCTAGACATTAGGAGGCACTACTTCACTGTTAGGGCGGCAAGGAGCTGGAAGCAACTTCCTAGAGAAGTGGTGCTCACTCCTACCCTGGGGGTCTTCAAAAGGAGGCTAGAGAACCACCTAACTGGGGTCGTTTGACCCCAGCATCCTTTCCTGCCCACGGCAGGGGGTTGGACTTGATGACCTGCTTAGGTCCCTTCCTACCCTACCAACTATGAAACTATGAACTTATTCATTAGAGGGACAAGCAGCAAAAAACCCACCAAAGGCAAGTTTTCTTTGAGAAAGAATAAAAAAAGCAGCCTCAGTTCACAACTCCTAGTCACCTTGCTTTTTTTTTTTTTAATTCTAGAGGGCTTTCCAGTAACATAAGAGTGGGCATGGTAAAAGGACAATATAGATAATGAAAGCTGCAATTTTCCTACAAACCTTTCAGTGAACTGGTAATTCAGCTGAATAGTCCAGTAGCTGTGTTCCATATATATGCTGTAGGTGACAGTTATCAAGACATTTTTTCATTGTTAAGCCTCAGGGGGAAACAGCTTTAAGCTGCTCCTAGGTCTTCAAGATATACCTTATGCCAAAAAATTGAAGGTTAGATATTTAATGAAAATAACATGTCTCCTTAAGTAACATAGAAATTGACCCACCAGCTGCTTTCCGTCAGTTTACTCAGTTCAGTTCTTTTTATATGATGAATTAATATGATGAATGTTGATTAACTGCAGTTCACATTTTGAATGTAAGTGCTTAAAGTTAATTATGTAAGTACATTCCAGATACCAGGAACTGCAAGTGGAATTAAGGGAGCTGTGAGTGCTCAGCCTTGCTAATGAGACAGGGTTTTTTTTTTAATTTAAGCAACATAGTTAAGGCACCCAAGTCTAAAAACATGTTTTCCCCTTCAGTAAAGCATTTGTCTAGAAGTCCCATGTTTTTAAAAAGCCAGTATGATTTTATACAATGGTTCCACAACAATCATACCATAGAAGCTCTTTGGGTCAGTTGGGTTCCTTAACCATAAGGTTGATCGAGACTCCGTACATGGTCTACATCCTTTGAAAAATTCTAACCCCCTGGGTGTCAACACAATGCTTCTTTAGGCATTATATGTTAGAGCCTGATACTCTTCAGTGAAGAGCCTTGTAGCATCATTTACTCCGGATCAAGAGAACAGCGGCATATAAAAACTAATCCCCCAAACTAAAACTGACACATTTTTGGCCTGCCCAGCAGTTCTGTTTTGGGTGTGAATGTCAAGTATTTTGCCTGATAGTTTCCAATGGCTAAAAAAAGACATAATGTTGAAAGCTCCACTTTTCTTCCCACTAACTTCTTCCCCCTATTCATTACCATGAACCTGCCTGGATCCAAAGAAAATTGAAAAGAGAAACTTTCTCTGGGGAAGTGTGCTGTGCTTTGTAATGGCTACTGATAAAGCACTAACAATAAGCCAGCACACATTTAATGTTCCACTATCCTAAAGTGGAAGATTCAGAGTAACAAATAAGGACAAGAGGACTGAAAGCATATAAGGCTCAAACACACTGGGCGTGTCTACACAAGATGCTTACAGCACAGTTGACTAATTAACTGTGCAGTAAATATCTGAGTATCTACAGGTGCACTCCTATTAGGGTGCACAAAACTAATAAAGTCTGCAGAAGGGCAGAACTTGTAAAATACAAGTCCTACCCTGCTTCAGAGTCTTTTTGTGTGCAGCAATGCACGTGTAGATGCTGTCCCAGCTGACTGGGGCACAGGGTGTATCAGTGCAAAGCTAGTCAGTAGGCAGCCCCCAAGCTAAAACATCCCTGTGCCTTAGCCAGCTGCTTGGCAGCACATGGAATCTGTCTGGAGCAGCCCGGACTGGCTGGGGACCCAGGGAGATCAGCCTGCCAGCCCAGGGCTGCCCCAACAGGGGTCCAGTGCTGCAGAGGGGCTGGCTGGGGCACAGGGTGCTTTAGTGCAGGACTAGCTGGCAGGCAGCCCCCACGCTGAAGTACCCTGTGCCCCCGCACATGGAGCCTTGTTGGAGGAGCCCTGGGCTAGCTGCTCTGACAGGGCTCCACGTGCTGCGGAGTGGCTGGCTGGAACACAGAGTGCTTCAGTGCAGCGGGCTGCCTGCCAGCTAGCCCCACACTGGTCTTCTGCCAGGTCCCTGCCAGTTTGGGCTGCTCCGACCAGGCTCCATGTGCACAAATAAACTCCAGAGAAATATGCTCTAAAGTGTTTTGCTCCCGGGCACATTTTCAAATGGCATATTGCTCCGGAGTTTATTCATGCACATCAATTACATGTGTCGACATGTCACCAATATAGAAAAGAACAATGTTGGGTTTGTACTCCAGAAAACAATGGAAATGTGGGGATATGTTTCCACTCTAGCTATATCAATGTAAATCTTGATACCAAGCAGAATACAGAAACTATTTCCAAACTGCAATGTAGCCTAACTAAGCACATGGTAATCAAGACCCCACATAAACAGAGATTACAGACGTCTTATCTCCATGAAGAAAATCAATTCCATATCATCTGAAAGTTCAGAGAAGAACGTTCTGTTACATTTATCGTGAATATATTGCCAAGGATAGACAAGGTTCAGTTATGCTGAATGGTTCCCAAGGTCAAGGAACATCTTTCTTCTAAGGCTTCCAGCTGGCAACTTCATCCTCACCCTCTTTCATCTGCTCCCTTGTGTTTATTTTAGAATAATACTTGTGACGACAACAGAATTACTGAATCTGCCTGTACAGCCTCAAGATGGTTGTTTTTAGCAGAATGATGTGTGAAGAGTAACTGGTTTATAGCCCAGTGATTCAAACTCATTATTTCAGGTTTAACCTCATGTTTATGACTATTTTCTCATCTGTATGAAAAATATTTTAACAAAGAAGGATTAAAGTCAATTAACCAAAATTTTAATTCAATTTTTTGCACTTTTTACACAAAGCTCTGTATTTAAAAGCACCTCACAGAACACTTATGATAAGGGTAAAGATGTGGTGATGTACCTGGAGACTCCTTCGAAGTTTTTCATGATATCACTGCAGATCTTGCTCCTAGCAAAGATGGTGGGAGATTAGCCACTAACGTCACCCACAACAAAATTAAAACCTTCATGAGAAAATAGTACACCTAAAGTTGTTACTTTGAAGAACATAGGAATTCACTTCGTCATGGGGAATGTTGTTATGCTTTGAAAGAAATGACTTGGAATAACCTTTTGTTTCAGATGTAGAGTACCTGAGGATGAGAGTCATGAATAGGGTTATCTGTCTTTATAATAGATGTCAGACGCTTTGTTTTTCTTGTTACACAGTGACCTCTGTAATGGATAAAAATTAAAGGAAACTGCTTGTCATCAGATTATATCTTTTAGGTTATTAAATAATTTATAAAAAATGCAGTTGTCAGAAAGCTAATGCTTTTTCTTCACCTGTCAACCATTCACATTTTAACAGATGAACTGCAATGGGTGTGCAGCAACTGCACCAGATCTAACCATTGAACTTGCAAAAAAAATTAGAGGAATGTAATAATTATTAGTTAGAATTCCTTAAGTTAAAATTAAGTTGAAAAACCCAGTTCTGGTGTTAATTATATCAGTTTTATCAATTTGCCTTGTAAAAGGTACTGTGAAAGCTCTGACTGGCAACAGTGATATAATTCCTAGTATAAACCAAAATATTCATACCACTTTATAATCAGGGCATAGTTCCTAATTACACAAAGATCAGTGTTTACCACTAGCATATTTAATTTGCACCCCCCTCCCTCCCCCACACCTTATGGTAACCTTTTCTCTGTCAGAGTAAAAGAATAAAGGCAGGGGAAACTGAGAGTCCCAGCCACTGAAGATGTAGGAAAGTGTTGTGACTGACAGCTGGTTTCCTCTTAACCACGTTACCATGACTAATACCTGTGGGCAAAGATTGGTTGCCCCATTCCTCAAATTTAAGATCCGGCAATGTTTTATATAACTTCTTCTCTGTGGAATTACATCAATAGGTGTAACTGAAACAGGGATTGAGCTCACAATTCATAAGATGCTAGCCTTAATATTCAATAAGAAATGTTTTGTTCACATTGTTCTATGTGAGTCTTCTTTCCATTTTCCTGTTCTTTGAAGCTTATTTTACATATGAGCACTGTGACTGAACTTTATAACCAGTGCAACACTCAAACCATAAAACAAGAGGGAGTGAAATGGAATACTGCCTTTCTATTATCCCTTTGCACAAGGGCTGATTCCTGTTTTATGATTAGCTGTACGTCATTAGCTCACATCTTCCACATTCACCAAACAGCTCTTTAACACATTGTTCCACATCAGTTTCTCTCCAGCAGTCCCAAAACTGAAGTATTTTATAGTTAACAGGTTTAAATCCCACCTGCCCACCCAAGCTAAGTATATGCTTACTGAAAAAGGATGCATCTCAATTTTTTTATTTAAAATACAAACATATAACATTGTGTTACTGGGCTGTTTTATAAGTGATTACAGGGCTTATGTAAAGCTCTTATTACCCAAAGGAGAGTTGTTGTTTTTTTCATGCATTTTTATGTATGAATAATTTTTAGTTCCCAGTTTATAAATCCAAAGCGGACACAAGGGAATCACTGACTCTGGTGTGGAGCAGATTGTACTTGAGTTTCTTGATCATTTGGGTGTATCTGTTTGTGTTTGAATTCTTAGAAGATTCTAGGACCATGCAGAAAAAAATATGGTACATTTTATATTCTCTCTTTATTTTTCTGCTTCTTACAATCTCTTTTAAAAATAATGCCCAGAATGTTTAAACATGACTGTCTGAAGTGAGGCACCTAACATCAAAAGAATTACTTGTTCAGATGTTCTGACCACTCACTGCTCCAAGAGATGTCAATGTGGCCACACAAGATGGAAAAGTTTGTCCATCATTTTTATGTATAAGCTTCCCTCCCCCCTTTTAAGTACAGCAAAGTATGGAAGTTTAATACATGACTGGATTGCACAGTGAATAACATCATGTTTGTGAGGCATGTCTATGATAGTCACAGCAAGAATTATTTTATGTGCTCAGCTTTTTTGACATGGGAATAAATCTAGATTTTAGAGGGGGTGTTTGTTTTTAAAAAGTTATTCTCCTGTTTTTGTTTTTATTTATTCATTGTTTTTAAAGATAAAGCCTGGACATTTCCTATTTCATTGTCTGGGAATTGTTTTCCTATAAAGCAGTAGGACTTCAGCATGAGGAGTGCAGTTGTTCTCATGGTCTTTAAATTCAGATAAAAGAATAGTATGCTAAAAGAAGCTTTTCATTTTGCATGCCTAAATGGCTTATACATAGCTAAATAATTTGAGTATGCGTGGGGATTCCATTTTACCCTGCAAGCGTGTCTGCTGAAAGTAAGTCGGTTGTGGAAGGTTCCCTTGTTTTAGTCGACAGTCTAGGGGTTAGGACCCAAGGAACAGAAGAACAAATCTGAGATCCCCCTACACCCAGAAGATGTTTGTACTGGTATCGCCTAGTATTTCCTAGCAAAGAGTTCTAACCACCAAGACACTGGTCAATCATTGCCCACAAAGCTCTCCATCCCTCCTCTGGATGCTGACACGTTTCACTTTGAATTTAATTATTAATTGAACAAAATGGGCAAATAGCACCAGGGTGTTTCTGTTCCATTGGGAGTAGGACTCCAGGATCCTCTCCTTTTTAGGCCAGCATCATTCTCCACTCCACAGATCTGCTCAACCTCTAGGTTGTTCTCTTCTGCCTCAAGCCAGCAGGATGGGGACCGGAGTTGCTTCAAATGGCTCCCAGGGTCTGGGCCCTGTGCCTCGTGCTGCAAACTAGCTGTGACTGGAGCATCAGACTGGCATGGGGAGTCTTTGGGGCTCTTCTAGGCGCTGGCTCCACCTGCTGGGCAGCTCTTCCCAGTTCTTCTTCTGCCCCGCTCTCTGCTCTGTCCCCTGACGTGTCTGCCACGTGCTGGGCACGCTGCTTCTTTTATACCTTTCGGAGGTCCCGTCCTCCCTGGATGCAAACAGACCAATCGGGTTGAAGCAAAGTGCAGACTTCAACCAGGTCCAGGCTTTTTGCCTCCCCTCAGGTAGGGGCAGGGCAAGCCCCTCCCAGCAGTTACTTGATTGGTGGGCATGTTCCACCAATCACAATGAAGATTCTCCAAGCCCGAACATGCCAGGCTGTTATCGGTAAGTCCGCCACAACTTTTTGTGAAACTAAAATTTTGGAACTTTCCCAGTCCCCACAACCAGTCTGTGCAATCTGATTTCATCACATAGCTATCCATCCAGTGCAAAGCCCTACTGATCATGCTGTTTGGGTCTACCCAGGATTGGGCATGCAGAAGTGTTTAACTGCCAAAAACTGTATTTACACAGCTGCATATATGCCATTTTGGTGCATAAAGGGACAGAAGATTACATAATAAACTACTTGCTCAATGTCACAAAGGCAGTGTGTGGGATAGGCTAGAAATGAACGCTGATCACTAAAGTCTCAGTTGCTATCAAGTTCTCCCTAAAGTACAGTATTTTAGGATTAATGATTTTGGACCCTACCCATCCACACAAGCCAAGCATATGTTTCTCAAATATTTGTGGCTATAAACTAGACAAATTATAAAATTATGTCACTGGTTTGTTTTACAAGCATTTAAGTGACATTTACAGATTTTTGTTCCCTAGTAAAATTTTGATTTGGCATGAACAGTCCAATGTCCTGGATATCGAAGATATTCTTCTCCAAACCCCTCAACTTTTTAGAATGAGCAGTAATGAAGTATTCCCTACCCAAATTAATTGCAAATTTGTGAATAGTACTAAAATAAGAAAGGGGCTGAATTGGATTTATAACTAAAATTGTATATATTGACTAGACCATAATCTTCCTGAAGACAAAAGGAATCTTGTCAATGACTTCAAAGAGAACAGAATATCTACGGTATAAATCTTAAATACATGATGAGTACGTTATATTGAGCACCAGTTTATGAAGGAGGAATCAACAATGAGGAGAAATGCTACAGTGCATTAAGGTCAAAACTAAATAAACTATAATTTAAGAAGAAATAAATGCATAGGAAACTTCCTTACCCATTGACTCTGGAATAGTGGGGGAAGCACAATTACATAAAACTGACAACTTCTACACATGCATTAATATGCTTTTACTAATGCACATTAAATTTAGTACTTCCAATATGAGTTACTAAATAAATGCACATTAGACTGTGCTAATGCACTGTAGAGCAAGCTCATGCTTTTTAGGTGATGCTTAATACGCAGTAGCCTAATTCTACCATGCATTAGTGTATTAGCGTGGTTTTTGACATGCTGCTTTAATGCCCAGTAGAATAGGCTACTGTGCATTAAAGAACATGTGTAGATGTACCCACTGAAACCTTGACAAAACTGAACTGAAAACAATCATGCATTTGAAAAGCAGGTCTTTGTACACTTCTGACTTCTTTGATTTTATGAAATACTATACTAAGAAATTGATTGTGGATCATGTAATTCATACAACATTTAAATTTCTTCTGTTCCCACAAGCCAGTTTCACTGTGCCTTAGTCATTTTCTTTACATATTTTTATTTAACACCATATACAGAGGGACCATTTTATAGCAATTATGCACCACATAACATAGAAATATCATTTTGCCAGTTTATTGAACATTTTTGTACCTACTGTAGCCACCAGCTACAGTAATATTGTTGTTATTTTTTTCCTGGTTGTCTACCTCTAAACATCTGAAAATGAAAAGCACCTTGGATAAAAGCTGTTCCTCATTTCACCATCAAAGACATGATGGAAAGTTGACTGAAGTTCAAACATAAATAAAAAATGTGTTAACAGTTACAGAACAATATTTTATTTTTTTCTGTTAGAACACAAATTCCCCATAGCAACAAGTTACATCTGTTGTACAAGGACTTAACATTTCTTAAAATAATAGAAAGTATTCAGGCTTGTAAAATATTAGATTTGTTCAATGTGTCTTGTTCAGTAATCAGTATTACTAAGGATGAAGGGATCATGCAGAAAAGGATGATGTTCTATGAATAAGTAAATGATTATGTGTTTGAGATCTGAAAGACAAGTAGCTTGGACTGACTACAGCTATTGATAAAAGAAGATGTGTTCAACAGTTAGCACACTGAATCAATTACACTGAGATGATATCCAGGAACAGTTCAAATGATCTTTAATGTTTTACCTAACATTAGCAAGGCTTAAACAAGACATTGGGGAATAACAGCAAGCTATTTTAATCTTTCATCTGAAATATTTGTCAGAATTTCCCCTGAAGAGGACTGAACTACGAGGCCATCAAAAGCACATCTCTCCCAAGAGGGTTTTAAAGTTATAATCCCTCAAAATTTTTTATCCAATACATGAAAATGTGCACTGCATATATTTGGTCTGGGGCTTTGACGAGTCACCTATTTCCTATTGTAACATTGTTACATTTATATTTTATTTATTACTTTATTTATTACTTTCAGATAGGGTCAATTCTATTCAGTATGGTAACTCACAGAACCCAACAGGCCTGTAGTTCTGAGTTAAGTAGGCTGATTAAATAAATGAACTTTTCCTCCTGATAAAGACACGAGTGGATGAAGAAAGGCTTAAAGGTGCTGACTGTGCATGAGGACTGATAGTTTCTTTGAGCAGAAATTAGATTTCTTAAAACAGAGGAACTTCATGTAGAGTATAAGGTGAATCTCATATGTATTCTATGTGGTCATAATTCATCATGACCACAGAGCCTTCCAATAGAGGCATCAATAACATCTGAACCATGTAGTTTGTTCTTTCATCCTCTTGTCAGGATTGGATCAAAATAAGCACAATGACCATGAAGTTGACTACCTATTTTCCAGAAGCAACTGTAGAGCATGGAAGATAGGTTTAATGATTTTGTAGTAACTTGGGTCGCTGAGCAGCTAAGTTGCTACACTAGTAACTGAATTTTCTTATGAGGGCTGATAGCTTCAGTCCCTAGTCTACTGTATTGCTGTAGTCTGGCT
Organism: Alligator sinensis; assembly: GCF_000455745.1. Lineage (NCBI taxonomy): Eukaryota > Metazoa > Chordata > Crocodylia > Alligatoridae > Alligator > Alligator sinensis. The sequence continues at coordinate 2,137,417 of NW_005842012.1, read as the reverse complement.
GAGAAGTGACAAAAGCATACATAAACAGAAGCCAAGTCTTTTTTCACCTCAATAGAATAGAATCTACTAAAGAAACAGAGATAGTAGAAGGTAGGCCTGTGCAAAGCGGCTAGTATTCACTTTGGATTCAGATTCGGCTGATTCGGGGGACACTGATTCAATTTGATGATTTGAATTGGTGATTCCATTTGCTGATTCAGCTGAATCTGATTTGGACATTTGGGTGCTGCCAAATCCTTGAATCACCCAGGCCAGACCCATCCCCCACCCACTCTCCAAGCCCACCAATGGCTACTCCCCCCACCCTAGCTCCCGGCACCTTGGAAAAAAATAAGCCCCGACTCACTGGGTGCTGCTGGCCAGGGGACAATTCCCACTGACCCATGCTGTGTGCGGGGCTTTGTATGAGGCCCTCAAACCACCCTGTCCCAGCCCCCGCATGGCTGCCCCACCTGATGTGTCTGTGGCCCTTTAAGAAAAAAACAACAAAACCCCGCACTCACCGTTCCTGTTGGGGGAGGGGGGGGAGAATCCCTGCTGCCCCGCACTGTCCCCGGCCACATGGAGTGCTCTGCACAAATCCCTCAAAGCCCTAAGGCCACTGCAGGAGTGGTGAGTCCTGAGGTTTTCTCGGGGGGGGGGTTCTTAAAGGGCCGGAGCTGGGCCGGGCCAGGCAGCTGTGGGGGGGCTGGGGGGGCAAAGCGGGGCTGGGGTTTGTGCAGAGCCCTCCCATGCAGCGTGGGTGGCAGTGGGGATTTCCCCCCTGCCCCGCAGCACCCAGTGAGTGGGTTTTTTTTTAAAGCACCGGGAACTGGGGTCAGGTGGGGCAGCCATGGTGGAGGGCTGGGGGAACAGGCAGGGGACCCCCCCATGGACCCCCCCACCCTTCTCCCGCCCCCCCTCGTGGAGGGCTGGGGGAACAGGCAGGGGTCCCCCCCATGGTCCCCTCCACCTTACTCCAGCCCCCCCTCCCCCGTCCCCTACTTATGAGCTCCTAGTCCAGCTGCAGCTCCATGCTGCATCCACCAGGGACTGTCCAAATCATTTAAGCTCTCCGAATCTTTTCCAAAGATTCAGAGAGCTTTGATTCGATCTGGCCAAATCTCCTCTGAATTGAATCACTACCTGAAGCTTCACACAGCCCTAGTAAAAGGCATTACTAACAGATGTGGCTACAGAGGGGCTTATTGTCATGCCACAGCATGGGCCACAGGCAGCACTCTTCTCTGAGGACCCTGAGTCCTGGTAGTAGTGATATGATTATATATGTAAGTATAAGAAAGCCTGAAACACAACCTACTGCTTTTATGAACTGCCAAACTTTATGAGGTGCCAGTATATCAGGAAAATATAAAAGATATGTGAAACAATGGAAATTCAAAATACAGAAATTAAGATTAGCTGACAGGATAAACCTGAAAGATAGCCACCAAAAAGAAGGTCTTAGAGGGGGAAAATAAGCAGAATAGGCTGAAGTGTAGGTGTATCAAGTACTTCAGAGTATTCAAAGGGTAATACATTTTGTTAGCAGTATGAGGGTGAAAAAGATGTGTGAATAGAACCATGATGAAATGAGTGTGGACAAGATCCACAGTAGTATAGGTAAAAGAAGATGATGTGTTGCCAATGATGAAATTATGCAAACACCCATTGAAAAGATGACAGACTGGGTAACAAACTAAGTTAGTGTTGGAGGGGAAAAGAAAATCAGAGGAAAGAGTCTCAGGCTAGGGGCAAACATTAAAAAAGACAGAGTCTGAATTGATTCGATCTTTGCAGGTTAGTCTAACCTGCATAGAGTGAACTAATTTGTGAGCGAATAGACATTCACAAAATGTAGGCACATGCCTGCAGATCCTCAGGCCAGGTGGCAGGGGGTACTAGAGCAGCCCTCAGCTGCAGGGAAGCTTTGCTGGCAGCTTGGGGGAGGGTGGGGAGGGGGCATGACCAGCCCCAGCAGTAGTGAACTGGCTAAGGAAAAGATTTAATTCGCCACTTCCTGTCCCACCGGCATGGACCTGAGCTAGGGCCTGCCTGGCACTCCCCACATGCTGCTTCAGTGGCAGGGGAAGGGACATGGCCAGACACTGGCTGGCATGACCCACTGAGGCAAAGGGGGCAGGGAGGGGCTTACTTCCCCCTTCACTCCCTCTGCCCCCGGGGGAATACAGCCAGGGTCTGCCTGGCCCAACCGCCTCCTCCGCAAATTGCTCCCTGCATGAGGCAAGCAGCGGAATAAGCCCCCTTCACCTAAGCGGGCCATGTCAGCTGGGTTTTGGCCATGCCCCTGCCCCTGCTGCTGGAGAGGCGAGGGGGGAGCACCAGGAAGACCCTGGCTCATGTCCATGCTGGTGGGACAGGGAGGGGGGAATTAAACCCTCTCCATGGCCAGTTCATTTGAGGCTACTGCCAGGGCTGACCACAGACCCAACTGCTCCAGCAGCGATGAGGGGGGACAATGTCTGACAGGGGCTGCTCTGCCCCTGCCTGGCAGGCCCCATCTGGGATCTATGCTGGTGGGACAGGGGAGGGAGGGAAGGAATAAACCTCTTCCCTGCCTCCCTTGCCTTATGGGGGCTAGCATCTAGCCATACCCCGCCCCTGCTCTGGCTAGGGAGCAGAGGGGCAGGACCAGCCCTGCTCCACTGGAGCAGACAGGACAGCCCAGCCCAGGGCTGCAGAGCATGTTGGGATGCTAAAGCCAGGAAGCAGTCTGGGACAGAAGTTCCATAAACCGGTTTGACCTCAATCACTTAAGTGTGATACTACAGTCACCTGGTTTCAGCCATTTTGAATCTGGTTAATGTGCACTGAGCATCTGTTCTGCTATAGGTTTAAGCCAGTTTCTGCTCATTTCAACCAGCTTATGTGTAATTTCTGTCCCTAGCTTCAAGGTTCATCAGCAAGCATAGTCATATTCCCAGTGAGGATGAAGTTAGAGAAGGCAAAATGAAGTCAAAGAACTGGGAAACAAGGGAAGGGTCATACTTTACCAGGATTTGAAGGGAGGCAGACCCACTAAAGAAGAGCAGGTTTGGGAAGAGAGGTGGAAAGGGAGATGTTTGAAAGAAGAATAAATGGAGTAGAACATGAATATGCGCACCTCAGAATTACTCATTGTTTTAGTCTGTATTGCCATCCCTTGGCTCTATGGAACACATTTCTTTTTCTATTATTCCAGATTCATTTTGTCTGCATTGTACTTTGTAGAACAATACTGAAAACCCCCGCTACACTATCACTAATTACATAGGCTTGGGTACATTTGTCTGAGCATACTGATGTTTGAAATGCTGAACACAGGAAAATGGTATTAGCCATTAATGCCAAAGTTTTAAAGCTTTGAGGATTTCACCACTTAACATTAAGTTTTTGGTTTCTTGTTGTTAAAAAAAATATTTTTCACACTTTTCCTGTGAACTATTATGGAATGAAACTATCATGTCAACCAGAGCCTGTGCCAGAGGGATTTTATTTTTAGAAGCCCACCAACATTCCAGTCTTAAGAGGGTGAAATTAACTCTGGGCTCCTGAGAGTGTCAAAGTTAAAATCACTAAATCATTCAGATCTTAGCAGTCCAAATTCTTTGGCTCTCCCTTTCCTACAGTGTTTTCATAAAGTGGCAGGTTAAAGCTTTTTGAACCATTTGTCATGTGCTTGGGTCAACTGAGTTAATTGTCACATTTAAAGAATTCAAAGTTGTTTATAAACTTTATGAACCTAAAAGGCAGCATCTTTTCAATGGATTTACTTCTATTTAAAATATTAGAGTAAAAAATGAAGTAGTTTAATAGATTCAGATTTATTTTGAGGTGACCATATGAAATCTTATTTACAACATTAACTCAGCAACAAGATGTTAATGATGTACCAGTGAATTCTCACAGAAGGCAAATGTATAGCTTCTGTTAACCACCCATATAGTGGAATAGGATAATGTAGTATGCCCCTTACCTCTTTACATTGGATCCCTGCATTGCAACTACAATGTAAAGGAGAAAGCAGATTGACTTTTATTAGTAAAAGTCTACAGGGCAAATAATCCCTTTTCCCTAAATTGGCTAGGAAGCAAGTAGGCTATGAATGTGAGTAATCATGTCTCTTCTTCGTACTGCACGCCTACTAGCACAGCTACGTCAGCATCATGGGTAAGGTAATCTGTTACTATTGTAGATATGAGAGGAGATAGTTTTATTGTTCTCAAATTATGATTTCTTCCCTGGTCTACTTAGCACTGCTGCTTCCTATGCCCAAGAGTTAAGTCTTGTTCTGAGTTGAATATCACAGAAATTTCAAAATATTTTCATGAAACCTAGAGGTATCACCTTAAAAAAGCCAACAGCCAAGTGGTTCAGGCACTAGCCAATGATAGGATAGATCCAGTTTCAGGACTATGCTCAAATCAGGGACTTGAACCTTGCTCTCTCATCTGGGAGCTAATGCCTCATCCAGCAGGCTCTTGCCTCCTGTGTAGCAGCAGAACACTCACATACCACCCTACGCTTCCTGAGCATTGGAGATTTTAGCAAAACTCATTTTCTTGTCTTAAACGCTTTCTGACCAGATGCATAAGAAATGGAGCAAAAAACTGAATGAATGTATTATTAATATTCACTGTGCCAGTTAAAAATGAGTGAAATACAGAATTATTTCTTGAATTTCAGAAAGTAGGGAAGGCGTAGTTATGATTTGGAACAGAACAGATTCTGATTCAAACAGCCTTGTAAAGTAGAATCCAAGGCAATTAAAACTTGTAAATCCAACATTAATCCCTCTTTGAGCATGTCTAAAATCCTAACCAGGTACCCTAAACTCTGTAAACGTTATGGATTTACGTTCAAGTGAAACACAAACTGACAATGTGGCTTTGGTTATACAAAGTTAAGATAAATGACTTCTCTAGATTTAGCCTTTAAGTATTTAAGTCCAAGTAATTTAGAAAATATAGAGCTTGTATCTTTTTTTGCTTCTTTATTATAGATAAAAATGGCCATATAATTTTACTATTTGATTTTTCCATTAGAAATTCAAGTCTTTTGTAGCTTCTCAAATTGGTACTGGCTACTAACAATTTTGCAGGACTACGATATTATGATAGTAAATAGGCAAAATGCAAATACCTGAAATAGGAAGGGATTTTTTCTGATGTTATTGAAAATTCTTTAAATTTTGTCTTTGTTAACCAGTAACTTAAAGCTCAAATTTCCTTACTGAGAAGCTATGATAACTGACCATCCTTCAGCAAAGCTTGTGTCCAGACTTAACATTTCAAAGATATCTAAAGTCAGTAAAGTAGACAGACAAACAGACTTCCAAGCCTCAAAATGTTTCAGGCTTCCTTAACAAAATACACAATAAATTTGTGATATACTCTTCACATAACACCTTCAGAATGCCATTGGTAACTATATACAATACACATATCTATATATATATATAGATATTTTTATATGTCAATATCTCTCTCTCTCTCTCTGTGTATATATATATATACATACATATACATATATCTATATATATATATATAGAATAACAGAAATGTGGTACCCCATAACAAGTAGCCTATTTTTGTCTGTCATTTTTGACAGGCTTTTATGCTAGTATTAGAGATAAAACTGGTAGTTATATTGACAAGCTTGTTGAGTGATAGCAGTGTGCTTAAAGGTCATGTAAGACTCAAAGCAAAACATACAAGTCTCTGTAGTCTTATCTGCTAGAATGTGAAGATGAGAAAAATGAGAAGTGTCTTAGAGCTCTAAGTACTAGAGGTGGGTTTGAGACATGGGTTTCAGATTTTTCCAAAAAGTCCATCTTCCATCTGAAGTTATTTGAAAGGATGCCCAGATACCCCAGAGATCAAAAAATGTTTTTAATTTTTTTGGAAGATTATGAAATGGATCTCTCTCTCTCTCTCTGTGTATATATATATATACATACATATACATATATCTATATATATATATATAGATATATATATACACAGAGAGAGAGAGAGAGATCCATTTCATAATCTTCCAAAAAAATTAAAAACATTTTTTGATCTCTGGGGTATCTGGGCATCCTTTCAAATAACTTCAGATGGAAGATGGACTTTTTGGAAAAATCTGAAACCCATGTCTCAAACCCACCTCTAGTACTTAGAGCTCTAAGACACTTCTCATTTTTCTCATCTTCACATTCTAGCAGATAAGACTACAGAGACTTGTATGTTTTGCTTTGAGTCTTACATGACCTTTAAGCACACTGCTATCACTCAACAAGCTTGTCAATATAACTACCAGTTTTATCTCTAATACTAGCATAAAAGCCTGTCAAAAATGACAGACAAAAATAGGCTACTTGTTATGGGGTACCACATTTCTGTTATCCACTGTGTCATTACCAACTTGAGCTGTTCTCCCTGGTCTTCTTCTATACAATGGGTATCCATCAAGATTTCCAAGTATCTCCTCTCTAAATTCCTTTGGATATTTCTTCAGACATTGATGATGTTCCATGCATAGTGCATTTGGATTCAATCCTCCACACGGTCCGTGAATCATACATCTCGTCACAATGATCTCTGCTCGACAGACAATGCACTGTTGTACGACTGAATGTTTGTTTTTAAGTTCTGGTAATGCTCGTTGTTCTTATTTGTCATCAAACCCTGCTAATACTCTGGAAACGGTCTTCTTCGAGACAGAATCATTTTACCTTTATGACAACAACTCCAGAATTGGCCATCTGACAGTCTTTCAGCTTAAAAGTTTAAAGAGTTACAAAAGTGGCACACCACGTTCATCAATCCACAGCTATGTTCCTCAATCGAGGCCTCAGTGAATCTATTGTTGCCTACTCTTTCAGCCTGTCTTCTTTTGTTTCTGCAAACCCTTTGCCTTTCTATTGCATCTCTTCTACGACATCCTCTTTGCCCATTTGTTTCATTTTGTCTTACTCTTGCCATTCTTTGTGCATTGAATTGTCATCTATTCTCTACTTCACCTTGGTAAGGGTGCTTCGGGTTAAAGTTAAAGTAAGGGTGTTAAGGGACAATTTTTTCTCAGATACCAAGAGTACACCATAACCAATCGAAATCAATCACTAAGTCCAGAAAATGAGCGCAAATATGGTTTTTTGAGGGTGACAGACAGAATGACAGAAACAAATGAAACAAATTATTATTATAGATATACAGTTATAAAACAATTGCATTCACTTCAATTTGTTTATTTCTAAATGATAATCCCATCAATAATAGAACACATGCAAAATATTAAACAGCACCTGCTAAATACACAAAAGATACAACAAGCTGCCAAAGGTATGTCAGAATGGTCTTTGCTTTTCTCTTGACTGATGGGTTACCTTTAGGCTCCAAGCACTCATCAAACCCCCTTCTGATCACTCTCAAACATATCAGCCTTAGAATCAATGAAAAAATTATTTTTTATAGTCTCAAAGTGTTCTTCCTAAGCTGCAAAATGCTACCCAGCACTCCTTGTAAAAATGGCCATTTATGACTATTCTCACAATAAACCCTATAAAGAGTCCTCATGGACTTATAAATGGTTGGATAGAAATCATATGAGTTCCTAATTTATTACTGAAATGCATTTAAAGGCACAGAGCTCCTTGTTTTCCCAACAACACTTCTTTAGTTGCATTCTATCATGTTTTACAGATCTGGCTGAGCAATGGCAGCTCACAGGCATTCCCCAGTTTCTGTAGACTGATTAGAGATAAGCACTATCATAAAAATATATCATGTTGGTTTAGTGTCCAACTCTAAGAGGTACCTCAGGAAAGATCCTCAAGATGGTAATGAGCATTCCCAAATCCAAGTTCAGTCAATGTGACCTGAGGGCACATCACCTCTTTGAGGTTTCTGGTGCTCTGTGAGTGTCTTGTTTGATCTGAAATGGTAAGAATGCTCTTACCATTTCAGATCAAACAAAAATTTTCCTGGTAAATTAAAAATGTTTTTCATTACATGCTTTTCCACTCTTTAAAATAAAACCAGAGTGCTCCCCACACGAAAGCATCTCCCTCTGTTCCTCATTCCCTCCATTTTACTTTTGTAATATCCTTTCTCCAAAAGTGTGCATTATGTTGGCTTTTTGCTCCAGGCAGGGGTCTTCATGTACCAATGAAGATGCTCTTTAAGCATCCCCCAGCTCTACTAGTACCCATTCATGTATCGTCCATTCTGAAGGGCCAATATAAGCCATATAGACTAGTAGTAACTCTCAACCTTTTTTGTACCAGGACCCATTTGTAAACATCAATGGCCAGTCCTGACCCACTGCCCCCCACCCCAGTGTGTGGGGCAGGGACTGAGTGTGTGGAGTGGCTGGGGTGGGGTATGAGAGGCCCCAAGCAGCCCCTCACAGGCTGGAACTCTGCCAGCCTACAAGGGGAAAGCCACAGTTTCCCACAGTATTCTCCTCTAAAGGAAAATCCATTTTTAAAGTTGTTGATCCATTTCATATATTCTTGCAACCCACTTTTGGGTCATGACCCATGGGTTGAGAAATGCTGATTATAGAGGATCCTAGAGCACAACACACCAACGTTTCAGCTTCCACAGCTCACCAAAAGATACATTATTTCTGCCTGGACCATATACAAAACTTCTGTATATTTGTTAGTCTCCTTACTTCTGGCTATGGAAGGAGTCATATGGAAGAAACCAGTGGAAGGAGCTTTTAACAGAGCACAATGTTACCTTGATAGGAAAAAACAGAAAAGAGAGGTGTACAGGGATGCTGCAACAAAGGATAAAGGAAGTTCCAGTGACAGAAAGGAAGAAATGAAATAAATGGGAGAAAATATGCATCATTTATGAAGAAAAAAGTTTGCATCCTCATGACTCCCAGACTCATCTGTTTTCCTCTTTTTTCCATTAGGAGAGCTATGCCGGGCTGTTCTAGTATTTGAGTCTTCTGTATTACCAATCAAAGTCAGAAGAAATCAGATAGAAAATGACAGACTACAATAAATTCCTAAAAACTGTACTGACAGCTCAGAAGGGTGGGATTCTACACAAGCACCTCAGGTTCCAAAGGAGGTACATGCTTGATTTCTAAGATTAACTGACAACTTGGAGCATCTGATGGAGAAGAGACAAGTGACATTCATAAAAATACTTGTACAAAAGAGACCTATAGATTGCTCTGCTATAGTATGTAAAGAAATGTTTTTCTATTATAATGTTATCTTACATCACTTTGTAAGTTTCCCAAGTAAATTCCTCTAAAGAAATTGTAGAAAACAGCAACACACATTTGTGGCAAAAGGACATACTATGAAACAAGATTATATAACCCAAATTCTCATTTGTAAAATATTGTTTTTGTGCTTTATACTTGTTAGAACATTACTAAAAGAGATGCCTCTGGTCCAAACTGACGTTATGTGGAATAGATACCACCCAAGGGTATGTACAAAAACATACACTATTTTTGAGAAAATGGTGATGATAAGTTTTGTCCCGTCACATTTCAAACCATGTTTTAGTAATTTGGCAAATTCCATTTAAATAAGTGACCAGAAAGTGTGATGAAAGTTAGAGGGGAAAAAGCACAATTTAAAATGGCATTCAAAATGGTATTTTTTTTGTTCTGAGTTTAAACATATAATGAATTCTACATCTCAGCTGAATTGAATCTGAAGCACAAATGTTGGTTACAGAAGTTAAGCATACATAGTTCCCAAAGAGTTTGAAGATGTAAGCATTCAGCACATCTAAAAACAAGCACTAGTAACTAACAAAAACTTCAATTACCTTTTATTTGTGCATGGTAAATTCAGTATGGATTAAATTTCTTGATCCTGAAATCCTAACAATGGGCTCTTTCCTGAATTGTAGCAATAGGATTTTAGAATGCACAACACTTCTAAGCCAACAGTTTGGTATACAACCTAGAAACTACTAAGTATAGAGTAGCACAAAACAAAAATTAGTAAAAAAAACTGCTTTAATATTTCATTTACTTTAAATTTCAGTAGAAGTTGTCATTAACTGGCATCCTCAAATGGCAAAACTATAGTATGAAGTTTAATGTTGCTATAATCTGGCAAGGAAACTTGGGACTTTTTTGAGGTTACAGCAATCACAGTTTTCTTTTCTTATGTGGCAGACCTCTGTTTTGAACTGGTAGCATATGATTCTACTCTCTTTGGGTGCATCCACACATGCAGGCACATAAGCTTGCAGCAGCTCAAATAGAAGTGATGCAAATTTGAGCTGGGGCTTTTTGCCTCAGTACATGTGCTTGGACATGCACTTTGTTGTGGAGCAAATTGTGCCACATGGGGCAAAATAACCCTGCCTGGCTCCTCCTGGATCTGCAGTCACGGGGAGCTAGAGCCCCGGGCCAGCAATTGTGCTGTCCCCAGCAGTATAAAAAGCTGCCCTGACAAGTAGCTCAGTATCTCTCAGAAGCTTCTGGGTCCCAGCCAATTGGTACCTGAGGACATTAACCCTTGTGCCAGCTAGACTACTGAAGCAGCCCTGAGAGTTCCCTGCACCCTGTACCCACTGCAGCAGTCTGGAAGTGGGGGCTGCTGCCTGGCTCTGACCTGCTGTGCACCTGCCAGACCCGGATGGGGGCTGCACCGCCAGTACAA
>NW_005842012.1:2123436-2126765 GCF_000455745.1 Alligator sinensis | reverse complement strand
GCCCCGGCGAGCCACTCCTGCCCCGTGTGCCCCCTGCCCGCCCACCTGGGCAGCTATTGCCTGGAAGATGTTCCGAGTGTGGTAGCCTGCTTTGAACTGTCAAAGCATGTCCTTCTGGCCCCAACTGCCCAGGAGGTCAGCCGCTTTCAGCTGGGTCCAAGATGCCAGCTCTGAGCAGGCAGGGTCCTGCCACTGGCCTCCCTAGCAGAAATTCTGGTGTTCCCTATTGGAAAACTGAAAAATCCCTGATGAAAACATTCCAAAGTCACTCTGTAAAATACCCACAAATCCATGTTCCTCCATGATTAAAACAAAAGACCACTATATATAGATTTCATAGACATTAGGGGTTTGAAGGGACCTCATGAGCTCATTGGGTCCAACCCGCCACCATAGGCAAGAAGTCAGCTGGGATCAAGTGACCCCAGCAAGAAATAAATCCAGCTGTTTTTTGAAGGAGTCCAGAGTAGGTGCTTGCACCACCTCTGGGGGGAGTTTGTTCCAGACCCTGGACACACACACCGTAAAGAATTTATTTCCTATATCCAGTCTAAATCAGCCTTCCTTGAGTTCATGTCCGTTAGACCTTGTTATCCGTTGGGGAGCTCTGGTGAACAGATGTTCTCCAAGGTCTTGATGTAGCCCTCTTAAGAAGTTGTAGGCTGACACCAATTCCCCCCAAGCCCTCTCTTTTCCAGACTGAAGAGTCCCAAGTCCCTCATCCTCTCCTTGTACAGCCTTCCCTCCAGGCCTCACATGAGTGGCTCTCCTCTGGACTCTCTCAAGCTTCTCCACATCCTTCCTAAAAGTGCAGGGCCCAATACTGGATGCAATACTCCAGCTGCAGTCTCACCAGGGCAGAGTAAAGCAGGAGGATGACTTCCCTGGTTTTGCTTGAGATGCATTGGCAAATGCATGCCAGAGTTTGGTTAGCTTTGCCCACCACAGCTTCACATTAGTGGCTCAATTCATCATGTGGTCAATCAAGACCCCCAATTCCCTTTCAGTTTTGGTGCTAGCGAGTGTAGCACTGCCAAGCCTGTAAGTATGCCAGGATCAGATCCATAATTTGATATCATCCACGAATTTGGCCAGTTCACATGACTCCTGAATCTAGATCATTGGTGAAAGAGTACTGGCCCAAGTACTAAGCCCTGAGGGACTCCACTGGTAACCCTGCACCATGTTGGTTTGCTCCCTTCAACTAATACTCTTTAGGTCTGACCCTGTAGCCAGTTGCCTAGCCATTGGATCGTATGATGATCAAGGCCACAGTTCCCCATCTTAACCATAAGGACATCATGGGGAACTAAGTCAAATGCCTTCTTGAAGTTCAGATAAATGATGTCTACATCATCTCCCTTGTCCAGGTCATATGTTACCTGGTCATAGAAGGAGATGAGGTTGGTCAGCCAAGACCTGCCAGTCACAAAGCTGGCATTCAGAAGCTTGCCTTCCATTAGTCTGGTGTTGATGGATCCTTTGACAATCCTTCCAGGATTTTTCCAGGGATGGATGTCAGACTGATTGGTCTATACATTGGTCATCCCTCCTCCCCTTCTTGTAGATGGGGACCACGTTGGCTCTTTTCCAGTCATCCAGGACCTCACCCGAGTGCCACGATTTTTCAAATATCCCTGCCAAGGGGGATGCAATGATGTCTTCCAGCTGTTTCAAGACCCTTGTGTGCATTCCGTCTGGGCCCATGGACTTGTGAATGTCCAGTTTCTCAAGGTGTTCTCTCACCTGATCCACATCAATTTTGGGCCTGTCGCCCACTACCAAATTGGTTTGTACCATTCCTAGCAATGTAATCCTCATGGGAGGGTAAAAAACCAATGCAAAAAAAATCATTTAGGAGATTGGCCCTTTCTTGGGCATCTCATGTCAGTTGCCCTGTTGGATCTCTCAGGTGCCCAATACTGTCCTTATTCTTTTTCCTACTTCCCACATATCTAAAGAAGGACTTTTTGTTGTCCTTGATCCCCATAGCTAGCCTAAGTTCGGTTTGTGCCCTGGCTTTTCTCAACCACTCTCTGCAGGTGTGGGTGAGTGCAGAGTAATCCTCTTTGGTAATGCTTCTGTTTTACAGCTGGTATAGGCTACTCTTTTGAGTTTAATGAAGTCCAACAGTTCCTTATTCAGCCATAGGGGCTTCCTTGCTCATTGACCGCATTTCTTGCAAGAAGGGATGGCTTTGCCCTGTGCTTCAAGGATTATGTTTTTGAGTGATGACCATTCCTCATGTACTTCCTTTTCTGGGGGGGTGTAGCATCTGATTGTCTGCCTGACCAATGCTCTCAGTTTATAGAAGTCGGCCTTCCCAAAGTTAAGGACTTCTGTTTTACTGAAGGGTTTGCCTGCTCTTCGGTGAAATAAGAGGGTGACCAAATTCATGGTTGCTGTCACCAAGCTTCCCCTCAATCTGCAGATCACTCATCAAGTTCTCCCCTTTGGCCAGGACCAGATCCAGCAATGCCTCTCCCCTAGTTGGTCCATAGACCAACTGGGTTAGGAAGAAGTCATCATGCTGTGAGAAAGCTATGCGACCTGTAAGATTTGGCCATGCACTCATCCCAAGAGATGTCAGGGCAGTTGAAGTCCTCCAATGAAGATCAAGCATTGGGAGTGTGCAGCTTTGACCAGTTCCCTATTGAATTCCTGATCCAGGTCTTCCTCTTGGGGTGGGGGGGAGGGTCTATAGCGGACTCCTACAAGTAAGTCAGCCTCCCCATGTTCTCCTCATATCCTGACCCAGAGGATCTCAAGACACCCTTCCTGGTTTGGAAACTCAATCTGCAGGGAGGTGAGCTGATCCTTTGATGCAGAGAGCAACACCCCCACCCCTCTTCCCACATGTTCTGTCCTATAAAAGGTGTAACCTTCTACTGTCAGCGACCAATCATAGATAGAGTCCCACCAGGTCTCCGTAATTCCTACAAGGTTGTATTCATTATCGCATAGGAGAAGGGCTAGTTCCTCAGAGAGAGAGAGAGAGAGTGAGACACAGAGACAGTGATCAGTTGGACATGTTTTATTGATATATCTACAGTGTTAAAGCAATTTCAGCATCTAGCAGTGTCTCTATCATCATAATAAAATGAATTCTAAATACCTATATGTTTTGTTGCCTCCCACAGGGGCTACAGCCCCCCATCAGGGGTAACAGCCTCTCCACAGGGGTAACAGCTCTCCACCAAGTGTAACAGTCCCCCACAGGGACTACAGCCCCCCCCCAGGTGGGACAGCCCCCCCAACAGGGGCCAAATAGCCCCCACAGGGGCTACCACCCTCCCTGCAGGGCCCACATGCCCCACCCCAGCCCCCTG
>NW_005842012.1:2115985-2123378 GCF_000455745.1 Alligator sinensis | reverse complement strand
CTGCCACTGCCCCATTGTGCGGGTACAGCCTGGGTTGGCAGGGCGCCATGTGGCTCCATGTACTGTTGGGCAGCTGGGGCTGTTTAGGCCCCCACTGACAGCCACAGTGGCCCAGCTGCCTGACAGCATGTGGAGCCACACGGTGCCCTGACAACCCAGGCCACACCCACGTGATGGGTGCTAGGTGGCCCACTATCCCTGCTGCCCCATGCTGTGTGGGGGGGCTCTGCCAAGAGGCCCCAGTAACCCCAACGGCAGCTTATATTTCTGGTGAGTGTGGGGCTTTTTTTTTTAATTGCCAGGATGCTGAGGCTGGGTGTAGCAGTGATCAGGGGGTCTCAAGGGGCAGGCAGGAATGAGGCTGCATGGGACAGCAATCAGGGGGCTTGGGGGGCAGGCAGGGGATGGGGCTGGGTGGGGGGTGGTACTGGGCAAGGAACGGATCAGGGGGCTGGGGAAGCCAGCGGGGGTCCCCTCATGGTCCCCTTCCCCTTCCTCCAACCCCTTACTTACTGGCACTGGAGCCTTGCCAGGCAGGCAGCGTACTTCAGCACCAGGGTGAGGGCCAACCACAGAGACACTCTTGCAGCCAGAGCATCTCTGTGGAGAACGCAGCCTCTGGTTGCCCTGCTTTTTTTTTGCTCTGTTTTTTCTTGACATCTGGATATCCAGGGGTCTAATTTTACCCCTGCACTGCAAATTTGAAGCTTAGGGAAACTTTTGCTGTTCCTGCATATGCCTCTTGCAGTGTCTCAAGGGGGGTTGAGACACGTGTGGGCTCGTCCGGACACAACCTTTATTATCTAATTATCAATCATGGTATCATTGAAAGTTTGATCATGGTTCATTAAAAGGTTGGGAGAGTTTGCCTAAACAAAGAAAAAGAGAAAAATTAAAAGAAAAGAATCTGGCCACTCTAGATGCCTACAGTAAAACAGAATGTACTGTACACAGTGATTAACAGAGCCCTGTAACAACATTTCTGACTCTAATAATCTCTTTTCAGGCTCAATGCTAGCACAATTCTAAAACTGACTGTAATTTAAGAAGAGGAAAGGAAAGGAAAGGAAAGGAAGGTGAGTTCCTCTGAAAGTCAGGGTGTTTTCTGTAAAACTTTTGTGGAAATATCATGTTGGAGCCTTCTTAATTAAACTAAGTTGCTTAGATGGCATTTCTCTTACAACAGCTTGCCATAGACATTTTTAGCTCTCCTTCCATTTCCTAACTGTGAAAATAGCTCCCAAAATTACTGTGGCCTGAGATCCAAGCAGGGCAAATCAGATCAAATCAAATAAAATCTAATCAAATCAAATCAGTCCTACCTCAATGACAGATTTTATAATTATATATAATTTAAGGCTTTTGAAATATCCTGTGGTTTACAGTGCTGGAAATAGGAACTTTGAATCATTAGCTATTAGAAATTCCAGTGCTGGAATTTCTACTTATGAAAGGTCATCATAGTAGAGATTTTTTTCAGCAATGTGATGCTTTTAGGCAATTTTTCCTGCTTTTAATCAACGTCTGGGGCACTGTTCAGTTTGAACTCTAAACAACTAACACATATAAAACACTGTACTTTGTTTAAACTCTTCAAATATTCCAGAATTTGATTTTTTATAACATGCCAATTCTATAAAGAATACATGGATGTTGTTATTCCAAATGCGTACCAACAGAACCTTTTTATAAATTTACACTGCCTTCCTGGCTTTGCCAGTTGTGAATAACTTCCCCATATTTTTGCAAATATATAAACATGATAGGTATTCATCGATTCATAGATTGTAGAGTCAGAAGAGACCACAAAGGATCATCGTGTCTGACCCCTTACCCCTGGCAGAAAAGAAGACCAAGGTGAGATGATCCCAGACAGGTGTCTATCAAGCCTCTTTTTGAAGACCTTCAAGTTAGGTGATAGTACCATCTCTTCTTGGAAGCCCATTTCAGATTCTGGCCACTCTTACTGTAAAAAAATGTCTTCCTAATGTCTAACCTGAATCTACTCTCCACTAGTTTGCACCCATTATTCCTAGTTACTGCTAGGGGTCCTCTGGTAAATAGCACATCTCTAATTCCCTGTTGTCTACTCTTGATAAACTTATAGGTGGCTACAAGGTCTCCCCTCAGCCATCTCTTGTGAAGGCTGAAGAGATCCAGATCCCTCAACCTTCCCTCATAGGGTCTTTCACGGAGGCCACTAATCATGCGAGTGGCCCTCCTCTGAATCCTCTCCAGACTCTCCGTGTCCCTCTTGAAGTGCAGCACCCAAAACTGGACACATTAATCCAACTGTGGCCTGACCAATGCCGCATAGAGGGGGAGCATCACCTCCCTTGATCTGTTGGTCATGATCTGCTAATGCATGACAAGGTGCGATTGGTCTTGTTGATGGCTTCGTTACGCTGCCAGCTCATGTTCATCTTGGAGTCATCTATGACTCCAAGATCCCTCTCAGCCACTGAGCTGCTGAGGAGGTCATCCCCCAACCTATAGGTGTGCTGGGGATTCCTCCTCCCTAGGTGGAGTACCTTGCATTTATCTTTGTTGAATTGCATCTTATTTCATTCTGCCCATTAGTCCAACCTGTCCAGGTCAGCCTGTATCTGCTCCCTGCCCTCCAGTGTGTTGACTTTGCCCCATAACTTGGTATCATCTGTGAACTTGGAGAGGGTGCTCTCCACACCCTCATCCAAATCGCTGATGAAGATATTAAATAACACTGGTCCAAGGACCAAACCCTGTGGGACCCCACTGCCCTCCATCCAGGCTGAGAATGAGCTATCCACTAACACTCTCTGGGTGTGGTCCCTAAGCCAGTTGGTCGCCCACCTGACTGTGTAAGAGTCCACTCCACAGCATGCTAGCTTCCCTATGAGCTTCCCTAATCCCATCATAAGTTAATCATGTTTGTCAACATGATCATTGTTTTGTTATACAAACTTCCTCTGTTCTTCATGGGTATCATGTGGTTGTATGTCTTGTTTCCCGAAACTTCCAACCTAGCCAGTAACCACAGTCCGTTATTGTGTTAAATCTGTGGCACCCAACCTTCTCGCCCCACAGACTGGATGAGTGGCATATACAAGCCTGATCTACATTAAGGGAGGTGTTCAGAGTCCTCAACTTAAAAGACTACTAGGTTAGATAAATCATAAAATTCTTTATATTTAAATCACTGTTTTGATATGAATACCTGCTCCCTGCAAATCCTTCCAGAGCACCTGGTGAAGAAAGTTGCTGCTTAGGAAATCTTAGGCATTGCTAAATTAGTTTTATAAAGGTACAACTCTACCCTGCCTTCTGCAGACCAACACGGCTAACTATCTCTTTCTGATCAACAGTAAAATGACACTATAGTTTTGTTAGTCGTCATTTTCACAGAATGGCTTTTAGAGCTGAAGTCTTCATTTCCTCTCATTCCTGATTTACTCCCACTGTTGGAACTGAAAAGTGATTACTTTAACATGAAAAGCCTGTTTGGATAGGAAGTAGACAACTACTTTAATTTCTAAACCCATAGCTTTTGTTGTCAGGAAATAGACAACACCCCACAATTAATATAACTTAAATAATGAAGCTGGGCAATGGAATTCTTTTAATCACATCAATCTAATCAACTCTTCAAAAAGGATCAAATACATTTTATAATATAAATATTCATAAAAGCAACTTTAAATAGATTCTCCAGAACGAGTTCCCCAGTTTCTCCAATTTCTCTAAGGTTAAGTACAGATTTTAAAGAAACCCAAGGCAGAAACAATCTAACCTATGTGGGTTTCTGTAAGCAGCGTAGGTTAGTTCATGTTGTGGTGGGGGGGGGGAAAGGGGCATGCGGGCTGCCTGCACTGGTTGAGGCCAGAAAGTGGGGGGTTCTCCTGCATGCCTCCCATCATGTTCCATGGGCTCCCTGGGCTACCAGAGAATGGTAAGTAGAACTGAGCATCTGGACCACCCCTGATTGGCTGCTGGGCATGAGCAAGCAAGCCCCCAACCCCTGTCACCATGGACCCTCCCCCATGTCCAGCCCTAAGCTTCCAGGAGAGCCCCAGAGCAGGTCACCATTCTGCATCTGGCATCCTAGCTTGCACCAGCAGGGGGAGCACTACATGAAGGAAGAATCGTGCCTCTTGGAGATCCAGCAAACAGGAGGTGGTGGCAGCAGGCACCCAGCAGTCTCATGCCATGCAGTGGGGTAAGAGGTACCCCACAGAAAGAAGAATCAGGCCCCTTGGAGCTCTGGCAAATGGCAAGTGCTGGCAGCAGATGCCTGGAATGACTGCAGGAATTGCAATCCTTCCTTCTGTGGTGCACCACCCCCTGCCTGGGGACATTCTATAAAGACAGAAAAATACTGAGCTACAGATGCTGTCTTCTCCCTGCCTTCCCTGCCTGTGCCTGACAGCCAGCCAGAAGCAGGAGGCAGGGCTGGGCAGAGGGGCTGTGGTATGAGGGAGCTGGTCCATACAGCAGAAGCCTCTGGTTCCCACCCATCCCCCCTGCCTTCCCATTCTCCCTTTCCCCACTGCCTGGCTGCAACTCACAGCTCATACTTGGGCTCATACTCGGGCTCCCCAGCTGGTGCTGAAGGGTGGGGTGGTTGAATTGGAGCCCCCCCCACCTCAAGGGGGGGCTCCAATACACCCACTGCACCCTCCAGGGGCTGAAAAATCCCAAGACTGAACTCCACTCCTCTCCCTTTCCCCACTCCCATTCTGAAAACAGCAACAGGCTGGGAGCTCTGCAGACACATGTTACAGAAGACACTACATTTTGGAACATCTTTATCCGATACCTCATGCAATGAGGGGTCAGATTTTAACTCGTTTAGCCATTTTTAAGCTGTCTGCAGCCATGCACTTGTGTTTGCTTTCTGTGGCCACATCAGGTGAAAATTGTCACTTCTGTCTGCACCTTTACATTATATATCCCTGGACTAGCTGAAACCTCTGCTGTTATAAGCTGGCAGAAATAAAGCTTCCTCTTACAATGAAATTCTGCCATCTAACAGGAAAACTCAGATGGGATGCTGAGGACACATTAGAGTGATCAGACAGCATATTCAGGGAGGAAAGGAGAGGCAGGGGCTTAACATTAGCAACATTCACTGAACTGCTCTTTCCAGTTAAACATGCAGTAGAGACAAATGGGTGAGAACAGGGGAGCCCCAACTGACTGACTTCATGTTATCATACTGCACACAGGCTATACTTGAAACTTTCTGATAAAATGACCAATGTTGATGCCATTAATATTGACATTTAAACTGACCTCTTTAGGTTGCAAAGTTAAGAACTCCCATTTGAGTGAGTGAGGCAGTTTACTTCTCTGATCCCTCATTGGGTTTGTCCAGGCACGTGCATTTGCAGCAACTCAAATAGGAGGAGTACAAATCTGTGTCAGGGATTTTTGTCTCAGCACACATGCCTGGACATGCACTTCGGTGTGGGGCAAGTTGTGCCACTTGAGGCAAAATATCCCTGCTCGTCTCCTCCCAGATCTGCAGCCAGGGGGAGCTAGAGGCTGGGGCCAGCATTGATGCTGCCCAAGTAGTATAAAATTTTACCCTGTGCTAGAACGCAGCAATATAAAAACCTGCCCTAGTGAGCAGCTCAGAGCTACTTGCTGTCAGGAGCTTCTGAGGCCCAGTACCGTGGTATCTGGGGACACTAGATCTTGTGCTAGCTGGACTGCTGAAGCAGCTCTAACCTGGAGTGGCCCCTGCCCCTTCTACCCACTGTAGCAGTCTGGCAGTGGGTGCTGGTGCCTAGCTATGACCTGCTGCCCCCTGTGACAGCATCCACACCCTTGGACCTGCAGCCCCATGGCTGCACCCCTGCCAGACCCAGATGGGTTGCCCCTGCTCTGCCATCTGGGCAGCTATCACCCAAGAGATGTGCTCCTTGAGGTGGTCCACTTTGAACTGTCAAAGTATGTCCTCTTGTCTCCAAATGGCCAAGAGGTCAGCTACCTCATCTGCCCTCCAGCTGGGTCCCTGATGCTAGCCCTGGACAGGGTCCTCTGCCCACATCTCACCAGCAAGGATCCTGGTGTCCCCTGTTTAAAATTTGCAAATACTCTGATAAGAAACCCAAATTCCCTCATTAAAATAGCCAAAATAGTGTTCTTCCACTATTAAAATGAAACACCACTAAATACAGAGAGTAGGGCTGTGCAAATCCAAATCGAATAGGGCCTGCTTCGCACACCCCTAATAAAGAGATCAATTGAACAATGTTTTATTGATATATTTACAAGTGTAAAGCAATTGGGGGTGGGGGGTTGGGGTGTTTGTGGGTGTCTATGGTTTGTGGGTGTGAGGTTTGGGGGAGTATGGGGGAGAGGGATTTGTAGCAGGGCTTGGGGATGTAGGTGTTGTGGGTAGATTGTGGGGGGGACTGTGGGCAGGAGGGTTGTGGGGGTGGACTGCTCAGGAGGGGTACATCCCCTGCCCCCCCCCACAGGGTGCAGTCCCCCCTGCACAGCACACAGGCTGCCCCCCTCACAGGGCCCACAGCTCCCCCCACAGAGCCACAGCCTTCCCACAGGGCAGACGCCCCACCACAGGGTACACATGCCCTCCCACCTGGCCCACTTGCCCCCCCACTGGGCCCACATGCCCCTCCTCCTTCCTATGTCACATGACGCAGGCCCAGCTGGACTCAGCTCAGAATGGGGCTGTGCACCTTCGGGCAGCTCCGGGCCATGCGGGCTGTTACCGATGGCCCAGTGCCACTTGCAGGGACTGCGTATTGTGCTGGGCTGGGTCCTGAATGCACAAGGCCCACAAGCCATCAGGCCAGACCAGGCCAGTTCTGTGGAGGCAGGACCTGGCCCAGCATGACATATGGTCCCTGTGAGTGGCGCCAGGGCCCGGGTGACAGCCTTAGCATCCCAGAGCTGCCCAAAGGCACATGACCTGCACCAAGGCAAACTGGGCCCACGCGATGTAGCACAGGCAGAGCTGGGTGCCAGGTGGCTGAGGCCAAGCCACACTACCCTGCACTGTGGGGGGGATGTACCAGGAGGTCCCCTAGTGCCCCGATGGCTGCTGCTGCAGGAGGGCTGTGGGCCATGCAGGGGGAAGGAAGGGGACCCACCCCTCCTAAACAACCCCACCCCACACACAGTCCCCCACACCCACACAACCCCCCATTCCAGTCCCTCCCACCTCCAGTCCCTACTTACCTGAGGACAGAGCCCGGGGCCATGCAGCCTGCAGCACTCCTTGCTCTGCACAGGGAAGCAGTGTGCTGCAGCACTGGGGTAAGGGGAACCATAGAAATGCTTTGATTGGCTAATAGAGCATCTCTTTGTAGGACCCCAGTCTCTGGTTGTCTCAGGTCATGGTCCTGGACTGTGCCTTGCCCCACTTTTGTTCTGGGGGGGGGGG
>NW_005842012.1:2111341-2115954 GCF_000455745.1 Alligator sinensis | reverse complement strand
CGGGTTGATACCAGGATTTCTAGGTATCAAGTTTTGAGCCTGCGCTGCAAATATGCAGTGTGGGGAATGTTTCTTTGTTCCCAGTGTGCCTCTTGCAGCATCTCAAACTGCTTTGAGATGCTGCAAGACACATGTGAGGGCTCATCTGGACATGCTCATTAAGGCTATTTGCAGATTCATGAAGGCATCCCTACATCACCTGCATTTTGCTCATTTTTTCAAAGCTTCATGAGTACAGAGGATGAAAGAACAGAGGTTATGTCATTTGATAACTTAAATTTTAAGAGTCCAATAGTTTCTTTGGCAGTTGATGTCAGGTATGCTGTTTCTATTTGGTGTACAAATTATATCACAAATGCTTGTTTCCTTTGGCAAACTTTCATTCAGATTATAAAAAAACTATTGTAATTTATCATTCACTACATAAATTTTATTTCACATATGAAACATTTTTGGAAAGTAAACTACTTCCTTTCTAGGAATTTAAAGAGTTTGCTTATGCATGGAAAATATCAATAATGACAGTAAAATTCCAGATGAAGTGAGGATTATGAAACAGGATAAAAAGTTAAACTGCTATGAAAAATGGCAATGATAACCTATAAATAACATCTATTGAAGCACATGATCAATTGCTTTCAAGCCTGTTGTATCTGAACAAATTGGTCCTAAGAGAGGATGATAACCTGTGCTGGAGATGTTCAAAGCACAGAAAAATTACAATCATATGTCTAGAGAAAGTCTGAATACCAAAAAAAAAATGCTGGGATAGTATGTTACACTTAAAATTACAAAAGGAGGAATAACTTCATTGCCAACAATGTGTATACCAGTAGATTATTTCACTGTAAAACATTCTGTAGGAGAAGGCTGGATACATTACAGTGGGCCTGAAGATAGCAAAAATAATTCATTGCAGATTTTAGAAGGGCATGGCAAGCCTGCTGGAAAGGAAGTCAGCTATATGGAACTGGTAATAACAGCTGTCAATAGAAAAGTAATGTTTGTGTTAGATGATGAGGGTAAGAATTTATCAGGATCTAGAAAGCAGTTTTGATTCAAACAACTATGTATAAGGAGAAGAAGTCTCATAATCCAGGAATTAGAGCTATGGGTGCCACAAAATTATTTATCTGTTTCATGTTTCATGGAAGTCTCCATTCAACAAGCTAATAAAAAGTCAGATTTTGTACAGGGTTTTGTACCTTCAACTGTTAGCTCTTCAACATGGTCTATTCATTGTCTATATTATGCCCAGCATCTTGGTAATGATATTCAGGTAATAAATCCAAGAAATTCAGGTTTTGTGAACAGAGTGTTCAAGGAATACTTGAACTGTATTCAAGGAATTCAAGGAATACCAGTATTCAAGGAATAATTTTAATTTTGCTGCCTTTTTTGATATACTCAAATATATTACATTTACATACTATTCTGTCCCTATACAGCCCTGAGCATCAATCAAAAGGTCAAGATGTATTTGGCTTGGCCGACCTTCTCCAGCATATCCTCTACCTGGGGCATTGGAAAGGCGTCGAAAGTTGCTATTTCATTCGCCTTACAATAATTGATACACAACCTTATGAAGCCATCTGTCTGTGGTAGTGGGTGTCATCTGATGGCTGCCACCTTATCAGCTATGGGTTTTATTTTCCCCTGTCTGACCATGAACCCAAGGTACTGGGTCTCCCTCTTTCCCAGTGTACATTTCTGAGGGTTCGCTGTCAGCCTGACCTGCCAGAGTTGATTGAGAATCTCCCATAGGTATTGGCGGTGTGCTTCCCAGTCACTGGAGAAAATGATGATGTCATCAATATACACGGCCACATATTCCTGGTGAGGTGCTAACAGTTGGTCCATCAAGCACTGGAATGAGGCTGCCGCCCCACAGAGCCAAAACAGCATGCTCCTGAGTTGCAATAAGCTCCATGGGGTTCCAAAGAAAGTTTTCTCCTTGTTGGCTGGTGCCATCAGGATCTGCCAATAGCCCTTGGTCAGGTCCAAGGTTGAGATGTATTTGGCTTGGCCAACCTTCTCCAGCATATCCTCTACCTGGGGCATCGGAAAGGCATCAAATGTTGCTATTTCATTCACCTTACGATAATCAATACACAACCTTATGGAGCCATCTGTCTTCGGGACCACCACAACCAGGCTCCTCAAAGGGCTCCTGGATTCCTTAATGATACCCAACTGCTTCATCACATCAACTTCCTGATTGACCGCAGGCCGCAGGTACCAGGGTAACCTCCTCCAATGGCTGGGCACAATCTGTCTGGCCAGGGTCTGGATGCAATGCACTACTCCCTGGGCCTCCCCCGGGGTCTCACAGAATATATCACAATACTCAGTTATTAGGGCTAGTCGGCTATCTACCTCAGGTCTTGGTGGGGGCTCCCCCAACCTCAGGGGTAACCTATCCCCTTCTAATTCTTCACACTCAACTGGATCCTGTATCATCCACCCCTCCCTTTGGTGCCACTTCTTTAATAAGTTAACATGACAGATTTGTTTTCTCTGAGTTTTCACCTTGTAGTTGACTGGCCCCATACACCTTGTTACTTGAAATGGTCCCTACCATTGGGCTAATAATTTGGGTGGATTATTGGGTAGTAGCACTAAGCACCCAGTCTCCCACCTTCTGTTCTCTTTCTGCGGTATGCATGTCATAGTGCTGCTTCTGTTTCTCTTGCCTCTCTCCCAGGTTATCTTGAACTATTGCCAGGGCCATCTTTAACCTGTCTTGAAAGTTGGTCACGGCTTGGGGTGGTGTCACCCTCTCAGGTCCACTTTCTTATCCTTCGCAGATCATGTCTAAGAGTCCCCTTGGGTCATAGCCATAGACCAGCTTGAACAGGGCTTAACTGGTGGATGCTTGAGGAACTTCCCTGATTGAGAACAGGAGGGGGAGGGATCATCACATCCCACCCCCAAGGGTCAACCTGTATGCATGCAGGTATCATCCCCTTTAGTGTCCGATTGAAGTGCTCCACTAGCCCATCCATCTGGAGATGATAAATGAAGATCCTGAGTTATTTGATTTTCAGCATGTTACCTACCCTCCTCAGGAACCTGGACATTAAGTTTTTGCCCTGGTCGGCGAGAATCTCCTGGGGAATTCCAACCCAAGCAATCCATCTCATGAGGGTGCCAGCTATCGTGGCAGTGGTCACTGAATGCAGGGGGATAGCTTCAGGAAACTGGATGGTATAACTGATGATTACTAGGATGAATTGGCAGCCTGTCCAGCTGCGGGGAAAAAGTCCTGTCATGCCCATGGAAATCCTATCAAATGGTCACCCCACCAATGGCAGGGGTACCAGCAGGGTCTTGGCCAGTCTTAGCCCCTCTGTTTTTTGACGCTCGGGACATTCTGTGCAAAATCTCTCCACCATTTTGTAGAGGCTGGGCCAGAACACTTGTTGCTTCAACCTGGCTTCCATCTTATCCCTCCCCAGGTGCCCTCCTATCAGAAGGGTATGGGCTACCCACAGCAAGTCACCCCAGTATTTCTGCAGAACTAGGACCTATTGTTTTTCACACTCCTCTTCCTTGTCCTCCACCCGGTACAGAATGCCCATCCTTACCTCAAAGTGGAGTCTCAGATTCGCATTCTTGGGGTTTACCACCTCTCCCTCTTGTCTGGCCAGCTGGGTCTGCCAGATATTCTGGAACATTGGCTCCTGCTTCTGTTCTTCCCAGAAATATCCATAACCGATAATTGGTTCCAGGTCCAGGTCACCCCCTCCTTTGTCTTCAGGAGTCCCAAAGCATAGGCTCTCACTGGGATTGTAGAGAGGCAGCAGCAAGGCACCAGACTGCCGTGCATAGACCCTGAGATGGTGCAGAGTCACTTGGAGGAACTGGATGCCTTTAAGTCGGCAGGCCAGAATGAGCTCCATCCGAGGGTACTGAAGGCACTGGCTGACATCATTGCACAGCCACTGGAGGTAATATTTGAACACTCATGGCACATGGGCCAGGCCCCAGAGGACTGGAAAAGGGCCAATGTGGTCCCCATTTTCAAGAAGGGGAGGAAGGAGGACCCAGGCAACTACAGGCCAGTCAGTCTCACCTCCATCCTAGGCAAAGTCTTCAAAAAAATTATCAAGACTCACATTTGTGAGAGCCTGGCAGGACAAATTATGCTGAGGGGGAATGAGCATGGGTTCATAGCAGGCAGATCATGCCTGACTAATCTAGTCTTTCTTTTTATGACCAGGTTACAAAATGCCTGGATGCAGGAGTAGGGGTTGATGTCGTATACTTAGACTTCAGGAAGGCCTGCGATACGGTATCCCACACCATAATAGTAAACAAGTTAAGAGGCTGTGACTTGGATGACTACACGGTCTGGTGGATGCCGAATTGGCTAGAGGGTCACTCCCAGAGAGTCATAGTGGATGGGTCGGTATCGACCTGGAAGGGTGTGGGCAGTGGGGTCCCGCAGGGCTCAGTCCTTGGACCGATACTCTTCAATATCTTCATCAGCGACTTGGACAAGGGAATGAAGTGTACTCTGTCCAAGTTTGCAGATGACACAAAACTGTGGGGAGAAGTGGACACGCCGGAGGGTAGGGAACAACTACAAGCAGACCTGGACAGGTTGGACA
>NW_005842012.1:2091630-2110621 GCF_000455745.1 Alligator sinensis | reverse complement strand
ACTCTTTCCTGCCTATGCAGGCGGTCGGACTCGATGATCTATTGAAGTCCCTTCCGACCCTAGCATCTATGAATCTATACCACCTCTGGGTCACTCGGCCCTTCTCCGCCACTACTTCGTAGGACCTGTGAGACTACTTCCTTCAGTTGTGGCCAGTCAACTCCCAGGAGCATGGGGCAGGGGAGGGTCTCCGCTAACCCCACTGCTATCTCTTCTGTGTGGCCCATCACTGACTGCCAGAGCCATCTTCTTTCATAAGTGTACAAGGGCCCATGGATGCAGACCATACTTATGGGTGACTCCAGGCTTCCTAGCTGTATGGGTACCAGATCTACCCTTATCATGGACTGGGAGCAGTTGTTGTTGACGACTGCAGGGATAATGGTGTCTCCCACATGAACTTCGACTACTGGCTTATTCTGATGCCCTGGCCCCTTGTGCCACCTGAAACTACAGTCCATTTTCTCTTTGGCTGCACTCTCCACTGTCACCTCAGCTTGGGGTCTGTGCAGACAGAATTGAGACACATGTCCATTTTCTCCGCACCTATAGCATATTATGTCCTTGACATCCCAGCCTCTGGGTTCTTACCCTGTGGGTTGGGTCACCTCCCCTCTTCTTCCCTTGCTAGGGCCTTCAGGGCGCTGTCCCATCCCAGTCCCTCCTGGATGCTCCTTCTTGGGACACTTTCCTTCTACTTTGGCTGTGATGTAGTCTTCAGTTAGGTGCAAGTCTTCTTCCACTGTCTTTGGCTAGTACCGCCTTACCCAACATTGAGTGCTGCCCCCAAGATCAGTCAGGAACTGCTCCAGTATGATTCGGTCCACCACCTCCTCTATGGACCAGGTTTCTGGCTGGAGCCACTGTTCCAACAGGTCCCTCAGGGTCTGAGCGAGCAGGTGTGGGTGGAGTCCCTCCGTCCCTTTTTGGGCCTGGAACTTCTGCTGATATGTCTCCAGGGATATCTTGAGGTGATATAGTATGGCCTCTTTTACCTGCCTATAGTCTCTGGCCTCCATTTGGGTGACAGCCTGGTAGGCTGCCTGCACAGGGCCAAAGATAAGGGGGCCTATGCGCACCACCCAGCTGCTCAGGACCCATTTACAAGTCACAGCTGTCCTCTTGAAGGCTTCTAGATAGGCCTCTACATTGTCCTGGGGGGTCATCCTGGGGAACTGGGAGCTTTCTCCAGGGATGTTTGTTGGGCTTCAATCTTTTCGCTTCGATCCTGCTGCCGAGAGAAGAGTCGGATCCTGGCCTCTGCTTCTTGTGTCTGTACTTGTACTATTTCCTCCAATTGTTCCTTTTGGCCCTATTGCAGCTGTAGGGTAATATTATGGGCCTGCTGCCAGTCCACCAGGGTCTGGATGTCCATGGACTCCGTGGTTCTCTGGTGCTCCTTGTGCAGCTTCGGTTTCCCGGCCAATGTATCACTTTGTAGGTGGAAATCGACTCTCCATTTCCCCTTTTCCTCAGGACTCACCTGCCATGATGGTCTGACGTCAGCTTCCTATGCCCTTGCTCGCAGTGTCCTCCATGCTCTGTCAGCTCTGCATTAACTGCTCTCTTCCTCTCCAGTGCCCTGAGGGCAACTGCTTGATCTCTGGCTCTGCCATTTATGTATGGCAGTGGCCATCATCATCCTCATCCTCTCCTGGTGTGCCAAACCCCCCACCGCTGTGTCCCAGTTCTCCTATTCACCCATGTCCCAGGTTTCCCCAGTGACAGGGGTTCTGCCTGAGCCCCAGTTACACACCTATTTATCAAATGAATCTGTGAGCCATCCAATTTTGATTACATTATACATCATGATCTGGACCACCTTTACACTGAACACCATTGTTTGAAGTTAGTATATACATAAAAAGTCACGTCAACTAAGCTATCCTCAGCTCCTTCAAGACTTAATACTGTATCAGTCCTCAAAGTTAACAGGCCATGTTACACTTAGCATGTGTTGACTCCATTTAAAAGACTAGCCCCAGCAGTATATATAAAACGCTAGTCCGAGCGCCAGCAGTAAACTAGTCTTTGAGGGCTCTGGTGCTCAGGACATGTTTTATTTATACTGTAGCAGGCACTACTGTGCAACTGCCCAGAAAAGTTTCTAACTCATAGTAACGCTTACTGCGATCTAAATAAAACATGTCCTAAGAGTAATGTGTAACAAGGCCCAAAGAAAGAATTCTGTCTCTCTCTACACACACACAAACACATGCATGCTAAAGGTTATATCTATCTATCTATAACAGCTCCAAATTGTCATCTAGTTGCTCTGGGCGTGTTTCTTTTTCAGGCAGCTATTCTTGTATTAGACGCTGACAGGTCTGTAGTATAGGAACCTATATATACATTTATACACACACACACACACACACACACACACACACACACATTAGGGCTGTGCAAAATGGTTATGTTTCATTTCAGTTTGGATTCGGCATTTCGGAGGGACAGTGATTCGTTTCGGTGTTTCGGACCACTGTCTCATTTTGATTCGGGGGAATCGTTTTGGAGTTTTGACACTGTTTTGGTGTTTCAGCCATAAGCTATAATGGGGAATCACTAAAATGCCAATAACTTTGTCATTTCTTCCCTGATTCAGCTGAAAATTGCAGGGACAGTAGTCCCTTCTGATGGGCATGAAGCCTGCCACGTTTGAAGGACATAGGTGCAGGCATTTTTGTGAAACTGCACCTCAAACTGTTTAAAGCAAAACTCATATCAGATCCAGGGGCTGTTCCCCCTGGGAGGGCTGCAGGGCTGTGCCAGACTCCTCCTTCAGGGTGCAGCCCCCAGATCTGAGAAGAGGGAGGGGGAAGAGGGGTGGAAGGATTGTTCTGATATTGACATCTGTAGCTGGCCAGTGTCTGCGATCTGTCCCTGAAGTCCCTTCCAGTCCTGGTGCTCTGGGGGAGGGAAGGCAGCCTGCTGTCATGGGGCCCCCTGAATGGGGCCAGCAGCAGCACTGGTCTTCCCTGCACTCAGCGCAGAGTGCAGTGAGCAGACTCGGGTGCTGGAGCTGGCCCTAGCTCCACATGCAGATCCGGGGGCCCGCACCCTCTTCCCCCTCCCTCTTCTTAGTTTCTGTTTCCCTGCATGCCCAGCTCCAGAACTCTGAAACTTTCCAAAATTTTCTGAAATATTTTGGATGGTTTAGTTTAATATCAGAGATGTTTTGGAGCCTTCTGTTTCACTTCAGATTCGGTGCTTCGGGTGCCGAAACAGCTCCAAAATGAGAGAGTGTGTGTGTGTGTGTGTGTGTGTGTGTGTGTGTGTGTGTGTCTACACCACACTCCTCTCAGGCTCTAATATGAAAATATCTGCACAGAAAGAAAACTTGCCCAGAACAGATCTGTATCTCAGTGCTTCTCAACTGCGGGGATGGCAATTTGGAGCTGGAGACAACTGGTATGAAAAAGACTAGACTAGTGCCAGGAAGATCTCAAGACTGAGAGAGCAAAGAAGAGATTCAAGATCTCAAATAGAGTCCAAGTCCTCTTGAAGGCATTTTTGCAGTAGATCTACAAACTGTTATGTTCATTTTGCATAATTTTATTAACAGTATTCTAAAACAGGAAACCCATTGAATGAAACTTTTTCCTCCAGAAAGGAAATAATTTTATTTGATTTAATCTAATCTTAATCTTTATTGGACTACATATGAAAAAAATATTTTGATTCTTAATATAGTCATTTAAATAAAACTGTGATGCAAAGCCTTCTCAAGTTTCTTTTTTATTTTAGAGGAACTATGAAAGGAAAACATATTAAACATGTTCAAACATATTGCATATCATAACTATTGAAACATGACACCTAATAAAAGCCAGTTAAATGGAATTTCATTATCTAGCTAGAAAGTTATTTCTCTGTATTAAGATGCGTACTGAATTGTAGATATTTTCACATTTCATTTCAATGTTATAAGAACAAAGGAAATAAAACATTTAAGGCTATTGTAAACAATATATGTACTCTATATAGCTTCTAATTGTGAATAGGCCCTCCGTAATCATAAACTATACTATTATTTTCCTGAGTCCAGTATATGTTACATCGTCCTTTTACACACTTAATTCCATATTATTCCTTATAGATTGCAACAAGTTTTCAATACCCACATTCCTTAAGACATTTTACAATGTAATTTCCCAGTCAAAATGTGTTTGTGCCAGGGTACATATGATACATATATCCAATGAGAGAGAGAGAAAAAGAGAGTGGTTATGTGATTTAAAACAGATAGTGTCTGCTTCCTTGAAATTCCATTGGAAAAAGTAACAAAATTTGTGGCATTTATGGATCTTAGCCAAATTTCTGGGTAATGTTCTGCCTCACTCTGGGCACTGCTACTTTATTAGATAAACTGACTTCTTCCAAATAAACCTAAACATGGCTTTGTGATAAAAATGGAGTACCCATTTTAAAAAATGAAGAGAAACTATTCAAACTATTTTCCAGTTCTGCTTTATGCTACCACTAAAAGTCAAAGGGTGTGAACAAGCATTCATGGGACTTGATTTAGGTTTAAGCAGCTTACTTTATGTGGCACATGCAGGTGTTTAGGTGTTTGCTGCTGCTGACAGTCAGAGGTAAATAATTTGGGAAGGGAGGAGAAAGGGAGAGGGTTGTTGGATCCATGGGTGCGGCAGATCTGCAAGGAGTGGTTTGCCTGGTTGACAGGGGAATAGTTGTGGGGCTAAACATGGCCCAGTTGGAGTGGGGGAGGCATAGGAACAGCAGAGCACTAGGGCTGGGGCAAGTGGCTGGGCTTTCCCAACCCAGGGGCTGTGCTGTGAACGCAACCTGGTGTAGTAGTGAACACCCGCATAACGCATTTTAGATTGGGTTAACCCTTTATCCATTTAAAGTTAGCTTACCTTCTCAGGTGAACTAACTTCAATTGGTCATGCCATTCTTAGCACAATTTATGCCAACGCCAAATGCCTGGGCTGGTCAGTGTAGCTGTAATGCCTGTATGTAACCAAGGGTTATATTTGTAAAGGTTATTTACTAAAACACCTGGAACAGTATTCTCAGTTGGTGTAAATTAGTATAGCTACATTGATTTTAATTTATATTTAACTGCCAGCCTCCTACCAAACCAATGTGAACTTCTGTAATATTAGAATATTTGCAGTAGAATTGCTGTCATGAGAAAAAGTAAAGTATGCTGAACTGTTAGAGCTGGTGGTGATCCAGTTTACATGCTGGCTACTAGAAAATTCATACTAATTTCAAAATTCATCTTGAATGTCATAAGAAAGCAATATAATTTGCATCCCCACTTTGAATAACTCTGTTTCTGACCCAAATGCTATTGGCTTTAACTAGAAAAAGGAAGGTGGGTCTGACACTGCTCAGTTTTCCCCAGCCTAGCACTTCAAGTCAATGGGAAGTTTGGGCATAGGTTCTGACCCTAAACATACTACAGTTAATGGAAAGAGTCCTTTTGACATCAAAGGGAGCCAGAACAGACCCATGGCAAAGTTGAATAATTAAGTCCCTAATGTATGAGTAACTCCTAGTAAATAATAATAGACGTTACATATGTGCAAGAGCATAATAGATTCCATGCTCATGTGGAAACAGAAGAGCACAAAAGGACATTCACACCTTTTACTGGTAGACTTTGCCTGACCATGCAGTTCAGCCACACACTAGAAACAGGCTAAATTCTAAAATCAGTTAAAACTACACGGCTCCACTGAAGTAAGTCTTTAACTGAATATAGCAGAATAAACCAGTAGATGTAACTAGAAGATTTGGACCAATATAAAGTCTATGAAAAATTTGCCAGAAAAACTCACCAAATCCAGAACATGTTTCAAGCATTCAGCATGTTCAAATTAACATGCTGGTCACAAATTGATCACCTTCATGCATTCTGACTCTTACAACTCTCAGCACTCTTTTGTTTCTACTGCAAAGGTAAATAGAGAAATCTGAGACAGCTTTCCCTTTAAACTTTCTTTGTGGTCATTTTGATGACAGGAACATCTGATAATTGGAAGTGACATACTTCTAATAACTACCTAAGAAATGAGAAGTAAGATACACTACATCTCAGTGAAGAATTAAGGAGGAAACAGACATGAGAGAATGCATACTTACAACTTTCATTATATCTTAGCTGTAAGTTTGGAAATAAAAAAGCTGGATTTATTAATGGTATGATCCTCAAATGACATATTGTCATCTTGTAACCAGTTTAAGAATAAGTTTGTTGGTGGCTTGGTATTTGTTGTATTTTAAGAATATAGAGCGACATATGATGGATTTAGACTCCAATTGTGACAAAGTACAAGCTACATTCTGCTTAATCTTTAGAAGAGTGTTGGACAGAATGGAGAATAGTGACATGTTTATCAACACCTCAGAGTGGAATTATTTACAGAGTGATGTATTCTTCACTTCAGCTAAAGCTACTTATTCTTGGTTCTATTAAATAGTCAAAATGTCCTGTCCAAGAGTTAAAAAATAGCAAGTTTTTATCACTGAGAAGGGTGTGGAATTACCTTACATTCGACCACAAAATGGAACTTCCACTGCTGCCTATAACAACTGCTTTAGTTGTAAGTTGCAGAAAAGTTATCTTCAAAGACACAGGCATGTTTGGAGCAGATCTTATTTTTCACTTTGTAAACTTCATCTATCACAGCTTTCTGAGCGCGCACATAGCCATCCAAAAAGCACACAAACTTAACTAGATAAGAAATCTGCACACAAAACCATCCTTTGCCTCAAGAACCCCCCAATGCTGCCAACCCAAGCATTCAAAAGTAATGAGTCATGTCCCCCAAAATCATGAGATTAGATTTTAAATCCTATTTAATAGAGACTGGGTTATTTTTATTTGACTTTCATTATTTGAAGTCCTAGGGTGCACTTGGTTTTCAATATTTTCAACACAACCTTAAAGGCTAAAAACTCCCTTTTTCAAAAAAAGGAAAGCGGAGCTTCTTGTGTTGCACAGGACTTCTGGAGTATGGCTTTAAAAACCCACAAAATACTGTAAGATTCAATAAAGCTGTGACATTTAGACAGAAATATCCCATTGACTTCAAAAAAGGCCTAGGCAGGGAAGAACTAAGCAGTATCAGACCCATCCTCCTTTATGTATGTAAAACAAAAGCATATGGTTCAGAAGCACAGTTGTTTAAAGTGAGAATGCACATTATATTGCTTGTTTATGACATTCCAGATGAAATTTTAAAGTCTGTATAAATTTTCTAGTAATCATCTTATAAATTGGATCCAGAGCACCTTTAGCAACATTGTTCCCTTCTCTATCCCTCAAGCAAAAGCTAAGTCATTAGGGCCAGGTACAGACATTACACTTTTACCAGTATAAGTAACAGGAATTCTGGTCTATACCCAAAAAAGAACAACATTTCAGCACACAGACTGGTTTTAAAATGGCAGAACCTGATCCCTATCAATAGGGAATAAGGTGCAGTTTCCCAAAGGGCAGAATAGGTACATGCATTGAGAAAAACAGATGATATGGACCGGCTTTATAAGTGTTCTGGAGCAGGGGTGTAAAACTTACTGTTTGTGGGCTGTAGCCAGCCCATAAGCCATGTTGTGTGGCCCATGGAGCTAGTAGAGGAGGCAGACATTCAAAGGCAAGCAAGCAGAGGTGGGATCTGCAACTGAAATCCAGGACATGGAACCCCATTCATGATGTATGTTGGTGATGTGCAGGGAAGCAACAACTGAGTTATCTTCTGTGGTTACTGACACCGTTCACCAGTGGCCACTCACTCTGCTACTACTGAGGCATGTGGCTCCAGCCCAGAAGGATGCCCATGGGCCAGGGAGAGTTTGACATCCCTGTTCTAGAGAATCTCAGCTCCAATTGGATTTAAGAATCACTATTTAGGTTTCTGAATGCAGAGAAAAATAAAACCTTTAAACCATGAAACAAGTACAACTGATATAGTAGTTTGCTTGAGCTTGCAGATAGTCTGAAATAGTAGCTCCTTGGTATGAACTGGCTTATTCATTTCAAGGTGTATTAATTCAGCTGCTAATGATGATATGTTACATATTAATAGTGTTAATTATCTCACTGCTTGAAACTAGCCAGGAGAGGAGGAAATTAAAATGTGTATCTAACAACAGACTGTGAGTTTGACGAAGGAGACAGAATTAGTTTAGTTTCCTTGAAGGTGCTCAGCTTTCAAAGTTTGGGAAACAAAGGAGCATTATCATGTAGCTACAATGAGCAGAAAGTGGAGAATGCTTTCCCCTGTCCTCTGCCAGTCACAGAGTTGGTACAACACATCCTGCATAAACACAGTTCATAAACAACTACTAGGTTGAAGCCTGCTTGCATAAAAATGTGCACCTAATAATTATCAACTGAAAAAATATCTGCAAATCACATCTGTTCATGCACAATTCACAAAAAGAAGAAAAGATCCAAGCAATTAAATTGCTTTTCCAAATAATGGTCTATAGCAGACCATTTATTCAGCTCATTTGCCATAAAAAAAATCTTTCTACCTTGATGTTTGTGCCAGCAAAAGATTTGAAGATAATGTGCCCATCCTTTCCTTTTCTTAAACAAAATATACATATTTATTAGGGCTGTGCGAAATGGAAGCATTTCATTTTGACCAGTGTTTTGGCAGAATGGCATTTCATTTTGACTCTTGCTTTGAGTTGAAACGGCTGTTCTGGTTCATTTTGCCGAAACATTTTGCTGTGTCAACCCTGTTTCGACATTTTGCCCCTAAGATATAATGGGGAAGGACAAAACAGGCTATAACTCTGTTAATTCTACCCAGAATTGGATGAAACTTACAGACATGGTAGCCCCTCCTGAGGGCATGAAGCATGCCAAGTTTAAAAAAGACAGGTGCAGGGAGTTCAGAGAAATTGCACCCCAAATTCTTGAGAGAAAAACTCATGTCACTTGTATATGTGAAGCCACAGCAGGGTCAAAACTGTAGGCTTGCTAGCCCCTGCTGTGGCCACAAAGCCTGCCAGCTCTCAATGACATCGGTGCAGCAGGGCTTGGGGTTCTGGGGCCCTGCAACTCTGGCTGCTGACAGGCAAAACTCATGACATGGGTGTGTGTGACACTGTGTCTGTGTTCAGGTGCGCCCTTCCTGGCAATGGGGCATCTGCACAACATAGCAGTGTGCCCCAGTGAGGCCTCCTCCTCCCCTACAGCCTCATCCCAGTCCACCGCTGGAAACAATGGCAGGTGAAAATAACGGAGCTGGCTCAACAGCAACAGCACCAGCAGCATCTAAGGTAGCCAAATAGAACTGTCACAGAGCCTTTCTTGTTATAAAGGAATTGGCAGCAAGAAGTAAAGATGTTGTGTTGGATATATGTTACTCGTGGTGTGCGTGATAGCTTATCTTGTGTTTTTGTGTTTTTTATGTTTATTATGAAAAAAAAAATGGAATAGTTAGAGAAATATCTCTTAGGAAGCTTTCAGGTTGAAAAACCCTTTGTCAGGCTGAGGAAGTACCTGCAGTTGGTGTGTCTCCTGGTCATGGATGGAAGGAATAGTAAAGAAGCCAAAGGCTGGCCTGGCAGGCAATGCAGGCAAGAAAGCCAGTCAGTGAAAATGGAAATGGAAGCGGCAGGGGGTGAGGGACAGACTGGGGTGGGGGGTCGGGGGCAAAGAGAGATGTAGCAGCAAAGGAAAAAGTGCACAGTTGCCTGGGAAGTCAGATGTCCGGCAGGTCGCCGTGTGTCTAATCACATTGAGACCATGAGTTTCTGTACTACTACCTAGGAGTCTGATGAAGTGCAGTTCATAGGCCCAGCTCTGATAAGCAGTTTATAATTTCAAAGAAGCACCTAACCTCATCACTAGAACTGAAGCCAACTTCCTACAGCTCAAAACACAAAGCCTGCCATCTATCTCCAGTACCCCCACAAACTGCACACCAGAACCTATCAAACACAACAATACCTACCTGTGGGGGTACATTCCTCACCAAAAAAACACTCTGCCTCCAGTCTCTCAGGCCTGATCCTGAGACGGAACAAATTACCAACCACTTTTCACAGCCAGGCCTATGAACTTCACTTCATCAGTCTCCTAGGTTCAGAAACTCATGGACTCAGTATAGATTAGACAGTGGAATTCTGACACATTGCAACCTGCCGGACATCTGACTCCCCAGGTCCCTCTGCACTTTTACCTGTGCTGCTACATCACCCTTTGCCCCTGACCCCCCCGCCCAGTGCCTCCATTTTCATTTTCACTGACTGGCTTTCTTGCCTGCATTGTGTGCCAGGCCAGCCTCTGGCTTCTTTACTATTCCTTCCATCCAGGACCAACTGCAGGTACTTCCTCAGCCTGACAAAAGGGTTTGTCAACCCGAAAGCTGGCATCCCAGACAGCTAAGCCAAGCACACCGGGAGCCTTACAACTGCACAGCAACCAACAAGCATCAGGCCTATCAAAGACGTGACAGGTCTGGGCTTTCCCCAGCCAAGACTGTGTGCATGCGTGTGTTAGCTGGAGGTTATGGTGCATCCTACGCAGCTTTCACCAGAGGATCATTGGTCCTGGCATTTACCGGGCTGCTGCACCGCCAGCAGTACCACCAGGCCTCCCTACCCTGGCAGGGTGCAGTTTTAGTGGTCATGCCCAGGACCTGGGGCCTCCTCCTTCCCCATAGCCCCATCCCATACCTCCAAGTTCATCCTGGCAGGTGAATGAGCTCAGCAGGGACATGTTCTTCCCCTGCTGGCTGGCAATGCGGTTAGTGCCCTTTCAAGCTGAGAGCAGGGCATTAACTGTTTTTTTTGGGTTTTTTTAAATGAAAAAAGGAAATAGGTGTGGATGGAGTGAGGTGGGTGGCATTCAGTCTATCTGTTCCTGAAGTTTAGGGAACCCCAGCAGCGGGAGATTCACCTTCAGGAACACCAGCTGCTCCACCAAACCAGCATCCAAGCAGGTGCGGTGGGGTGTCACTACATCCCCAGAGATGCTGAACACCCTCTCGCTTGGCACACTGGTCAGTAGACAGGACAGGTGTTGCCAGGCAACTGTGGCCAGATCTGGGCACACTGGGCTGAGGCTTGCCCAGTAGACCAAGGGGTCACACAGCAGTGGCTACACATCCTCAGCAAGATAGACAGCCACCAAGGTATGAGCACTACCTGCCTGATGCTGGGGTCTGGTGGCTCTGGACCCCACCATAAAAGCCATGCCCTTAGCCCATATTGGCAGTGCCTGTGGTGGAGGACAAAACTGGCTTGTGGATGGCGTGCTAACATGAGGCAGTGGATCCCCCTGTTCCACGTCCCCCCGCCTCTACAATTCTTCCTCCCTGACTTTCTTTTCCAGCACCTCCATCCACTGATTCAGTGTTTGGCTGCCACATACGGTGCCCTTCACCCTTAGGTCACACATGGGACTGTACTGGACCGCAAGGGATCAAGCCATTTCCTGATGCCCTCCTTCAGCCACCTCACCAGTGCCTGCACATCTGATGACAATGGCCTGCCCCAGCCAGGAACATTGATCCCCTGGAAGCTCTTCATTTGGCTCTGAAGTTCCCTCACTATGGGGATCACCTGGCTAAGGAGGACATCAGCAGCACTGAGGCTCTTGGTGGCCTCAAGGAAGGGCTTGAGGACCACCAAGATCTGGGAGATTGTATCCCACTCAGCTTTGTTCAGGGGGCCACTGATCCTGATCTCCCCAAGCAGGGCCATCTCATGGATGGCCTTCTGTTGCTCCACCAGTCTCTCAAGCATCAGGTATGTGGAGTTCCACTGAGTCTCCACATCTTGCATGATTTTGTGCTGTGGGATGTTCAGTTCTGTTTGTTTGTCCTGCAGCATTTTGCCCCACTTGATGCTTCGGTGGAAGTAGCCTGCCACCTTCCTGCATTTGGAAATGAGCTTGCTGGTGGTGCTGGCACCATCACCGGCATCCCTGTCTCCCTCCAAGGTGTCCCTGACAAGGTAAAACTTGTGTGCTACAAAGGAGATGCCAACAAAGTTGGCATCATGGACTTCCTTGACCATATTGGCCCCATGGTCATTGACCATGAAGCCGTGGGTGAGCTCACCCTGCCCAGCAAGCCATGCCTGCACCAGGCGGTTCATGGCCCCCATGATCTCTGCTGCTGTGTGGGACTCATGCAGCACCTCGGCTTGAAGGGCAGCCCACCGATGGCCTGACTGGTCACACCAGTGCCCTGTCAGGGACAGGTAGGCATGATCTCCAACCTGGCTGCTCCAGATGTGTGAGGTGAAGTGTAAGGCCACCTGCGGACCTGCCTTGCACAGTTCATCCCTCAAGTACTCCGTGCATGCTTCATACAGGGATGGCACCACCTTCCTACTGAAGATGGTGCATGTGGGCACTTGGTATGATGGGACTGCAAGCACCATGAGCTGCCTGAACCCTGGCAGCTCAACGAAGGAGAAGGGCTGGCCATCAATAGCAAGCATCTCCCCAATGCTCTGGGTGAACTTGCTCAGCCTTGCAATGCACCCCACTTTCTGTCTGCCTTTCCCCCACTGTTCCAGTGTGGCCTGCTTCTGCTTTGGGGGGACGGGAGGTTTGAAGCGTGTGGGATACTTCCCTTTGGGCTCACTCCCACTGGTGCCAGGCTAAGGAGGAGCAAGAGCAAGGAGGTAGTGCCTGTGGAGATGCATTAGCATCCCTGTGGTGGTCATATGTTTTGTTACCTTGCCCCAGCTGGTTTTGGCTCAGCAGTGCAGGCAGATAGTGTACGTGGGATCATCTGCCAGCTCAAAATGATCCCAGACCACACTACCAGCTCACTTCTGAGGTCTGGGTGCATCTGTGGATGCTTCTGCACTTTCCCTCTCCTTAGTAGGCAGAGGCACAGCAAGAGGAGCGGACTCAGCTGATCCACTTGCGTCTACCTCTACATAAACCTCCTCCAAAGTGCCTTCTGGGGAAGGAGACCTGGCTTGAAGGGAAACTTGAGGGATGTCAAGCACAAACTCAGCTGATTCCCCCTCCTTCCCCAGAATTTCCCTTGCTAGGGTACTAAGATCCAAATCCAGCGCCAGCTCTTCTTCTGGCACTGGAAGGCTCAGCATGGGAAGTGACAAAGGGGTGGAGTGGGCTGCTGTGCTGGTGCTGCTGGTTGTGGTTGTCATCATGGTGGGGATGGGGTGGGTTATGGCTGCTGCATCTGGACAGGATGCAGTCTCAGGCACAGGCAGTGGCTGTGGCACTGCTACCCTCTCCTTGCGGCTTGTAGCAGCCTCATCCCTTTTAGCTGGAGGAAAGAGGCTGCATCTCAGTTTGGTGGGGGTGGACCCTCTCCCCCTTCTTCCACCCCTCCCTGAAGGCTGGCCAGTGTGGCCACCTGCCTTTCCACCACACTTCATGATGTGTTTCATGTCTTCCTTTTCAAGAAATATATAGATGTATTTGCGTTTCTATATAAGCTGAAAACTGTAGGTGTGGTGCAGTGACGAGATTTACGAACCGGATAGAAATATGTCCGTGTGTGTAGAAAAACTCAAAGCGAGCTGAGTTGCAGTAATGAGATTTATGAACCCGATAGAAATATGTCTGTGTGTGTAGAAAAACTCAAAAGCGTTGGTGTGTTGGAAAGAATGACCGTGTTAAAACAAATATATATAGTAAATTCCTATATAGAACAAATTCGATTGTAACCCTATCCAATAGAAGATTCAAAAGAATAAATCAATGAATATAATAATAAAATAAAAGCACCTACAAAAGAAGGTATTCTGAAATCCCTCTTGCTAGGGTAGCAAGCAGGAGGAATCCTTTAGGAAAAATCAGTGCTCCTAGCTGTAGTGGTCTGACAGAGAGCTGCTAGAACAGACAGCTCACTAAGTGACCCCACAGCAGAAAGCAGGGCAGTTCAAAAAATGCTGCCTTTTATGAAGTTTTTCTGTCCCTCCCCCAGAGCACTGGGGTTGGAAGGGACCTCAGAGAAGGGTGACAGGCACTGGCCAGCTACATAGGTCAATAAAGAGAGCACTCCTGCACCCCACCACTTTCCCCCCTCCTCCCCCTCCCTCCCCTTACTTTACTTTCTGTTTCCCTGAAGCGAAGCCATTAAAAGTAAGCCCAGCTTCAGTTGAAATTGAAAACGTTTCAAACTTTTTGAAAATTTCAACCTGCCCTGGTTCATTTTGACCCTGTTTTGAGCCTCTCTGGTTCGTTTTGACTTTGCTGTTTCGAGGTCAAAACGGCTCAAAACAGTGTCAAAACAAAACGTAAGGTAAAATTTCACACAGCCCTAATATTTATCTCTTTACTTTAAAGTGCATCATCTAAATGCCCACACAAGCCAAAGGGAACTCTCTCCTCAGGGTCAGGCTGCAAACACCATAAATTCATTATTGAGTAAGGTCTGAGAATCAATCAGTTTAAGAAAATATCTTTAGCCTTAATATTTAGAGTCGATAAATAATATGTGCCCTAGATGCAAACTCACCTGTGCTTTGGAGATCATTTCATATTACATTTACTAAAGAATTTGGTTAAGCATACTAGTCACAGTTCAGAAAACCTCAAACAATTATTGACCAACATTTTAAAAACCTCAGAATTAACCCATAAGCACTAAGTATTTTGAAATGAATAGCTAAAAAATGCTTAAAGGCTACTATTTTCCAAAGGGATTCTCTGAAAGAAAGATTTATGAACAGCATTTCTAAGCATTTCTGTGAAATGCCAGTACAAATAACTTAGTGTTGTTTACAAATATGCTCTTATCACTTGAAAGTGATGACTTTTTGGTCTTCTTATAATGTTACTGAGGCCACTGTTTCCCTTATTAAGATTTCAGGATTGCTAATATACTTACGTTCTATGTTAATGACTAAATGGTTTAAATGCCTTCCCTTCCATCGTCAGTGTACCAGTATTTAACCATCTTCTTTATTGTCATATTAAAAACATCTGGTATTGCTATTATTCAGCCACACAACTGGGGGAGGGGCAGGAAGGTAGTCTATGTAAGATACAGTACAGAAAAGGGATGTGAGTCCAACTTGCAGGTGCATAAATAGAGTTTTTCTGAATTTCCTGTCATGTTGATTTGCAATATATATTTACCTATAGCCTACAGAGGCTTTTCATGTTTTCCCAATCACTTCCTGGTTCCTAACTTTTGTTTGCACAGCAATGTTTCTAAAAGAATAGATGAAGGAATTCTAGGACACATGAAGGGAGCATCATTTTGTGTCCCTTTCTCATGCTATTTCACCCATAAAACCATTGCCATAATCATAATATACAATGATTCAGGCAGATTCCTATGATCTAGAACTGATACCTCTCTGTGGAGCCTGTATGAGGCCACAGACTTTGGTGTACATTTACACACACCAATTAGTCCCACTGAGTACCTGCTTTTTGTGTACTCTGGCAGGAACAGGCTAAATAAAATTTACCAAGCAATTGTTTGTGAATCTTTATATCTACAGTACATTTAAGGAGAGCTTTCACCTCCAGAAAGCTTAGTACATATGCTTATAAAAGGAGGCGAGCAAAGCTGGTACCCATTCTTTCATTCTGCAGCACCCATTTGGGATAAAAGACGATTCAAATCCAAGGACCTAATTCTGGATACTGTGAACCCAATGAGATTGCCTTTGACTTTACTGGAAGTATGCCAGGACCCCAGATTTGTTTGCAACACCAGAGTACTGACCCTTATTACACGAGTGATTTTTATTTTGTTAAAAGAGTCAGTGTAACTGTGATAGGGCTATTCACTGAAGTAAAGATTGCTTGAGAGGGGTGCAGTATTGAATCCTGAATGAGAGAGTGGCTGAAATGGCAGTGCTTATGAAGAAACAAATTAATGAGCTGGCTAATTCAAGGGAGTTCCATTATGTTTTGACAGGGGTGACTGTGGTAGAAATACTCATACAACAGACTTCCAAAGCAGTCAGTGCCCAAAACATAATATGGTCATGGACATTAACCGGACAATACAAAGATGCCAGCATGAAAGTTATGAAAATTGTCATTTACCAACTATATTAGAAGAAAAAAAGGTTTCAGCACTGAAAAAACTCCATTTCAATTTGAAAACAGATTTCAGTTTAAAGTTTGTTGCATTAAAGTTAAAAAAAAGAGCTTTAGTTTTTAATGTG
The DNA here is from genome assembly GCF_000455745.1 of Alligator sinensis. Lineage (NCBI taxonomy): Eukaryota > Metazoa > Chordata > Crocodylia > Alligatoridae > Alligator > Alligator sinensis. The sequence continues at coordinate 2,094,508 of NW_005842012.1, read as the reverse complement.
AACTGTATCACCTTAACAGCACTGGCCATCAGCTCTTACAGCTTTTGCAACGGTTTCAGGTAAGAGTTCTTCAGACTGTGCAGCTTAACTGTGCAGCATTGTGACTGTGCAGCTTAAATCAGGACATCCAAATCATTTTTCCATTTGGTTCCATTAGGCTGTCCACCAATGTTAAAAATAAAATTGTTCTTTCAGAATGATCCCAAAGATTGGCAACTTTATTAAGTCTATTCCAGGCATGTAGAGCTTCTGAATTAAATTTAATCAGAATTAAGTGCAGTGGTAAAAAAGCTCAGATTACTTACTTCCCAACTAATTGTATTATACTTGATTTATGGCAATTCTGAGACCTTCTTGTACATAACTTCATGTCTGTGTACTTTACCACAAGGACTTGATCAGTTAAAAAAGATATTAGACAACTTTTTTTTATTACCAGCTAAGACTAATACTATAAACTCAGAGATTAAACAACATGTACAGACTCATGTCTGGGCATTTCAGTTTTCAAGACACATTGCCAGAGCTCATTTTTTAAACTTACTGCCTTATTTGACAATCTAAACTCGCTTCATAGAAAAATGGTCACTCTGAAAAACTTTTGACAAGTCACACCATCTAATAAAAACCAGATTTCAACATGTCCCCTAATTTAAAGAAATAACTAAACAACATACTTACGGTAGAGAGGTTTTGGAATACATATCCAACTGCCAAAAGTAAAACTTCCATCAACTTAAATATGTAGTTATCTTGAACCATAATTTTTAAAGTATCTCTCTCTATTCATGTACAAAGAAGGACATGAAGGACAATGTAGAGAACTTGGGGAAAAAAGGATATTTCCCTGAAAACAGATTGTAGACATCAGGCAAGAGAAAACTTCATTTTTGCTGGGGTTTTTTGCTGGTCCCTGTAGGTCACTACTATGGTGGTTGGTCTGTTTTGTTTGTAAAGCTAAAATTAGTAAATTTGCCTTTATTTCACTCTGAAGTATTGAAGCCTTATTGAGTACAAGTTCTTTCTGCAAGGGAAACTTTCCTTAAGTCACACTTAACAGACAACAGAGACAACTTCCTTCCTTCCTCAATACTCGTGCTCTGACTCTGACCTTTCCTGTCTAGAAGGCTTTTTGTCAGATTTCAAAATGGCTGTGGGATATGTTGGAGACCTGGTTCCAATCAGGAAATTTGCTGTTGTAAGTGTCATAGAATAATATCACAATCACATCACTTTTTATATAAGATTATGATTGTTGAAGTCAATAGGATATTTGCCACTGACTTTAATGAGGGTAGGATAAGGTCCAAAATCCTTACTAATGACTTGTTTCTTTATCAAGATTAATTATTTCATACCAACGTTCTCCTGAGTGTGCTTTGTCTGGCTACACCACATATTCTGGGTTGAGTTAAATATTTGTTTTTAATTGGATAGAGCCAAAATAATTTTGGATGGCAATTCTTTTTACATAAAAAATCCCACATATTCTTCTGAGTGACCATATTAAAATCCTGGTTTTAAAACATCTTCTGATTATTAATCATGGTTACAATGGTGTATATTTTTAAAGTTTATTTGCTTGCTGTGTTATGATAGAGATTGTCTCCTTCAGATAAAATATCTTTAACCCAGGAAATGTTTGCATTCTAGCTTTAACAATTTTCTTGAAGTATATTTTTCATGAAGTACATTGACTTTTACTGTGTGAACTACAAGCACGTTGTATACTTCCTCTTACACCTTAATCACTTTTAGTTTCTCTTATGTTTTATTTTTATTGTATTGAGAGGTATATTCTGAATTATCTAAAAAAATATAGGTTTTTAAAAAGAGAAATATTTGTAAATATATCAAAATGTAATAGTAAATTAAATTGTTGAAAAAAATTTGCAAGTTTCTCCTACTATTTTACACTTGCCAGTAATTGTCCCTACCTATGCCTTCTCTCTCTCTCTGTCACACACACACACACATTCCCAAAGAGGTCACTACATTACCATAGAAAGTATTTCAAATGCTTAAGATTCTGTCTAGTAAATGCTTTAAAGATATGCTTTTAAATGTGTTACATACCCAAATTACACAATGAAACAGATGAGTTCAATTAACAACAATATGGAGAAGCAGGATGCTTTTTGCCATATTTGATGTCTCCAGAAGTTATAATGTAATCCATCGTGACCACTGCCTTAGATTACATTACTGTCTTACCCTCTACACAGTGTGGAGGTAAACTTCTACTCAATTTTTTGAGGTTGCTTAAATAAACTTGTGACAGGGGGCCTCCTGGGGCCGAACTCTGTGGCCCGCCCACCTGTCACCGTGACAGGAGGCCTACTCAGGGCTGAGCTCTTCGTGGCCCGCCCTCCTGTCTCTGGGCAACCGCCCACTTATCTCCCCCGCCACGCCTTTGATGATAATTGATTCGTATATCGATGTCAATTAAGCGGGAGGCTGCCCATTGTAATGCCCCGATGCCAGGGGGCGCTCTGCAGCTCCGACCTCCCCTAATACCACAGCCCAAGCCTCGCAGATGGCATCTTGATGTTAACACTATCACCGGCCCCATACTGGGCCCCAGAATCGTCCTAACAGGACCCCACTCTGATCCTTCCTGTCAGGCAGCCACTCTGCCTTCATCCGGGCTACCTAGCCCCCCCGAAGCTATCTTCCCCTCTCGGGTGTGGTTCCCCCTGAACCTTCGGCTACCTGGCCCTGGCCCACCTCAAGGCCAGTCGGGACCCCAGGTCCCCGGCTCTTGGGCGTCCCTCGCGGTGGGCCCCTGGCCCTTTTGACTCTCCTAGTCCTGGCCCCAGCTTGGGCCAGTCGAGGGTACTCTCTCCTTCAGGCTGGGGCTCTAGCCCCTCACTCTTCC
>NW_005842012.1:2081822-2091240 GCF_000455745.1 Alligator sinensis | reverse complement strand
CCTAGGCCTCAAAATGGCTGCCCTAATCAGGCACCTGGAGGCTGCCAGCTCCAGGCCCTTAAAGTGGCAGAGACACCCTGTGCTCTGCCACAAAACTGTTACCAAAATACCATTCATTGTATCCCAAATGATATAAAACAGTATCAGGCCACACCAATAAGTTCATCCAGTTTCAAAATTAAAATAATTTTAAAGGAATTATGTAAGAAAATAAGGCAAAAAAATGCCATCACAATTGAGAAGACACTGCTGCTGATGATAAGGACAATGATGATGATGATGATGACAACGATTATTACTATTAAACATAATTATTATTAAAAACAAAACAGTAACAAAATAAAATAATAACAACACAAAGTCCTGTGGTTGTACCTAGCATTAAAATTTAGAGGGCCCAAAAATTTAGAAAATATAAGGTTTTTTTTCAACCAAATGTATACTAATTTCTATGGACACTATAATGGAAACAAACATTGCTGTCTAACAAAATAGCTCTCTTTATATTTTCAGTTTTACTTTTTTCATTAACCGCACATTAGTCATTTTCCTTTAAGTTTTTTTGTGGGTTTCTCACACTGTAATATGGAAAGCCCTTGGCCCGGCTGTATGAGCATTCGTGATCATCTGGCCAGGTGCCAGGGGATTGGAAACTGGCTAATGTGGTCCCCATATTTAAGAAAGGGAGGAAGGAGGACCCAAGTAACTATAGGCCTGTCAGCCTCACCTCGGTGCTTGGGAAGATCTTGGAGAGAATCATCAAGAAGCACATGTGGGGGGCCAGCAGGGGAGATCATGCTCAGGGGCAATCAGCATGGGTTCACCAAAGGCAGGTCCTGCCTGACCAACCTGATTGCCTTTTATGACCAAGTAACTAAATCCTTGGATGATGGTGTCACCGTGGACGTAGGCTTTCTAGACTTTAAGAAGGCCTTTGACACTGTCTCTCACCCCATATTCATCAATAAATTAAATGACTGTGGCATTGATGCCTGCACAGTTGGATGGGTAAAAAATTGGCTGATGGAGCACACCCAGAGAGTAGTGGTGAACAGGTTGTACTCAACCTGGCGAGATGTGAGCAGTGGGGTACCCCAGGGCTTGGTTCTCGGGCCCGCACTGTTTAACATCTTTATCAGTGACTTGGATGAGGGGGTAGAAAGCACTCTGTCCAAGTTTGCTGATGACACTAAGATGTGGGGCGAGGTGGACACACTTGAAGGGAGAGAGAGGCTGCAACTAGATTTAGACAGACTACAAGAGTGGGCAGGTGAGAATAGGATGGGGTTCAACATAGACAAATGCAGGGTGCTGCACCTTGGGAGAAGGAATCTACAGCATACATACAGGCTTCTTGAAAGCAGACATGGAACGGGATCTTGGAGTCATTATTGACTCCATGATGAACATGAGCCCTCAATGCAAGACCGCAGCCAGCAAGGCCAGCCATACCTTGTCATGCATCCAAAGATGCATCTCAAGCCAGTCCAGAGAGGTGATACTCCCTCTCTATTCGACTTTGGTCAGGCCGCATTTGGAGTACCGCATGCAGTACTGGGCGCCGCACTTCAAAAGGGATGTGGCCAGCCTAGAGAGGGTTCAGGGGAGGGCCACCAATTTGGTGAGAGGGCAGCAGGACAGGCCCTATGAGGAGAGACTGAGGGACCTGAACCTGTTCAGCCTCAGCAACAGGAGGCTGAGGGGGGACCTGGTGGCTGCCTACAAACTCATCAGGGGAGATCAACAGCAAATAGGTAGAGCTCTTTTCTCCCCAGCTCCACCTGGGGTGACAAGGAACAATGGTAATAAGCTGATGGAGAATAGGTTTAGGTTAGAGATCAGAAGGCAATATTTTACAGTTAGGGTGGCCAGAATCTGGAACCAACTTCCCAGGGAAGTGGTCCTCGCCCCTACCTTGGGCAAATTCAAGAGGAGGTTGGATGATCACCTGTCTGGGGTCTTGTGAACCCAGCATTCATTCCTGCCGGGGGTCAGTCTAGATGATCTGTTCAGGTCCCTCCTGACCCTAGCTACTATGATACTATGAGAACTTACATAGAAAAGAAAAATACTTTGAGAAATATGAATGTTTTATCACAAAAAACAAGTTAAATCATTTTAAAAGACTGAAGTTGACAATGTTTTTTTTATACAAAGTATTTGCCTTTTCCCCTGATTTTATCTGCCCTGGAATTTTACTTTATTTAACTGTACTAATTAGTACTCTTGACAGCTGCAATAAAGCTTGAGCTGCATTCAGACTTATGGCCTCACATATACAGGTATTAGTGTAGTTGCTCCTGAAGTTGCAGAAATCTATAAAGGTTAAAACAGGCTTCATAGAAAACTTCTATTGTTTTCTTTAAACTACATGCAAGATTATATTCTCATTCCCTCTACAATATTTTCTAATATTGCACATAAACCATTCTGCATAAAACAATGCAGTATGCAGTATCAAACTACTATGGCTTATAGGACCCCAATACAAAGTTCAGAAAAAGTCTTGCAGATAGTTCCAGGTTTTTAAACTAAACCTCAAGATACTCTTTCTTCTGTATAGCACTTATTAAAGCAAAGATTGCATGTCCATTACACATTAGTGTCTTAACAAATCAATATTAACTACTCAGCAAGGGCAAATTATGCCTGACCAATCTGATTGCTTTCCATGATGAGATGACTGGCTCAGTGGATGTGGTATAGCTTGATTTTAGCAAGGCTTTTGATACAGTCTCCCACAACATTCTCTCAGACAAGCTAAGGAAGTAAGGGCTGGATGAAGGTGGATAGAAAACTAGAGAACTGGCTGGAATGTCAGGCTCAGAGGGTAGTAATCAATGTCTCAATATCTAGTTGGCAACTGGAGTGCCCCAAGGCTTGGTCCTAGGATCAATTTTGTTCAATATCTTCAACAACAACTTGGAAGATGGCATACAGTGCACCCTTAGCAAGTTTGCAGATGACACCAAGTTAGGGGGAGTAGTAGATATGCTGGTGGGTAGGGCTAGGATGCAGAGTGATGTAGAAAAATTGGAGGATTGGACCAAAAGAAATCTCACGAGGTTCAACAAGGACAAAGTCTTGCACTTAGGATGGAACAACCCCATGTACTGGTACATACTGGGGGCTGACTGGCTGGGCAGCAGCTCTGCAGAAAAGGACTTGGGGGTTACAGTGGGCAATAAACTGAATATGAGCCAAGAGCGTGCCCTTGTTGCCAAGAAGGCTAACAGTATCCTGAGCTGCATTGGTAGGAGTGCTGCCAACAGGGCAAGGGAAGTGTTTATTCCCCTCTATTCAGCACTGATGAGGCCACATCTGGAGTACTGTGTTCAGTTTTAGGCCCCCCACTACAGAAAGGATGTGGAAAAATAGGAGAGAGTCCAACAGAGGGCAATAAAAATGGTAAGGGGGCTGGGGCACATGACTTATGAGGACAGGCTGAGGGAACTGGGTTTATTTAGTCTAGAGAAAAGAAGACTGAGGGGATTTAATAGCAGCCTTCAACTACCTGAAGGGGGCTTCCAAAGAGGATGGAGTTAAACTGCTCTTAGTGGTGGCAGATGACAGAACAAGGAGCAACAGTCTGAAGTTGCACCAAGGGAAGTTTAGGTTAGATATTAGGAAGAATTTTCTCACTAGGAGGGTAGTAAAACACTAGAACAGGTTACCCAGAGAGGTGGTGGAATCTCCATCCTTGAAGGTTTTTAAGATCCAGCTGGACAAAGTGTTGGCTGGAATGATCTACTTGGGGATGGTCTTGCTTTGAGCAGGGGGTTGGACTAGATGACCACCTGAGGTCCTTTCCAATTTAATTTTATATGATTCTACCTATATGGTAGCATAGTCACAAAGGGCATTTATACACGTACCTTTTTTTGCCTGTGACATGCCACAGATCCGCCACTTCAGAGCAAACTCAATTAATCGAGTCTGCTCCACATGGGTGCTGACGTGCACTGCACTATGCCATGTGCAGTTGTATAAGGTGGTGGGGTCCCCCAAGGCTCTGTCCTTGGGCCTATACTCTTTAACATCTTTATTAAGGATGTGGACATTGGTATCAGAAGTGGACTGGCTAAGTTTGCTAATGACACCAAACTCTGGAGTAAAGCGTCCACACCTGAGGACAGGATAACGATCCAAGCTGACTTAGACAGGCTCAGGAAATGGGTGGAGGAAAACCTGATGGCGCTCAACACCAAAAAACGCAAGGTATTCCACCTTGGGGGGAAAAAACCCGCACCACTCTTATAGACTTGGCAGTGCTACGCTTGCTAGCACCGCGGCCGAAAGAAACTTGGAGGCATGATTGACCACAAGATCAATATAAGCCACCAATGTGATGTCGCAGCTGGTAAAGTGAGCAAAACTCTGGCTTGCATCTATAGATGCTGTTGCAATTAATAATGGGGTGCTTAGTGCTTGCTTAGGAAGACTGACAACACTTCCATCGATAATAAGCAGAAAGGCTTTATTAACTAAACAACGAGCTATATAGGAAAATGACAAGTAAGCTATTGCAATCTACAAACAAAACAAGCTATAATCAAGTCCAGTACATTTCTAGCCGTAATAGTGGTTTTCTCACCAGCATGGGCAAGGAAGTGGTTCTGATTTTTGCAGCCTATCACCAGGTGTGGATCTGTCACTGAGAGTGGTCAGCTGGGTACAGGTTATAATGGGCCAGTGTGGTGTTTCCCTTCTGAGATAAGCGCCCCTTGCTGCCAGCTCCATCTTTCTCTTATACTCATTCTTCAAAGCATATTTTTCTTGATGGGTTGAAGATCAGGGCCCAGACAAAGCTGAAAATGTGGAGGTCATTGTCTTTTGGTTGTGGAGTATATGAAATCCTTTTGGATCCATCTCTGGTTGTAGTGTGTGAAACTGACATGCATAAATCCCTTGATCACTCTGGAGGTTTGTCATTTGCTTAACTGTAGTGTCGCTTGATTGCTCAAGCCCAACACCCTAAACCAGGAGTATACTACTTGATTTAATTGCAGTAGGATTTGGTTACTTGACTTGAGCACTTCAGACCTTGACTTGTAAGGCACTGTATAGGTTGTTGTGATAACAGGGCAGAACCCAAAATATTTTCCAACTGGTAGACCCCTAGATTGGTGAGGGATCTGACAACAAGGAAGAGGCAATCACATTGAAAGGGGAACTTATTCATAATCAGTTTAGAGTAGGTGGGCATGGGATGTACTTGATACCAAAGTCAGAGATGAGATTAACTGTATTGTTATGTTTCACATGGTCCCAGCCATGAGTTTACATTCTCATGCAAAATGGCACTGATATTATAATTTAGTCATTTGAATACTGCACATAAACCCAGACAAGCTCGGTGTCTAACATACTTCTCAAGCAAATCTCAGAATGTCGTCCTCCCACTGTATTCAGCCTTGGTGAGGCTGCAGCTGGAGTACTGCATCCAATTCTGGGCTCCACAATTTAAAAAGGATGTGGAGAAGCTTGGGAGAGTCCAAAGGACAGCCACATGCATGATCAGAGAGCAGGAAAACAGGCCTTATAATGTGAGGCTGAGAGCCATGGGAATCTTCAGCCTGGAAAAGCGCAGGCTCAGGGGGGACCTGGTGGCTGCCTGTAAATATATAAGGGGTGTACATCAGGATCTGGGGGAACATCTGTTCACCAGCGTGCCCCAAAGAATGACAAAGTCAAACAGTCACAAACTCCTCCAAGACCGTTTCAGGAAGCACGTAAGGAAAAATGTCTTTACTGTCTGAGCCCCCATGGCCTGGAGCAAACTGCCTCCTGAGGTGGTGCAGGCACCTACTCTGGACTCATTCAAGAAATGCCTGGATGCTTATCTTGCTGGGATCCTTTAACCCCAGCTGACTTCCTGCCCTGACCTGCTCGACCGGGCTTTAAACTAAGCGCGCCGGGGGTTGGGGGGATTAGCGCCAATGCAAGCCCACTGGGCAAGCTTTCTAAATCCAGCAGGCTAAGGCACTTAAGGGAACCCACCCCTACCCTAGCCCCGAAATGATCTGTAGGGAAGGCAGGGGCCCCCACTGGGACACTTACTTACCTCTACACCAATGCCAGGAGCTTGGGGAATAAACAGGAGGAACTGGTCCTCCTGCTAAACAAGAATGACTATGAGCTCACAGGGATAACAAAGATCTGGTGGGACTCCACCTATGACTGGGTCACAGGTATACATTGCTATACCCTGTACAGGCGAGATTGTACAGATAAAAGGGGTGGAGGTGTAGCTCTCTATTTCAAGAACAGCTACACATCCCTGCAAATTGACATTGGCACCCACAAAGGAAAACTGAAGTCTCTCTGGGTTAAAATATGTGGGGAACGTGGCACAGGGAACATCATGGTAGGAGTCTACTACAGACCTCCTAACCAGAAACAAGAGCTGGACCAGGAATTTGCCAGGGAACTGGCTGAGGCTGCATGCTCTCAGTGCATGGTTGTCATGGGAGACTTTAACTACCTGGACATCTCATGGGAAAAGCACTCAGCCAAATACGATTGGTTGCAAAGCTTCCTCATGTGCGTGGATGAGCTCTACCTGACTCAAGAAGTCTATGGACTGACAAGAGGTAAAGCATTGCTGGAGCTGGCCAAAGAGGATGAACCTAGTCAGTGACCTAAGAATCGATGGGAAGCTGGGTGATAGTGACCACAAGCTGATCCCCTTTACTATCCATCACAAAGCTGGCAAGTCAGTCAGCAATACAGAAGTCCTCGACTGCAGGAAAGCTGATTTTGACAAGCTCAGGAGGCTCATTTTTGAGGCCCTAAGGGACCATGATTTGACTGGAAGAGGAGTCCAAGAGGAGTGGTTACTCCTCAAGGGAGTGATCCTGACAGCACAAGGGATGGCCATCCCATCTCAGAGGAAGGGTAACAAAGGGCAGAGCAACCCCCTTGGTTCAGAAAGGAACTTAAGAACCTTCTATGGCTCAACAGAGAGACTTATAAAGGATGGAAGGATGGAATTACCACCAATGAGGAGTATTCAGCACTGGTCCAGACCTGCAGGGAGTGGATCAGGAAAGCCAAGCCTGCAGTCAAGCTCCATCTGGCTTCACATATCAAGGATAACAAAAAGTCCTTTTTCAGATATGTAGGGAGTTGGAAAAGAAGCAAAGGTAACATTAGACACCTGTTGAACCAAATGGACAGAGGATAACCAACACCCAGGAAAAGGCCAATCTGCTTAATGGGTACTTCACATCAATCTTTTCATCAGTCACGAGACCGCCCTGACTAGCAAGACATGTGACGGCCAGGGTGAGGGCGTATTTACACCCAGCATCAGTGTTGATCTAATAAAGGATCACCTTGAGAGGCTGGACACCTTCAAGTCAGCTGGTCCTGATAGATTACACCCAAAAGTACTCAAGGAGCTGGCAGGTGTCATAGCCCAAACATTGACAAAAATATTCAAAACCTTGTGGCGCTCAGGTGAAGTACCTGAAGACTGGAAGAAGGCCAATGTGATACCCATCTTCAAGAAAGGGAGGAAAGTAGATAATGGGAATTACAGGCCAATCAGCTTGACCTCAATTCCTGGTAAGATTCTGGAGAAAATTATCAAAGACACCCTTCTGGATAAGCTGGCTGGGGGCAACATCCTGAGGGACAGCCAGCATGGGTTTGTCATGGGTAGATCTTGCCTGACCATCTCATCTCCTTCTATGACCAGGTGACATATCACCTGGACAAGGGAGAAGAGATTGATGTCATATATCTGGACTTTAAAAAGGCCTTTGATCTGGTGTCCCATTACCTCCTCATGGAAAAGTTGGACAACTGTGGCCTCAGTTACACCACAGTCCAATGGCTGGGAAATTGGCTCTGAAGTCGGACTCAGAGAGTAGTGGTCGATGGTAGCAAATCATTATGGTGCTCCATGACCAGTGGTGTCCCCCAAGGCTCTGTCCTTGGACCGGTTCTTTTTAACATCTTTATCAACGATGTGTACATTGGTGTCAAAAGCGCACTGGCTAAGTTCACCAATGACACTACACTTTGGGGCATCTCATCCACACCTGAGGACAGAATAGTGATCCAGGCTGACTTGGATAAACTTAGTAAGTGGGCAGATACAAACCTGATGACGTTCGATATTGATAAATGTAAGATACTCCACCTTGTGAAAAAAAACCTGCAGCATACTCGGCAGTGCTATGCTGGCTAGCACCACTGCTGAAAGAGGCTTGGGGGTCATGACTGACCACAAGATGAACATGAGCCACCAATGCAATGCAGCTGGTAAAGCAAACAAAACTCTGGCTTGCATCCATAGATGCTTCTTACGTAAATCTCAGGATGTCATCCTCCCACTGTACTCCGCCTTGGTGAGGCCGCATGGCGAGCACCACTGCTGAAAGAGGCTTGGGGGTCATGACTGACCACAAGATGAACATGAGCCACCAATGCAATGCAGCTGGTAAAGCAAACAAAACTCTGGCTTGCATCCATAGATGCTTCTTACGTAAATCTCAGGATGTCATCCTCCCACTGTACTCCGCCTTGGTGAGGCCGCAGCTGGAGTACTGCATCCAATTCTGGGCTCTGCAATTCAAGAAAGATGTCAAGAAGCTTGAGAGAGTCCAGAGGAGAGACACATGCATGATCAGAGTGCAAGAGAACAGGCTTTATGAAGAGAGGCTGAGAGCCATGGGACTCTTCAGCCTGGAAAAGCGCAGGCTCAGGGGGACCTGGTGGCTGCTTATAAGTACATAAGGGTTGTACATCGGGACCTGGGAGAACATCTGTTCACCAGAGCACCCCAAGGAAAAACAAGGACCAATGGTCATAAACTCCTCCAAGACCGTTTTAGGCTGGACTTAAAAAAAAATTTCTTTATTGTCAAGCCCCCAAGACGTGGAATAGACTCCCTCCAGAAGTGGTGCAGGCACATATTCTGGACTTACTCAAGAAATGCTTGGATGCTTATCTTGCTGGGATCCTTTGACCCTAGCTGACTTCCTGCCTCTGGGGCAGGGGGCTGGACTTGATGATATTCAAGGACCCTTCCAGCCCTAATGTCTATGAAATCTATTAAATCTATGTGGCTGTCCTTCCCTCTTTGAACTGGGCCCATAGGGTGTGTTTTTACACGTGCAAGTGCCGCAGCACTGGGCACTTTGAAAAGTACTTGGCACTGTGACACATACAGTTGTATAAGTGGCAAAATGTGCAGCAGCACACAGAAAATGGTGGCAGTGCACTTTTGAACTAAAGCACCTCTGAGGTGTTTTAGTTCAAAAGCACACCACTGCCATTTTCTCAGTGCTGATGTGCATTTTGCCACATATACCAGTGTTTCCCAACCAGTGTGCTGCGGCACACTGGTGTGCCGTCAGACATTAATGGGTGTACCACAGAATCTTGGAGGGGAGTGGCTCCCGCCAGG
>NW_005842012.1:2078154-2081791 GCF_000455745.1 Alligator sinensis | reverse complement strand
CTGGCTTCAGCCAGTGCTGCCACTGCAGCCCTGCACCGCCCCCATGGCCCCATGCCACCACCCCCTGCCCGTGTCCAGCTGCGCACTCCCACCTCCCCCCCCTACCCAACTCTGCATCCAGCCAGTGTGCTGTAGGATGGAAGAGGCCATGTAAGTGTGCCATGGGATGAATAAGGTTGGGAAACGCTGACTTATACAACTGCATGCATCACAGCACTGGGCGCTTTTCAAAGCGCCCAGTGTAGCGGCACTTGCATGTGTAAAAAAAGCCCTATGGGCCCAGTCCAAAGAGGAAAAAGACAACCAGCTGTGAAAGATTTGTAACAATGGAAGGTGGTGAAACAATCCTGCCTACCTTTGAACACACTTACTTATTTGCACATCTAAGTCCCTTGTGCATCCATGAAAATGTTGCATCTTATTGTGCAACTAGGATCCTGATGTAACAGAAAAGAGTTCTCAGAATTTTAAAACTAACACCATGAACATACTTAAATTTCTCTCTACAGAAAATGATTTTACCTAGAAAATCCAATGAAGCTTAGCTGCCAAAGGCAAAATAATATTTTGCAATTATTGTTTTTAATAGAATAGGATATTATTGCAAAAAACGGGTCAAAAGGAATGGCCGTTGATCTTTCAACCATAAGATATTACACTGATCCATTATTTTAAAAATTACTTAATTTTATAGGTTATCACTGGTGATAAAATGGTAACATTCTGTACATTTTCACAGGGCTTAACAGGCTTTTAACCTGATTTGGTTCTGGAAGCATATGAGGACATTAATTGGCTCAGCATTGCTCATTATTTGATGCAAGGTTGAAAACAAGTTTTGGCCTCATTACTGCCACTTGATCTGGTCAGATGGCTCCCACCTTTTCTGATTATTCAGTGTTAACTTACACTAACGTTTTAAGACCATACTAAAAATATTGCTCTTTGTGTGAATAATTTAGCTCTTGGTTCAAAGTGCTGATCTGTAATTCAGTTTTATTATAGTATGTGAAATGACTGAGGTATATCTGTATAGCCAGGATTATATGATTGCCTTCATTCAGGACTCCTAGATTAGGGGTGACAAACATACAGTTCACAGGCTGGATCTAGCCCATGGAGTCATATGATCTGGCCCGTGGGTTTTAGACCAACCCCACACACCGCATGCAGCACACAGAGCCAGTCTAGCACATGGGCTGAAACCAGCACCACAGATGCTGCACACAGTCCAGGGGGATAGCACAAGGTGAGTGCTTCAAGCACCTTGCCATACTAGCCCTGGATTGCTGGCTGTAGGTCTGGTCCAGATCAGGCTACGTGGGAGCCACCACACAGAACTGGTCCAGCAGAGTGCCAGATGCAGCATGGCCCTGTGCCAGCCCCCTAGACCTTGTGCACCATTTATGGGGCCAGTTCCAGCCCACACACCAAACTGGCTGCAGTACACAGGGTGGGTCAGAGACTCACAGACTAGATTATATGGCCTAACAGGCTGGACAACCCTGAGTGTTGGCTCAGCAGAGTCAATCCAGCCCACACACTGGTCCTGCAAAAGTCATCCAGCCTGCAGGGCCAAATGAGTTAGATGAGGGGCAGGTAAAATACAGCACACAGGTTGGATCTGGCCCACCAGGCAAGTCTGTCTGGCCTGTGGGGCCCCTAAAAAATTATAAAACATATATTTATCTACTCCTGGCTGCCTGTCAAAAATGTCAGGAGCCAGGGGCAGTAGGACCCAGGGGAAGCCAGCAGGATTCACCAATAAGGCCAGCCTGGCCTCACTCTACCCCTAGCCCCCTCCCACTCCCCCCCAACCCACCAAGCAGAAGTCTCTGCCTGCCGCAGCTTTCACTGCTTCTCTGCCTGCCTCTCAGCAGCTCCAAAACCATGGGAGCATGGGTCCCATGCTGGAATCCCAGAGCTCGGAACAGGGGGGGATGTGTGCATGCAAGCATGTGTGTGTGCACATGCACATGTGTGTCCCTGCAATGGGGGGGGAGAGGAAGAGAGAGAGAGAGAGAGACTGTTCAAAGGGCAAGTCCCATATGCACGCCCCACCATACACATGCACCGACACCTGCCTCGCACTGCCATACACACTGAACTCACAGCCAAACCCCCTCACCCCCCCTGTTGCCCTGTGGGGTCAGGCCAACACTCAGGATATCAATATTGCGCTGTTAGACAGGAGGGCGTGGTGTACAATTGCACATGCACACATACAAATCAATTAAGCACACATACACTCACTAGGTACATACATCCCTACTAGGCATACACACTCACACTAGCGACTCAGATACATACACATCCAAACCAGCCTAGGCACATGCATACCTATCACCAATTCAAGCACATACACTATACACCCCAAAAGTTAGACACATCACTAATTCGTATATCATGCACACAATGCCACACACACACACACACACACACACACACACACACACGCAACTCAGATACACATACACTCAAAATAACTAGTTTAGGTTCATGCACACCTATCACCAGTTTAAGCTAATACACGCTACACACACCACATTTAGACGGAATCAGTTACCAACACCTGCACTTCCAATACACATATGTGGATTACTAATTCATATACCACACACACACAATGATATCTATATATGTATATATATGTGTATTCACACACATACCACCCACCTACATGTACACACTAGTGAGTTCCTAAGTTGGGTGTTGTGATGTGTATGTATGTATGTGCTTGGTGTACTTGGGATACCTGAGGAAAGGTTAAGGTAAGAAAGTAGAAGTTTAGGGAGTTAAAGTTGCTGGGAGTGAAAGTCACTGGGACCGGAATTAGAACCAGTAGACTAAAGGGGCCTGGGCTGAAGAACTGAGGCTCAGGGGTAACTTTAGGTTAATTGATCTTAATTGATTAAAAGACAACGCCCAAAGCCTACAGAACAGGGGAGCGATGCCAGCACAGAGGCTGAGGCTGGGTCTGGAGCCAGAGCTGCAGGGGAGCTGAAAAGGTAGGTGGGGAGAGGGAAAATGGGACTAAGGGAAAGTGTGGGTTTTAAAGAGGGGCTCTGGATGTGAGGAGCCAGAGGATGGCTCCGGGGCAGCTAGAGAAGTTGCAGGGAGTGGCAGTAGGTGCTGGGAGCTGGAGAAAGGCTCCAGCTGCTGGAGAAAATTGCAGGACAGCCACGAAGAGCTGGGAAGCTGCGGCCGGGGGGGGGGAAATGGATTATGGAAGGTGCAGGGGAAGCCTGAAAACAGAGAGACAAACAACAGAAAATCACAGGAAAAGCAGGAGAGACAAGGCAGCAGGGGCAGCAGGAAAGCAGAGAAAGGCAGCAGAAAGTTGCAGGGAAAAGGCAGTAGGAATTGAGAGGAGATCAGGAAACTAGTGGAGAGGGGTGGGGGCTGGAGCTGAGAGAGAGAGAATGAGACTGAAATTTAAGATAAGCAAGGGACTGGGATTCAGTAAAACATGACCCAACTCGGGGTTAAAATGACAGTGGTTTTATTGAACAGGGGAGATGGTGACACAATGTCTTATTGGTTCCCGTGCACCCACACACCCACACACACCCACACAATGGCAGCAGGGGTTAGAGAGGCTTGGGGGGGGGGGGGGAGGGCACCGCAAGCCCAGGGG
>NW_005842012.1:2071390-2077531 GCF_000455745.1 Alligator sinensis | reverse complement strand
TCACTTACAAACACAGGCCTAAACCATACAATATCCATATGAAACAATACAAGTCAATATGAAAATGATAATAATACAATATAAAACAGTGGATATCCAAAACCAAAAACTTGCTACCAAAATAAAAATGTTTAAAGCTTATTCTAAGTCTGATCTCACTTATACTTATCTAGAGGGAATAGAGAGGGAGAGAAAAAGTCAGAAATGGTTGGGGAAGGGGAGGGAATGCATTTTAAAATAAATAAAAAAAGAAAGAAAAGCTGGGGGGTTTGCTACAACCCCAGCCACCCTCTTCCCACACACTTTCCCCCACAAAGCCCATAACCACCCACACCCCACATATCCTCACACCCCCACATTCTCCCTCATCTCACACCCATACTCTCCCCCACACCCCACACACCCACACACTAACAGCCCCCACTAACCTATACCCATGCCCCCCACCTCCCTCACACAACATTCAAGAGTAAGTCTTTATTTTAAAATACTGTGCTACCACCTCTGTGTACACTACAGAAACATGAAAATCAGGATAAAAATATTTTTTGAAATCAAATTAATAAATGTTGTAGATGTTCAATTTTTAGAATATAATGTGGTATTTTTCTGGTTCTGAGATAGCAAAACCCCTTGCTGAAAGGAGTATTTCCAGGGGCAAGGGGAGGGACTTCTGGTGGTAAAGGTCGGGATGAGAGGGCGGGACTTCCAGTCACTAATTGGTGACCAGTGGGTGGGGCACTTGTCAAGCGGGGGGGGGGGCTAAGAATGTTGCCCTTGACAGCTTGCCAAAACTTGGTACATGGTCCTCCACCCGAAATAATTGCCCACCCCTGAGTTAGACACTCTTATCCAAGATCAACAGGAATCCAGGATAATCAGCCCTTTTGAAAATCAAGATGTATGTAATTTGGACATTTCTTGTATACAAAATGATCATGTAACTGAGAGGGTAACCAAGGCCCTGATACCAGAAGCCATTACATTTGACTAGAGTCACTGGCATATCAAAACCCACTAAACTTTCCTATACCACGTGTGACAAGAGCACCTTCCAGGCCCGGTAGTATTATGGCCCTGCCCCTGTCTCTGGGCCAGCTGCCCACCATGTTCTCCTGCCATGCCTTGTTGGTAAATGATTAGGATGTTAAATAGGTGGAAGGCTACCCTTCATGTGCTCAAATGTCCACGAATAATATATACATGCTCCTATCATCCCTATACATGTGCCATGCCTCATAGATGTCACACTGTGATGATACTCCAGCTCAAGGCTGGGCCAAACTGGGCACACAGCTGCATCTTTAGCATACTGCCCCTTTCAGGGCTACACACACATCACCCCACTCTCACTGGAGCCTCTGGCACTCCACTGGCTCTCACCTGGTCTTTTGCATATGGTCTATCCAGGCCACATTCACTCTGCCCTACTCAAAGAGATCCTCAGGCTTTGCTCTTCACCCCTCGGTCAGCCCTGGCACTGTCTTTTGGGCCTCTCCCGTGACCCTCCCCAAACAGTACTGAGCGGTTGCTCAACTACAGGCCTACTTTACCCCAGCCCCTCACCAGACCACTACGCCCCTCTCTCAGGCCAGAACTCCACCCCTTACACTGGGGCCTGGGGTCTTCCACCTTAACAGTTTCAGGTGCTTCTCTTCCATAAGCATGCCTTACCTTCACTCCGCCTTTCCTCAGGGCCCAGGATCTTACACCCCTTGGGCTCAGGTGCTCCTCTTTGAGCATGCCTGGCCCACCTCCAGGGTCCAACACCCCATGGGACTCAGGCACTTCTCCTAAGCTTACCTGCCCCATCTAACTCTCCTAGTAACCCTCCTGAAGGTGAGGGCAGGGGTTTAGGTACCCCAACCCACCTTACATCAGGTAGGTTCTCAGTCCTGGCATTTGGGTGGCCCTGCCCTGCCCCCGGCAGGGGCCCCCAGACTGAGCGCCCCACCAGGCCACCCCCTCCCGGCAGGGTGCAGTTTTAGGTCATGCCCAGGACCAGGAGCCTCCCAACCATCCCCATAGCTCCTGCCCTTACCTCCAAGTTGTTCCAGGAGCCAGAGCTCATCAGGGAGGTGTTTCTTCCCTGCTGGCTGATCTCAAACAGCTCTTTTCTCTCTCAGAGCTGAGACCTAAAATGGCCACCATCAGCCACCAGGCAGCTTCCTATTCCAGCCCTTAAAGTGACAGACACCCAAAAGGGTGTTCTGTCACACTGAGAATAATATCACAGCAACAGGAAAAAAATGATCCTGCATATTAAAACAAATTGAGATTTGTTTGTTGAGGTGACCTCAATTGAGATTGAGGCCACCAGTGATGCTTTCTAAACTATTAATTATTCTCTAGTAGATGCTCAAATTTCCCAACTCTTCTTGTGCTCAAGAACAAACTGTATGTTATACCTCCATGACCTGAGTACTAATACCATCTATTCAGGGCTACATTACGAGATAGAGCAGCATACTCAAAACTCTAATATTTATATGATCTATATCACAGTAAAGGAAACCAAGTAAAGAAATAAAAGTTTAGGATACTGAAACCAAGTTTTTCAAGACTAGTTATAAAAGGGTTTGACTTTGTAATACTGGTAAAAATTAAAATTACTAAGAAAAAGAAAAAGAACATAATAAATCCTGCAACCTCATTTTAGAGATCTCATCTAGACCAATTTGTTTGAAAAGTCAGGATGAAAAGGCTGGCTCACATTCACATGTGGTATATGAACTAACTTTATGGGAGTTATCTCAGGATATGGCAATGAGCCAATATAATATGCACCTTGCTTTTTGAAAGGCAGAATGATGGGGGGGAGGTGGAGCAGAGGATCAGGGGGCATGGGGAAGGGAACCTTTTATTTGTAGCAAGTAACTGAGTAGCTGCAGCTAAGAGCCTAATCTGCTCATTGTTCAGCTCCTGTGGACAGCAGCAGATTTTACTTTCTGTTTCATTCCATAAGAAGCAGAACCTGCTCTTATCATATTTCCACTCCAGGATCGGGGCGGTGGGTCCCAGCACCAGCTGATCTGCCCTAGCCCCGTGCTGCTGGCCCCAGGCAGCAGCACCCATCTCCTGTCAGCTGGCAGGCATATTTGGGGCCTGCTGGCACCCCTGGGAGGGCTGTGGGGGCGGTGCCAGAGTCCTCCCGGGGGTACAAGCCCCCAATCTGCCTGCTGGGTGACAGGAGCCAAGTGCAGCCGCTTCGGACCAGCGGCAACACAGATCTTTCTGCTGCTGGTCCCAGGCAGCAGCACCTGGCTTCTCTCATCTGGCAGGCAGATCAGGGGCTCATACCCCCAGAAAGACTCTGGAACAGCCCCCGCAGCCCTCCCTGGGGTGCCAGCAAGCCCCCAATCTGCCTGCCTGCTGTATTTTATGTTTCCCCATAATAACTATGGGCAAAACATTGAAACAGCATTGAAACAGCAAGACAGTTTCAACAAAACAAAATGGAACAGTGCTTTTGAAACAAAACGAAACACTGTTCCATTGAATCATCGAACCTGAAGACGAATCTGAACGGTGCTGTTTCGCACAGCCCTACTGAACATCTGTTCTGCTACAGGTTTAAACCAATTTCTGATCACTTAAACCAGTTTATGTGTAATGTCTGTCCCTAGCCTATAAGTGATTGGAAACCGGTCTACATTCATAACAGAATAGAAGTTCAGTATACAAAAACTGGTTTAAAAATGGCAGAATTCAGCCTAAGATTTGCTCCCTTCACCAGAGGATGAATGTATGTACCGTTTGCTACCAGTCAAAACTATACCACTTACAGAAAACCATGTAATTTAAATCAATTCTACCTCAGGCTTTTTGATGTCTGTACCCAGCCTTGAAGATTAACATTTATCTTCAACATTTTATTTCTGAGAGTTAAAAGTTAGTAGGAAAATTCACAGAATAAATGCCAACCAGATCATCACTGGTTTTAATCATCAGACTTACACTGGCTGAGGATGGGCTGCTATACCTGAAATTAGATACTGACCTGAGTTTTCAGTCTAGCAATGTGATGAGGCTATATTTATACTGCCTAATGACAATGTTTTCTCACCCATGCTTTCAGTCCTTGACTCGGCCCAAATTTTCTCCCCATGGTCCAGCCTTTCCTCACAGTATCAGTAGAACTGGCTTAATATATATGATCTAAATCACCACATTCTTGTATTTCTTACATTTTTCAGAATTTGGGGAATGAAATATCGAATCATTTGGTACTGATCAAATTAAGTAGACAGTTAGGCCCTGAAGAACTGAAAAAACATTTCTTGGTGCTGGCTACATTCTCTAACTATTTTCTTTGTGGTTTTTTTTTTTTTTTATTCTGCAATATACCATTACAAATTGAAATATTCACTGAAACTTCAAAATTGGCAATGCAGAGTGCTGCACTCCACAAAACTAGTGTCACTCTAGAATGCAGCACTTCAAAACACTACTTTTCTCATAACTGTTTTTAAGTAATGAAGTGTGTTATTTATTGTCAAATACAAATGTGTTATTTGGGGACAAATCCTGTTCCAGAGTGCTGTCAGAGAAAAAAAGTAAAGAAGCAGCTTCTCTCCCTATCTTCACACTTCATTGCTTAAAAACAGTTATGAGAAAAGTAGTGTTTTGAAGTGCCGCATTCTATGGCAATCTACTTGATTGAACTTGATTGAGCTTTTGATACATATATATATATATATATATATATATAACAAGAAATATGATATTTCCTGAGATGATGTCTAAGACAGAGAATAATATCTAAGTCCCACAAATCGAATGGATGACTCCTAATACCTATTAAACACAGACCTCTTGCTATATTTGGTCATTTCCTTTAAATGAAAGGGAAAAATTAAACATTGCCCAGTGGATTTTCGAAGTGTGTGTACAACTGTGAGTTGGGGTGAGTTATTCCATGAAAATCAGAAAGTGTCAAATGGAGCTTTGCAAATGTTGACCTTGCCTTAGGAGTGCAAAGTTCCTGGCAGTTATGTTCCACTGTGCATTTACTCACATGGACTTTCGAAATCCAGCAGTCATGTTAGGCTTTGATACCCAGGAACTGACGAGCCTATGTGTTACCTACTGCCTTAGCACCTTTCTCCTACCAAGCTGGCAACAAAGCTTGAATGATGACAACAGAGTACAGAGAAGATACAGCAAACGCAAAACAGCAGAAATAAAAAAAATTCTCAGGTAGATATGGGAAACCATTCTCCTTGCTCATATTATGCCTTCTCAAGATGGGTACAGAAAATACTGCAGAAGAAGGATTGCAGAGCAGATAATGAGCACCCATAGCATACTATCACACCAAAACGTTGTGTTTTGTTGTATGCTCTGCAACTGGAATACACAGAGCGTAGGAAAGAGGCTGCCTGTAGGTCTGACTGAGATAAATATTTCCTAGACTAGATCTGCAGCTAAAAGATCCTCCTTGCTTGCCGGGAGTAAGCCAAGAAGAAATTATAACTACATGAAAATGGGTGTAAGAGAATGCATAGAGAAGGAATTCTATCCTAGTAGAATGAAATATCCAGATTTTCAAACAAAAGCATCCCTGTCAGAGCCTCTTGGTGAACAGAGTTAAATTGGGTAAAGAGGGGAAGCCCCGGACTTGTTTCTGTTACAGATCAGAAAACTGTCTTAGAGAGATGCAGAAGAACTCATTCAAAAATCCAAGTTTGGAACATTGTTCACTGAGCAGCATTTGAATAGTACTATATGAACATATCTATAGACACAAGCAATGCTTTCTACCCACTACATTATCAGTTCTTCCATCCAACCCTTAACACACACAAAGGGAGAAACAAATCTTGCTAATCTGTCCATTCTCTCTTGTTCCATTAACAATCAAAGCAATAAGCCTTCCCTTGTCTCAGCATGAGATTCCTGAGGCATAACAACATGGCTGGATGCCCTGGGCAGCTGCCACTTCTTATTGCCAGGGCACCAGCAGCATGATCATGTGGCAGCAGTAATAGACTTTTTTTCCGACCCCGCTCCAACACCCAAGTCACCCTGTCCTCGTTACACCACTGTGGGATTAAAAGAAGGGGTCAGCTCTCGATATAAAAAAGTGAATAAACTCACTGAAACAAGTAGTACTGGAAGTGTAGAAACAAGAACATGATA
>NW_005842012.1:2029779-2071359 GCF_000455745.1 Alligator sinensis | reverse complement strand
GGGAAAGAGGCAAACAGACACATAAGTGAGGATATAGTTAAAAGTGTGCATAGCACTACATTTCCTTCAAGACAGTCTGATTATGGAACAGAAGAACATTTCATAAGTGAATGTATTAAGGATTTCTATTGAGTTGAGAACAATTGGCAACAGTTTCATGTCAAGGTTATCTTTAAATAATCTTGTAATGAAGACCAAGAAGTATTTTATGGAATGTTGCAAACCTAAAAGTCAATTAAGGGAATGCAAAGGAATTTCAATCTATGTAGAAGAGTTCATATATCTGTAAGTTAGCCTCAGCTAAAGCCAACCTCCCTGTGATCCTCTTTTGCACCTACATTACAGTTAGTTCAGGGCATAGTTCTGGTGTTCATGATTTTTGCAATAATTTAGCTGACATGAAAGAGGAAAGTCCTTAGCACTTGAGGCAGTTTTCACCAATTTCAAACAAAAGTCATTGTTTGGATGGTGCCTTGCAATCTAGTTGCTTTGCACAATGATCACTGAAATGATATATCATTCTATAGGTAAAAGATGATCTAAGCTAGGTACAGACATTCAAAAAGCCCAAGGCAGAATTGCTCTGACTTATGCAGTTTTCTATAAGTGGCATCGTTTGGAGCGGTAGTAAACAGACATTCACCTTTTGGTGGGGGTTGGATCTTAGACTGAGTTCCACCATTTTTAACCTTCTACTCTGCTACACGTATAGACTGGTTTCTGATTACTTATACTAGTAAAAGTATAATCTCTGTACCTGGCCTCAGGGACATGTTTCTTCCATCTCTTAGTTTACATGACAGAAAATTGGTGGATAATGCTCTATCCCCCACCAAGAAACCCCCTGATTCAATGTTTAAATGTAAGAAAGGTGTAGAACTTAAATACAAATGCCTAGAAATACACAAGTATGTTATGTTCTGTGGAGAACAGTGATCATGTAGTGAACTGACCAGGAGACAGAATTCCTAGATTTTATTGTTAAACTCACTATTGGTTAGTTTTGTAATGCTAAACAAGCCACTTTATCACTGCAGAGTTCAAACACTTAATCACATATTTATTTTAAAAGTTCTCAGATGAAAAGGGCTATACTGAAAAAAATGTGCAAAAGCATTATTTCCTGCACAGATATTACTAAAAAAAGATTAAATGACAATAGAAAGGTGTTGTTTTTAAGGCTTGAATTTCTTTCTATAAGAAGAAAATGTTCTTAATCTGAGTATAAGGGTAGCATAGAAAAACCCTGAAAGCATGTTTAAGGTTTCTAATAAGAACTGCCCAAAAAGTCCTGGGCACACTTTGTTGCAACACACAGAAACAAGATGTTCTTGAATAAGACACTTAATAGATATGAAAGCAGTTCTTTCACGCTTAGTGGTAAAAGCAAGGAAAAGAAAATGATATCATCTAAATTGATGATAACATAGAAAATGAATGACGTTTTCTTGTAATACACTAATTTAATAGAGGAAAAAGAGGAGTAGGTGCACATTAAAAAGATAACAAAAAGGACAAAAATCCCATATTTAAACATCAGAATAGTTGCCTAATGTTCATTAGCTGGTTTTAAGATAAACCACTTTTAACCAATAATAAATCTCATGTGCTTTCCTGTCCTAGTCTGTTCTGACTCAGTTTTAAGTCAAGATAAGATTCTTCCACTTCTGATTGCACAGAAGTAATAGAAGGGAATTCTGTATCTCTAGAACTTCCTCTTGCTAAAATTAAAATGTGAGTAATCTAACTGTGGGATGACAGCAAAAACCCAGAGTGTTAAAGTGAGGTTCTACCTCACTTCAATCTCACCCATACATTATGGGTGTTGTGTAGGCCTGCTTAATTTTAGATCCCTGAGAATCTGAAGAGCTAAAAATGTATAAACTTTCCATGTAAAAAAAGAACAGATATGCCCTCACTATACCCTTCTTTCATGGACCCTTGCTGGCAAGACGGGCATATTTGTTCTTTTTTCACATGGAAAGTTTATAATTTATAGCTCTTCCAGTTCCCTCAGAGATCTAAAATTAAGCAGGCCTATACATCACCCATAATAATTATTCTGTAGACTAAATTCTGATATGTGACACATATCCAGTACTCCTTCTTCAGTCCAGAAGCATTGATGTAAGTGAAAATAGAATTTAGCCTTGCAAGTCAGACTACAATGTAATCTGCTTTTGTCAGCAATATTGTCTCTGCACTCCTAAAATAGTTTTTCAGAATTAGACTTCCTCTGCACCTTACAGGCAACTGCACAATTGCCTTGAGATCAGCTACACATGCAAGTACTTATCACATGATTAAAAACTCCAGGTCTATAAAGTTAGACCTTGAAAATGTGTACTAACTTTATAGCTAGTTGCTATCAAGCTTTAATTTGAACATGTAGCAGTCTCCCCTGTGACTGGAAACTGTCAGCTGTGGACTCCCAGGCTAAGTACAGACATTCAAAAAGCCCAAGCCTGAATTGATTCAATCTTTGCAGATTAAGCTAACATGAATAGATTGAACCAATTTGCAAGTGAATACACATTCACTTTTGATTCTGAAAACACAGTCACTTGCCTGCAGTGGCTCAGGCTAGAAGCCAGGGGCCCTAGAGCAAGCCCTCCCTTCCCTTCATCAGCAGCTGCAAGGCTAAATGGAAGCTGATGGGGGGACATGGCCAGGCCCCTGCAGAACATTAAGTATGACTGGGTAGGGGCTTAAATCCCCACCCTGGCCTGCAGGGACCCCAACCAGGGTGTGCCCAGACAGGGAAGAGGGATGCAGCCCTTGCCAGACTTGTCCCTAGGGGAAAGTTTGGCCAGACACTGGCCCAGGCAGCACCTGATTTGAAGGGGGACAGGGAGGGGGATTAAACTCCCCTGCCTCCCCTCTTGGACATGGGCACAGGGACCCCAGCTGGGGTCTACCTGGCTCTCTGCCCCGTTGGCCACTCACACAGCAGGGGGTATGGGTAGAGCCAGCCAGCATGGCATCATCATCTGCCCACCTCACCCTGGACTGTGGGCCAGCCATGGATGCTGTTGAGGGTGGGCATGGAGGGGCTGTCCTGGGCTGGGCCACAGGGGCAGGGCCCTTCCCAGTCAGCTGCAGCTCCATGGCAGCCTGGCCTGGTACACAGGCAGCAACTGTCCTGATAGTGGCACAGAGGTGATGCCGCTGCACCTGTGCTTGGCAGCTGGACTGGCTGTGTGGCATGTGCACTGGCAGGCCTGGAGCCTGGGAGCCACCTGCTATGGGGGCTCATGTGCCCACTGCTGCCACCTTGTCCACTGCACAGTGCTTGCTCATCACAGGCCCTGTGCAGTGCTGTGGGGGTGGTGGCAGCTGTGGGCACACAAGCACCAGGGTGGGCAGCTGCTGGGCTCCATGCCTGCCAGCTCATCCAAGCTGGCCTGGGCAGCTGCAGGCACATCCCATATGGACAGTCATGGTGCCAAGACACCTGCCGACAGCTGCAGCATCACCTCTGCACCACTGGCCAGCCAGCCTCTGCCTGTGCATGTTGGAGCAGACTGTCACAGAGCTGCAGTCAGCTGGGAAGGGCCCTGCCTCTGTGGCTCAGCCCAGTTCAGCCCCACTATACGCCTGCCTCATCTGGGGCTCAGTGCAGCCAACTACAGGCATGACTGAGGGTGGATTCAGAAGGGCTGACTTGGGCCAAGCCAGGCTATGGGGCAGAGCCCTTCCCAGCAAGCTGCAGTTCCATGACAGCCCAACCCAGCTTGGAAGTGAGGAGCTGGGAGCAATCCAAGTGCACAGCTCCATGGCCCCAGCCTGAGCTGCAGCTAGGTGGGAAGGGTCCTGCCCCTGGGGCCCAGCACCAGCCAGCCCCTTGCACCTGCCCTCAGCAATGTCCATGAGCCAGCCCAGCTCAGTCCCACAATGACAGCCCCAGCCCCAAGTGAGGCCAGCAAATGGCAGAGCCATGCCAGCTGGAGTCTGGCCATGCTCCCACACCTACTGCTGCAATGAGGGGGAGGGGATCCTAACAGGGACTCCTCTGCCCCAGCCAGATAGACCCCAGCTGCAGTCCTGTGGGGGCAGGGGAGGGAAGAGAAGTAAATCCCCTTCCTGCCCCTTTGCCTTAAGGGGCCATGCCAGCTGGTGGCTAGACATGCCCCCCATCGCTGCTCCAGCTAGAAAGCAGAGGAGCGAGGCCAGCTCTGCTCTCTGGAACAGACAGCACAGACCAGACCAGCCCAGGGCTGAAAAAGCATGCTGGGGGACTCTAATTTAACATGAACCAGGAAAGAGTCTGGCAAAGAAGTTTCATAAACCAATATGACCTAAATCAGTTAAGTCTAATATTACATTCAACCAGGCTTATCTTAAACCAGTTTCAGCCATTTTGAAACTGGTTTGTGTGCAGTGAACTTAAGCTCTGTTACAGGTTTAAACCAGTTTCTGATCACTTAAACTGGTTAATGTGTAACTTCTGTCCCTAGCCGCAGCTGCAGGGGTGCACCTTGCTTAGTTGGGGCTTTATGTCCCACAGCTGCTGAGGAGACTCAGCCCTAGCAACTGAGGAACCTGGGTCCCACAAACAACCCCACAACTGCCAGGACTCAGAGTCTGACAACTACAGAGGCTGGGTCCCCACAGTATGCCTCTCAGTGCCAGGACCCACGTCCCTGCAGCCACAGGATGCAGCTATAATCTCCCTGCCCTGGGGGTGCATGAAACTCCCAAGTCATTGCAGCAATGATCTCCCCACTCAGGGGTTTCATGCATCTCCAAGGCAGGGAGATCTCATGGTAGTGCACTCCCCTCCCTGGGGGTTTCATGCACCCCTGAGGTGGGGAGACTGCTGAAGCTGTATTTCTCAGCTATGGGGGTGCATGAGGCACCCCTACAGCTGAGAGCTCTTCAGCTGAAGGGGCTCCCAGTTGCAAGAGCTTGCTTTTTGCCAGTGTAAAGGAAGACCAGGATCAGTAACAAGGCATGATGGAATCTAACGAGTGATCCCACAATTGCGCCTCCTGCCATGCAGGGGTGGCATGGCAAGAGGAAAAATTGAGTAAATTGTGCATTAGATCTCATTGTGCCTTTAACTCAGGGGTGGGCAAAATACAGCCTGTGGGCTGGATCTGGCCCACTACGCTATTCTATCTGGCCCACAGGGCCCCTAGAAAAATTTAGAAAATTAATATCTATTTATCTGTCCTTGGTTCCTGTCAAAGACAACAGGAGCTAGGGGCAGTAGGACCCAGGGGAAGCCCCAGCAGGCACCAGCAACAGCAGGGGCCATCTGGCCCCACCCCTTCAGCTGGAAACCCCAGCAGGGGCTTCTGGCCTGGGATTATGTGGCTCCTTGTGGCTGCACCGGCATGGGAAACTCAGGTAAGGAGAGGGGGCGGAAAGGGCATGGGAGGTCCGCGGGCAAGGGAACGAGCTGGTGCTAAGCATGGGGGAAAAGCAGGCCCTCCCCTGCCCCATGGCTAATGCTCCTTGCTGCAGCCACTCACAGCCTGCATGGGGTTA
This sequence comes from Alligator sinensis, assembly GCF_000455745.1. Lineage (NCBI taxonomy): Eukaryota > Metazoa > Chordata > Crocodylia > Alligatoridae > Alligator > Alligator sinensis. The sequence continues at coordinate 2,065,866 of NW_005842012.1, read as the reverse complement.
CCTGTGCCTGCTCAGGACAGCCCCCTGTGGACTGCAAGTGGCTGCAGCAAGAAGCGCCGGCCATGGGGAGGAGCCACTTTTCCCCCATGCTCAGCACCAGCTCATTCCCTGCCAGCGAGCACAGGGTCAGGGCTGCCCACTGCCCCCCACCTGTACTACAGGCTGAGGGAGGCACTGGGAGTGAGTGGGTGCAGGAGCAAGGGAGCATGGGCTGACACCAATGTCCCAGGGCCAGCACTGGCAGGGCCCAGAGCAGGGTGGCAGGAGTACAGGGTCCCGACCGGTAGGGGCTCTATGGAGCTTGGCCAGCTCTCTCCTCTCCCTGCTGGTGCAGCCCAACCCAGCTCCATAGACCCCTGCCAGCCTGTGCCCCGCTCTGGGCCCTGCCGGCACTGGGTCTGGGACATTGATCCCAAGACATTAGGACATTGATCCCAAGATGGTGACCAGGGACCAGGGCACCTGTCAAGGGACAGGGCTACCCATGCAGCCCTCAACAGTTTGCCAAAACTGGGTAAGCGGCCCTCTGCTCAAAATAATTGCCTACCCCTGCTTTAACTGCATGTGTAGAGGACTCTTGTTCATAATAGACCCATTAACAGATTCATAGATTCATGGACATTAGGCCTGGAAGGGACCTCGGAAGATCTTTGAGTCCAGCCCACTGCCCCAGGGGCAGGAAGTCAGCTGGGGTCATAGGATCCCAGCAAGATAAACGTCCACATTTCTCTTGAAGGCAGTCAAAGTAGGTGCTTGAACCACCTCCAGCAGCAGTCTATTCCAAACCTTGGGGGCTTGGGCAGTAAAGAAGTTCTTCCTTATGTCCAGCCTGAAACAGTCATGGAGGAGTTTGTGGAGGGGGCAGCTGGCCCAGCTCCATAGAGCCCCTACTGGCCAGGACCCTGTACTCCTGCCGCCCTGCTGGGCCCTGCTGGCGCTTGCCCTGGGACACTGGCCTGGGCCCCATGCTCGCCCTTGCATAGGCATGCAAAGCTGATTGGTGCAAAAAGCTTGTGGTCTTGCACTGAATGATTTTAAAAATAAAATAAAAGTTAATGGTGGTAATCGTCTCCTATACAATGTTACTCTGTGTAATTATGCACTGCTATGATCAACATCACGAAATACAATATATAATAAAAAATGAAAAGATCTAAAATAAAATTCTAACTGAAATCCTAAAATTCTAAATTAAATTCCCAAACCTTTTAGATGGAAATTTTGTTTCAAATTAATATTTCCAAAAACTTTAATAAAAATTACCATATTTTTACAACTTTTTTACAATGAATTTTGACAAAAACAGCAAGATTTATCAAGGATTGAAGTATAATTCCAGGGTCTCCTTCTCAAGTACACACATAGGCCATGTCTAAATGAGTGGAGATGTTTGTTAATTTACCAAGTATACACTTTTTTTTTTTAGTTTGCATGCATTACCCACTCTATATCACTTACTTCATACTCATTATTTGCCTTTAAAAAGGGAAGACACATTTTTGGATGTGTTCTACTTGTAATTGGCTTCATACTCTACTTTCTAATACTCACAATATCTACATTTGCAGCCATTAAATGCCCCAGATTTTGGAATTCCTCATGCAACCTAATAGGGGGAGCTGTGAACTCAGGGGTTCTATGGGCTTTGTTCCTATCCAGTCAATCTTTTCAGTTGGGTGTGCAGAAAGGGCAAACTGTGCAGCTTACAAATTTGTATTTTTTCCAGTTTGTCCTTGACTGAAATTGCTACAATAATAGCTCATTGCACACTATTTCAAGATTCCAGTTGAAAGCAGTTTTAAAAATTAAGAGCAATAAATAAATTCCTTATCTCCTCCCACAAGTTTAATATATTGGGTTCAAACTGAGCCAAATTCTCTCTCATTTACTCCCTAACAGACCTATTGAATACAAGGAAACTGAATAGAAATTCTGCCATGTATCTTTCAAAATATTCTTAAAAGGAAATATCTTGTTACCTACATGCTAAGTATTCTTTGATCCAACTATTTTTCCTCTTGCTTTATTATCCAGTGTCAGAAATATCATCATGCCACTTTGGCACAGGAATGAGTGATGAAAAGTGTATTAGAGGAAGGAGGAATAAAAAGAACTCAACTGTGAAGTGTGGCTTGGCATAAAAGGTTATACTGGCATTCATGTGGGATGGTCAGGTTACTCGTGACTGGTAAAACGACAAGTGAGCTATGCAGGTCATTCCTATATTTTACTTCAGTTGCTTCTGTAATACTTCCAAAGTACTCTATAAATGTTTACTTACAGCGATTTTGGTTCAATATGAATAAATCAAGACCAAAAGTAGACCAAAAGTATGGTAAGATCATTTGAAGAACAGTAATGCGTAAGAGCCTTGATTTTGTGCTTGTTTTAAGTTTTTATCTTTTAATCTATAAGATGGAATAATAGTAAAAAAATTAAAAGTTTTTAAGGTGCAGGAGGACAAATAAAACCCTTCCAAGTTGAGAACCTTGTAGAAAGTTTCTCTCTCTTTCCCCACATCCTTTCATAGGGCCCCCCAAAGTGCTTCACAAAGAAAGCAGTAATTCAATGAGTGGAAGCCATTAGGAAAACAATTAAATATAAAGTCATGCTTTAAACATAGACACTTAACCTGCAAGACAACTCTCCACAGGGAGGAACTGCAAGTGTGAAGGGCACAAGATTGAAAGCCAGCTATGCAAAGGAATTGATTTTGAAAGTCAGTGTTGACAGGATACCAGCAGTGTTGGATCTTATAGAACAAGTGATCATATAATACAATATCTGATCTGTGACATATATTCAATTTAATTAAAGAAAAAATGTTAGCAGTGCCTGAAATGTTCACAAAGCAAAATGAAAAATCCCGATTGACAACAAGACTGAGATGTAATATAAGTTAAAACATGCCATCACTATTGATCTCCACTTGATAGGCCTCTGACTGATATTGTAAGCCCTCAACGCCTTCTCAGTGCTGTAAAAACAGAATCAAATTCTATCTTCTCTTGTGTGTGTGGTAGTGCAAAAAAGGAGAAGGCACAAGTACTCTCTTTTCCTATGCCACAGGGTTTTCAAACTCATCTGTCCCTATGGACCCGATAAGTAATGTGGAGCCACTGAACAGGTCCATGGACCCCAAACCTCCACCCACTCTTTCTGCCCAAGATGGGTCCAGGGTCTACTGCTTCTGCTCTGGCCACTCCAGGATCTGTGCTGCATATAGCATTTATCCCAGGTTCTGCCTGGGCAGCCAACCCAGGTCAATTCAGACCCAAGGGCAGGACCTGGAGCTGGAAAAGGAGTTCTGTGGGCTCTACCACATCTTTGCAGAAAGTCACTGTAACTGTGTCACCAGAGCTCAGTGGTGCCAAATAGTGTTGCCTGTAGTAGAGTAAAAGAGCAAGATGGAGAGGACAGGCTTTCATCCCCATCCCATGAACACCAGAGGTTACCACAAACAAGCATGGTGGGAATAGAGACTGCAAGTGGTTAAAGCTATAAGCAAGAACTTGTCTAGGCTGCTGCTTCCTATAAAAAATAATTTAGACATAACCTCTTCTCCTCAATATGTTTCTGCCTTCTAAAGGCTATATTATAATTTGACCCAACAAAATTAGGTAGTGCCTGTTCCAATAAGTTTTCAAAAATAAATGAACAGATAGTAAAAATGTGAAAACCTAATGTTTGTCCAATAACAAAGCTTTAGAGGTCAAGATTTTTGATTGAGCAATAGTTGTACTTGTAAAGGTAAGGTATGCACCATAATTTGACAAGGTAATTTTTTGTTAAATGACAGAAGCAATAGCAATGTGCTGGTTCTCAAAGGCCAACATGCATCTACTGTGCTCTTTTCCATCATTTCCTGGACAAGATATTGGTATTTCCATTTCCACTGTACAGAGTCTTCCATGCCTTAGCCCACACCTGAATGTGACAATTTCAATATGCATTACTTCCTGCTAATCGTAAAGAGTGTCCAGAAGTTTCAGCTGAGGTTTATGTAGTTCAAAATTTAGCTTTTCTGACTTTTGAGAGGTATGGGATGCTTCGATACACATAACACCAGTGAATGCCTCTCTATGCTTGATACTATTTTGTTCCATGTGCACATTAAAATAGGGAGGACTAGAAATAAATAAGCTTGTGACCAGTCTGATGCCTGATATGCTGTCATGGAAAACTTTGTTGGAATATGTAACAAAGTAACGAATGACATGACTAGGACATGCTTCCTCCTGTTTCTTATGAGTGGGCACTTGAAGAATTTTATATGGGTTTTTTTTAATATTTTCATTAAGAAAATTAATATTTTCACAATTAAGATCTAGACACCAGATTATGAAACTTTAAGAATTCTTATAGAAAAAAAATAAAGGAAATAACTATAAGAAAATTAATATTGCAGACATTCTCACACTTCTTTTCAGACTGACCTCTATTTTTTTCAAGGACTTTCTGAAGCTTACATTTATGATAAACTGAAGTTTAAGATAGAAACAAAGTTATAATTTATTTTAGAGATTTTACCTACTGCACACTTATTTGTTAGCATCAAAAATAATAATTTTACTTTTAGCATATGTTAAATCTATTGATTTGATAAGTCTTGTTTGTAATGCATCTAGAATAATATAGAGAAAGCTGAACCATCAGCCAAAAGACAATATAACCTTTGGTTTACATTACAAATGAACTCTGCTAAGGGGAAAAATCATAATTCAAACCTATCTAAACTTTCTGTGTATACAATAGATACACATGTAATCCATAATACATAAATCAGGATTTAAATTGAATTAACTTTTTAATGTGAAGATGCAACAGTAGTATAAATTATACTGTTACCCTAAATCCCCTACTCCTGTTTTATTTGGCTTTTCTATAATGGCATATTACATGACACAAATTAGGTGATAATAATATTATAAACTTAAATAATGGAGAAATCAATACATGTTAGAAGCATTTACCAAGATTCACTGTTTTCTCCTTAAACTGTTATCAGGAGAAGGAAAATGCCATTGGTAGTCTTGCTGCTTTTTTTTTTTAATCAACAATCTGACTTTGCATTTTAGTGACCAATTCCTCATCTTCAAGCTGAACAAAACATCAAATAAGACACAAGGAAAGTAGACATCTCTCTCTATTAGTAAAGGGAGTTGTACTCAAACTAGATGTAAAACAGGATTCACAACATTATTAACTCAGATCAGAGGGAATTAAATCATTATTTCTTCTGCCACACTATTTTTTTCTACATCAGCTGGGACTCACTTAAAGTGATAATACTAGTTGATTTAGTCCATTTGTTTATAATCCAACCTTCTGCTCAGAACAGGATCATCCCTGTCTAAACCATTCCAATAAGTGTTTCTCTAACCTGCTCTTGAAAGCTTCCCAAGATGGAGATTCAGTGTCTTTGAAAAATCTGTTCCAATTTTTAACCCCCCACTCATAATGAAACTTTTTCCTAAACTCTAACCTAAATCTCCCTTGTTGCAATTTAAGACTACTATATCTTGTCCCTGTCCCCAGTGGCTGCAGAGAATAGTATATCATCGTTCTCTTCATAACTATTCTTTTTGTATTTGAAGACTGTGGGAGAACACTTTTTACAGAATTAACCACTACATTTCTGATCTAACAGTCCTTTTACTCAAGGGAAATCTACAAAACACCATCAAAAGACAGGCTTGGGAACAAAAGTTTATAACGTTACCAGACACTAAAAACTGTGGACTAAACACTTTATGTCTCGTTACAGTTTAAATGGTGTCTTTCCTAATTTGTCTGTACTCCACACATAATAATGATCCTTTTCCCTTGTTCCATTATTAGGTATTCACTTCTTGTTCTGAAGTTACTTCTCATAACTTCTCTTTGCTCATAGGGCCTTGTTACACAGCACACTGTGAACCATGCAAATGGTGATCAGTGTTTGGGCTAGCTTGAGTTTGGAGCAATCACACATTCAGTCCTCCAGGCCCCTGCTGGCCTGAAGGTAAGAATCCCCTCTCCCATTCTGGGCTTCCTGACTCCCCTTTAGCTGATAAAAGCCCCTCAGTCTTCTCTTCTCCAGACAAAATAATCCCAGTTCCTCCAATCTTTCTTTTCTCGCAAGTCATGTTTCATAAACCTCTAATCGTGTTTGTTAATCTCCACTGGACTCTTTTTAATTTGTCTTCAAGAGCAGTGCCCGAAACTGGACACAGTACTCCAGGTAAGGCTGATTAGTGCTGAATAGATTGGAATAATCATTTTTCTTGACTTGCTGCTGACAATCCTGTTAATGCAACACATCATGCTGTTGGCTTTTTCTGCAACAAGTGCACGTTGCTGACTCATACGCAGCTTGCAGTTCACTAAAGCCTTTAAGTCCTTTCTACATAACTTTTACTGACTTGATTAAACCTTTACTCATTGAGCCAACATGGACTTTAGAGCCTTACGAAGACCTTATGTCCAAGAAGGTTCCTGTTGGTCTTGAGACAGCTCCGTGGCATATGTAGCATAATAAAGATCAAAAACATAATCCTAGAGGCTGTAAAACAGATGTCACATTTGTCCCAGGAGAAAGACTTTTTGTCCTGGAGTCCTACAGATGTACAAATCCATTATCCCACTTCAAGTCCCTCTAAAGATGCAGGATAAAATGTGCTAATGATTTTGTCCCAGGACATGACTATGTGCAGTAGGGCTGTGAGAAGCTTCAGTCCCCAATTCAATTCAGCAGAGATTCAGCCCAATTCAGTGGCTGAATCTCCGAATCCGAATCAAATCAAAGGACCCTTTAATCTTTCTGAATCAAATCGGAACCCTCCAAATTGATATGGAGAGATTTGGAAATATTCAGATATTTAGACATAGAGACAGGTTTAAATGTTTTTTCTACATACCTCTAGGTAGCAGGGGCTCATGAGTGCTGCAATGCTGGGGCGCATGGAGTGTCCCACAGAAGTATAGGGGGGCTCCCCAGCATGCTTGGCAGCAGACCCAGAAGTGGACCAGAAGCCCTTCCGGTCCATTTCTGGGTCCACCGCTGAGCACATGGAGGACCCCTCCCCGCACTCCTGTTGGCACCTCAAGGTATGTAGAAAAAACTTTAAAAGCTGTGTCTATGTCCTAATTGCCGAGTCTCTGAATTAGCATCAAATCTTTAGATTTGGATTCGGGCGAATTGAATTGGGGACAGTGATCCAAATCAACAAAGCGAATCACTGTCTCCGATTCAGGCCAAATCCAAATCCAAATCTGAATCGAATAGGGCCCGCTTTGCATATCCCTAATGTGCAGCTGTAGTGTTAATGCAGCTCATTCAGGGAATAAGAGGGCCAGACTGTGTGCCCTCTGTCACCTGTCTCCCACCACCTGGCTGCTTCAAAACTCGAAATGTTCTGAAACTTTTGAAACATTTTGGCTAGTCTCATTTTGTTTCGAGGCTGTTTTGAAGCCCTTCGTTTCAATTTGATTTTGCTGTTTCAAGCTCAAAATGAGTTGAAACAGTGTTGAATTGAAACTGCCAGCGAAATTTTGCACAGCCCTAATATGCATAAGTGACTGAGCCATGGCTGTTTTGATCTGGGGCAAACCCTGGGATAAATCAGGCCTGCCTCAAATGAGAGGCAGGCCTGATTTATAGCCTGCCTATAAATCAGGCTATATATAAATCAGGCTATTTATAGCCACAGTATAAATCTAAATCCATGCCAATTGACAGACCACTGGAACATGAAGATATTCATTTAGGAGGATATGTTTCCAAAAACCACCTTAAGAGATTTGGAGCATAAGTTGTATTGGATTTTCAGTAGGATCTTTGTACCTTATTCAGATTTATAATTGTCAAAATAGTATCCAAAACAGTCCTGGTGTTTCAAAACAGTAAAGTTCCCAATACTGATTCTTCAGGAGTAAGATGTTCCAATTCTGCAAGTTTATGAAAGATTAAATTACAAACCAGCAAAGGTTTCACTGTGACTTTTGCAGGATATCATTGTTTGTGTTGCACTAGCAGTTAGAAGTTCCAGTCATGAAACAGAAATCCCTTCTACTAGGCACTACATAGAAATAGAACAAAGTTCTTTCCAACCTTTTGGCCTATTGTGCTGGATAATAATTAATTCCATATTTCAAATATGTCTCTGAGGAACAAACTAAAAAGTACCTTCTTCCTGAATGCCTTGATCCAACTCCCCTTGAAGTCAATGAGAGTGTCTCTGTATTGAACTTGGCCAGCTGTGGATCAAGCCTTCTATATAGATCCATTTCACAAGAGACAGAACAGTAGCATGAGAGTAGGACATGTTATTGAGGAAGAAAACAGTAATATTTGCAGGTAACAATTAAAATGTTTTTGAACATGCATGAAAACGCTAAAGATATCCACCTGTTTTCCATTCAAACCACTCCCTGTGGTTCAGTCTGGAATGGACTAAAGGGCAGTGCCTGAAAGGTTCCTAAAATAACTACCCAGTCTCCCTCTGTGTACTTAAAAAATGTTATAATGTTCTTCTCTTCTTCAAAGAGTTTAATCAAGACCATTTCATCTCTCATGTTTCTGGGTAGCTTTCTGCATAGATGCATGACAGAGGAGAGGTTATTGCAAATAAGAAGTGTAGTGAGGTCTCATTTATGATTATTGCATTATTTATGTCTGTCTATTGTTATCTGTACATACATGCAGACATACGGCACACAGATGCCTTAAGTATATCAATCAGTAATAGTGAAACCTGAGAAGAACAAAAATATATGGTACACAGTATTTTTGTTTCCATGCCATAAACAGGATTTCAGAAAGCAAACATTTGTGCCAAATTCTAAGGCTGTGTATGCAGGCTTATGCAGGTTTATAATATAAAACACGTTTTCCAGATTTCAGATCATTTATTTTCCCCAGTGTATATTAGTACTTTCAGAAACAGCTGATAAGATGTTGTATAATGCCATTTCCAAATTAAAACTACTTTATTCTCATACAATGAAAAAATAATGATGCCATTATCCTACCTTAGTGAACGTACCCTGCACTGTTAATATAGCAGAGTAGCAAATGATAATCTTAAAGGCATCTTGAAATATATTTTCTTAAAGTGTCTTTTTTTTTTATTTTGTTTTACAGCAGGTCTATGAAAACAAGTGTGAAGAAGTTGTCAGTGATAGTTCTGCCACTGGAAAACCTGAGGCATGCCACCACTCTGAAAAATAAAATGCTAAATTAAAACACAAATGGCATCTACCACTCTGCTCTATTCATCCACTGAAAAGTGTATTTTTTTTTAACTGACAGCTGGTTTAACATGCTCATTATTTGTTTATTATTTGTATTGGCATCTTGCCTAAGAGGCCTCAGCCCCATTTATGTTAAGCATTGAAAAAGACAACAAAATCTTTGCTGAAAAAGACCATATTTTCTCACATACAACATACCCTATGCACCTTGTTTTTAAAAGGCAGAATGAAGGGGGAAAAAGGCTTTCCTAGTACAAAATAACTGAAAGGAGCAGCCAGGGAGCTCAGCACACATTATTTTGCTCCCTGTGGTGTTCACACAGTTACCATTCTTTTCCAATAGCATAAGCTTAAGCAGCAGAACCTGTGGTTACCAAATTTTCTCAGAGTGCCCCAGTTTCCAGCAGGGAAAAAGTGCTTGACATGTACAAGAAAACATGGTAGATCATTTCGAGGCAAAGGATTGATACAGACAGGAAGAACACATGTTTATCTTGCTTGGAAGCTTGGGCTGAAGGCATGTTATAAAAGGAAAAGAGAAACATTTCAAATACAATATTTAGTTATTTAAACTAATATATTTTCCTTTTTCTAAAGAAATTACCATTGTAAAGATTTGCTGTTGTTGTTGTTGTTTAACAAGAAGTTTACCTAGGTCAAAGTACTAATATTCTGGGTAGTGTAAAGAGTATCAAACAAACCATACACCAGGGACTTCAGAATACAAATACAAGCAAATTCTGTCCTTCAATCATTTACCACTGAGACACCTCTCTCTCTCTCTCTCTGCATGTCTGTCCTTCTCAGTAGGAAAGGAATGCAAGAAAGATATGTTCCAAATTCTAGTTTACTTTATTTAAAAATTAAGAAAATAAAGAATTTGTATCTAGAAGTAAAGAAAAGTCTATGAAAGACTTGATATTCCAAAAGTATCCGTTGAGGCTATCGTCTTACTTCACTCCTATTAAAGTCTATTTCCTTCAGTAGTCAAGCAGGACTAGCAGTGTTAACCAAACTACCTGACATCCAATATGCTTAAAGTAGTAGAAAATCTAGAGGGGCTGTTTTAAGCATATGTTTTAGCTAGAGTGATAAATGTAGGTTTAGGTTTTCCTGCTGTAATTATATCAGAATAGGCTCTTATTAAGCTCCTGAAATAAACATTTTATGACTCTCATTTTCAAAGTAATCTTGATTAAAATAAATAATGAGAAAATGTTTATGCTTAAAGCAACCTTCTAATGAGAAGACAAAACTAGGAATAAGGAATAAAATTAATTTTAAATAACCCACTAATACATTATTTACATGAAATTAGAGGCAATTCTTTACAGTATAAAGCATAGTAAGGCAACGGTATTGCATGCCTTATCATGACTGCTACCTGAAACCCACAAAACTTTTGTGATTACATTTTTATTGTAAAGTATTTCCTTAAATACAGGATTTTAGTTATCTTTTGACCGAATACTTTAACAAAATCAAAATGTCTCACCCTCAAAAAGGCTACATAAAGCTGCCAATATGTAAACTCAGCTTTGGAATATAAATACATATTTTGTCAAATATCTGACCTGGTGACTTGTTTATAGTCATAGAATAAGACGGCCCTTGTACACATGAGGAAATGGTCCTTTTTAACAATTTATGTAACAATGTACACATTTGGCAGCATGTTACAATTAAATTTCATAACAGTGTACATGTTTGGAGATGTATTTTGATTTAAATGACTTTTTTATGTACCAAACTAAAACACATCCCATGTATTTTAGTTTGCTGCATAACAAATTACAGCAATATTTCTCACGTGTACAAGGGCCCTATCCAGAGAATGTGGCAGGGATGGTGCATGGGGCACTGGAAGCCTGAGAGTGCTTCAGGAAGCTTGGGCTTGGTGGGCTTCCAGTGCCCTGTGTACCATCCCCACCACCTTCTCTGCCTGACAGCACACCCAGCTACCTTCCTGCTGCCTTTCTGGGGCAGTCATCCCACTTTTGGGTAGTCCCAGGTGGCAGAAAAGTGACAGGGATGGTGCACAGGGCACTGGAAGCCTGCCAACATGGGCTTCCCTGAACATGCCTGGGCTTCCAGAACCCCGTGCACCATTGGATCCAGCAGGTGCTGCCTGCAGGCTGGGGCTGCACCACGCAGCTAGCACCCTACCCAGGTGGCCCCAGGGGACACCGCCACCACAAAGGGAAACACCAGGCCCCTCTGCAGCTCAGGGCATGTGTGACCCAGCAGCAGCTTATGTGGGCAGTGTCTGCTCAGGGAAAAAAAAAAGCAGCAAGGGGCCTGATCTTTTTCTTTTCCCCCCTTCCAGAGCCCACCTGCATCTCCCACAGCTGGGGAGCGAGCTGCTGGTGGGTTGCACAGCCCCTGAGCTGCAGGGGTCCCCGGTGCTTCCCTCTGCAGCAGTGGCACCCCCAGGCAGCACACACCCGCTGGCACCCCGCCCAGGCAGTTCCAAGGGTTGCCACCGCCATGGAGAGAAGCACCGGGGCCCCCACAGCTCAGGGCCCACTGGCAGCTCACAACCCCCTAGCCACAGGAGAAGCAGAAAAGCTCTTGGGGAAAAAAAGGAGAAGAAAAAAGTTGGGCCCCTCAATGCCACCTCCCCTCTCCCCACCAGCAAAGTCTGTCTACTCCACAACAGGGGGGCCATGGTGCTTCATTCTAGCTCTGACTTGCCTGCATATCTATTTGAAATGCATCAGGATCTTCTATAAGAACATGCTTAGTATGTCTGTCCAGAGCACTCTGATTGGTTGTCTTGGCAGCCAATCACAATGCTTACTGAAACAACCAGAATGCTCTGGACAAACAGAATAAGCCTATTATTATTATAGAGGTTAGCCCAGTATTGTTCTGAGTTCAAGTAGAAGTATATAGCAAGCCTAATACTGGACTAATTAAATTAGTGCTCTGCTCTTCTTAGTGGGTTGGCTTTACTCTATTTTGACAAAAATCAGTAGAAATGGCAACAAGTTATCCATTAAAAATTAAATAAGCCCACTTTTTTTTTTTTACAAATGCTATATGACTCTAAGAATGTACTACAATCAAAAAAAGGTGCAAGTGGTTTATCCATTTCTTAATTAAAAATATAAATCTTTGCAGCATTTTCATGAGTATAAGGAGTACTTGCTTAACTTTAATCATTGGAACAGTCACTTTGAGCTGTTTTTAATAAAGTAGACATAATGCCAAAAATAATTTTGAAAAGATTCTTGAAAAGATACTCTATGACCCCATGTCTCTGACTTTTAAATATAGCATTATAATATCTGTTTTATTCATTTTTCCTTCACATCTTTTTCTAAGTTACTCATATCAATGGTTACATTTCAAACATTTGTGCACTGTGACCATTATCTGTACTCATAGTTCAATTAGAGAACAGTGATTCAATATGCTGTGATTCATATCTTCCCTTAAACCAGTGGCAAAACTGCCAGTTACGTCAATAACAGCAGGATATGGTTCACAGTTGATTAATTTATACGTACCTAGCAGATCCAGGGGCAGCTGCCCCTCCCCTCATTTTGATTTTTTTCTGGTCCACCCAAAGTTTAAAATAAACTACTTGGCAGTGGCAGCAGCTTTTCTATTCAGGCAGCAATTACAGAGTCAATTAACTTCCTGGCTCATTATAATCTACTTTATACTTTCCAAACTCTTCATTCCACAGGTGCTAACAACCCTCTGTTTCCTTTTAAATGGCCTTGATGTTCTAATAATGAAAATATCCTTTCTTCTGCATGTCTCGGACGGCCAGGGCCGACTCGAGTTACGTTCGTACGTCAGGGCGGGCTGGTGAATGGAGAGGCAGACACAACTTATTGGTTGCTAAAAACTTTACTCACGCCGCTTGCAATCACGATGCAGGTGGTCCGGTCATCGGAACAACCACGCGAGTTGTTCCAGCTGGCGGGGCCCAAGCCAGTTAATCCGTCCGCAATTCGCAGCCGCCGGGGGAAGGGGGACGGCGGGGTAGCGGATCGATAGGTGATCAGTCTATCGATCGGCAGCCGCAAGTCAGATAACTTCAGAGGCACTCTGCAGCATGCTCAAAGCTCTTCGACTTGGGCGGAAGTCGCGCGGAATTTTAAACGGCCAGCGAGCCAATTACTAGCCGCCACGTGTGAATAATTTAGCACTGGCCAATAGCGGGGCACAAATTTACATTCGAATGGCGGGAACTCTTTGCACCGTGCATCTCCGTGCTGCAAAGAAGAAATACATCTTGCAAAGGAAACTGTAAATTGGCGGGAACTCTCCTGCACGCAGGCTCTTAATTGCAGCAGAACACTCTGCTGTGCAAAGGAGCTCTCATGTGGCCAGGAAATTCCATAGTGCCGAGGCACCAAAAATCACTGGGTCGTGACACTGCAATCATGCTAGCTGTAAGCTGCTCCTGGTAATATAGCTCTAATTTCACAACCCTGCAGCCTGTTTTAAACTAGCAAAAAACATTAACTCTGGTGTAGAAATAACTTTCAGTGAAGTTTCAGGTGCACTGTCAAGATCCTTAAAGAAGCTATATTTTGGTTTACAAATCTGAAAGAGAGATGTACATTTAATTCTAATGACTACAGACCTAATAAAACAACATCTCAAACAAATTGGAGAAATGTAGGCTGAATAAAACTACTACAAGATAACTGATAACTACTAGATAACTGATCTAATGGCTGTAAGCAAAGGGTAATTATTAATGAGTCCATGTCAGAATGGCAGGAGGTTTTGAGTGGAGTCCCACAGGGGTCTTTCTTGGGCCTAGAGCTTTTCAGCATGTTAATTAACGATTTGGATGCTGACATAGAAAGCTTCTTGAGCAAGTTTGAAGATGACATGAAATGAAGGATTTTGAACATGTTGGAGGATGCAAGCCCGGTTCAGAAGGATCCCAACAGATTGGAAAGCTGGGCTAGAGCTAACAGGAAGAAGTTCAATATGGACAAATGTAAGGTACTACAAGGGACAAATAATCAAAAACAAATACACAATAGGGGACATTTAGCTGGATGGCAGCTCTGTGGAAAAGGACTTGAGAGTCTTGGTAGACCACAGACTCAATACGAGTCTTCTGCATGATGCAGCCACACAAAAGGCAAATGTGATTTTGGGCTTGCATTAGGTGCAAGAAATAGAAGGTGATAGTGCCTCTCTGTTCAGCACTGTTAGGCCTCATCTGAGGTACTGTGTGCAGTTCTGGCCTCCACATTTTTTTAAAGGATGTAGAAAAAGTTAGAGAGGGTGCAGAGGTGGGCAACAAGGATGATCAAGGGCTTTGGAAGGCAAGAGAGGGTCCAGAGGCTGAAGGACCTAGGCATGTTCAGCTTATAAAAAGGGTGCTTAAGAGGAGTCATGAGTACAGTCTTCAAATACTTGAGGGGCTGCCATCAAAAAGAGGGAAAGCACCTTCTCTCTCCTGCTGCAGAAAGGAGGACATGGACCAATGGCTTGAAGTTGCAGCAAAGTAAATTTAGAATGGATATCCCTAAAATGTCTTCACTGTGGGAGTAGTGAGGCAGTGGGATAGACTGTCTGGGGAGGTTGTGGGCTCTCTGTCACTAGGGGGGTTCAAGAACAGGTTGGACAGACACCGGTCACTGATGATCTAAGCACTGCTATACCTGTTTTCTGCCATGTGTATTTCCTATGTTTCCGGGCTTTGCTGATTGCTTCTATCCCTGCTCCCCCTTTTTTCCTGCTTATGTTTTTTTAAGCCTCCCAAGAGGCATTGAAGTGTTCACTACAGCTAAGGATGGGAACTTCAACTAGGGTGTGCCAATTCTTCTGCTGGGAGTAAAATCAGAGGTTCCTGTCTAGATGGCCTTGCCCCTCCACTCAGAGTCAGACTGGTTGCCATGTTTGAGATCAGGAAAAATTTTTACCCCAAGGTCCAACTGGAATGGACTGTGGGAATTTTTGCCTTGGGGGGGGGGCGGGGCATGGCCCTCTACCTGGGACCTCTTGCAAGTATATTGACAATATTTTATAGAAGCACAACATCAGCTGCCATGCTTCCCCTGCTTTACCTGTGGCAGGTTAGGATGTTAGATCTATGTTGTGTCAAGGTCTGAGATTAGTCTTATGTAGAGTTTAGGTTATCATGGTATGGGCTGGTTTAAATAGGAATGATCCTGCCTCAGGCAGGGGGTTGGAATAGGTCCCTTCCAGCCCTACTTCTCTATGACCCTATTTTTTGCCTAGTTTGTTGTGTATTATTATATATATATGATATAGCAAATTAATGCACATTCCAGTAAAGATATATTTGGTTTTGCCTTGATCTTAAACTGAATAATATAGCCCTGGGCCACTAATGTATTAGTAAAGCTTCTAGTTTCTTTTTAACTGAAGAAAAATGTATGGTGTGTTATACAGCCCCTACCCCCCAGCCTGGCTCTCACCCACTGACTCCTCAATTTACATCCTCACTGACTGGCTTTCTTGCATGCATACCAGCATCTGGCTTCTTAACTACTCATTTAATCCAGGAAGAGCACACACCAACTGCAGATGCTTCCTCAGCCTGATAAAGGGTATTTATACCTGAAAGCCTGCAAAGAAGAATTTTTCCAAATATTTGAGTTGGTCTAATAAAATATATCAGGTTTACCCAAAGAACCTTGTCTGCCGTGTTATATGTGATGATGCACCACATCATCTGTACCTCACTTTCCAAACTCCTATATCCACCCATGCCTGTGGCTCAGCATAAAGTGAATAAAAGAGGAAAGCTGTAAGTTAACTGAATCTCCTATGTTGTTCCATGGAGGTGCAGAACGCACCATCATTTAGGGTCCAATTTGTCATTTTCTCAACCTTTGGAAAGGAAGTAGGAGCTAAATCCAAAAAAGAACCTAAATGCCCTCTACGCATCACCTATGTTCCCAGGGAAGAATTCTATTTCATTTTATGTGTCCAAATGGCAATTTTCCATCTCCATAAAGGACATTCTTGCTACTCACTTATAGTATGCAATTCTGTTATGCATGCATTAGTGCCTTAGTGTCCATGCTGCTACTGCACATCAGTAGGGTGCACTCTGGCTACAAAGGTACATGACTCTATGCATATAAAATTAAGCCTAAGTCCTAAAGAAAAAAGGAGGAGGAGGAGAAGCATCCTCCTATGTTTTAGCCCAAGTAATTGAGTGTTCAGGGCATTGAAGTGATAAAAAAAAAATTTAAAGATGCTCCCTAACAGGAGACTGAGATATTTGAGATCTGGGAGATGGTTATTCAGCTAAAGAGCAGCTAGCTAACTAGTTAGGTAGAAAGAGATCAAGGGTCTGTAGAGGATGCCTACTGCTCCACAGTGAACTTCACTGTTTACTTCTCATTCATATATTCCTGTGCTTGAACCTGGTGATCACTAGATGGTATCAAAAGAGATGAATGAGATAGAACTTGAAAGAATTTGAGATCCAGACTGAAGAAGTTATAACCTGAGAGCAAACTGAGAAATGTAGCTAGGTGAAAGGATAGGGGCCAATAAGTGACCTTCCTGCATAGGTGTAGTGTGAGAAACATTGGTTATATACATGTTGCAACCTCCACCCACCCTTCTACTGGACAATATAGGAGAGAACTGAAAAGCATTCAGCAAAAAGCTTGAGTTATGCCTAGTAGCCACAAAGGCAGAAGAAATAAAATGAAGATATCAACTCATCTATCTTGGTGCATATTATGCGGGAGGAAGACCTGGATGTTTATAACACCTTTACCTTCACTCATAGGCTATGGGGGGGGGGCATATGCCCCCCCCCTCAGTGATTGGCCCTCACCAGCCAGAGAGTAGGGGTGCCAGGAGAAGCTCTGGTCAGTGCCCCCCCCACCCCGAGAATGGCACCGGCCAGGGTGTGGGGTGCTTCTGGGGTCAGTGATTGGCCACTGGGGTGTCCCCAGACGCAGGAAGCACAAGTAGTCCATGCCTCCACTGAAAACCAAAATATTCAGTTAAGCATAATACTCTCCAAATTTAAGGAGTACTGCATGCTAAAACAGAATGAAACCCTTGAAAAACACAGATATGTTTATGTGTAAGAAAAATAATCTATCGGTGTGTTATTGAACTAAAGAGACTAAGAACTCTGTTTTGGGGAATTTAACAGAATCTCCAGTTAGAGACGGGATTAATTGTGGCACTGCAGACACTGCATAACAAGAGATGCTATTACATGAAAGACACCTGTCCTTAGAAATGATCCAAATGTGCAGGGCAGCAGAAACTGGAAAGGCCCAGGATGCAGAATTGAATGCACCAAAAGGGGCTGCCCATGCAGTAGGCATAAAAGAATGTGACCAGAAGAAGCCATTTGACAGGGTGGAATTTTCTGCTGGTAAAAAGCCACTTCACAGAGTGGAATTTTCCTTTAGCAAGGAAAACGCTAAGGGACAGGGGGCAAAAGAGTCAGCATGCAGAAAACGTAGAAGGCAAGTGGCCCCAAATGTTGTGCTCCGTTTGGAAAGACCTGTAACAAAAGGAACTGCTTTGCCAAACACTGCAGACCCAAACACAAAAACCTCAAGTGCATACAACTGAGAGCATGCCAGAAGATTTTTACATAGATATATGTGAACTGAGCAAAATCAGTGAGAGGGACTGGATTCTGCCAGTGAAAGTGCATAGAACAATGATTTCATTTAAATCAGACATGGGAGCTGACGTCGAATATTTTACCAGAGCAAGACTATAGAAAATTAAAATCAAAACCAATATTGAATCCAATAAACATGTAAATAACTGGTTATTTAGGACCAATATCAATGCATTTAATGAATATTGACATCCAAAATAAAAATAAAAGATATGCACTTCCGTTTATTGTATGTACTTCAAGAGATGACACAAATGTTGAGTCTGGCAGCTTGTGAGAAAGTGAATCTACTTACGTGTCTGCATACACTACAGGAAGGTACAACATTCATGTCTCCTACAGTCTTATCCAACACGGCCCAAATCTGGACAGTTTTCTTAGGAAAATTCTAGAACACAAGTAGCAATCATTAGGGCTGTGCAAAATTTCACTGGCTGTTTCATTTCGATGCTGTTTTGACTGTGTCACAGAGCACCGAGGTGCCCTGCTCCTAAAGAGGAGAAACTGCTAGAGAAACAGCCCTAGCAGTGAATAAGGAACCCAGCTGTTAGTTGCCAGGGCAACTGAAGTCGGCAAATGACCCACACCTGTCAGCGGTCAGCTAGCTGTAAGGGACAGGGCCTGGCTCTTATAAAGCCCAGGAGCTGAGGCCAGAGGTGGTTCCCTGCCAGCAGCAGAGAGAAAGGAGCTCCTGGAGTAAAGATGTGAGAAGAAGCCTGACTGCAGGTATAGCTCAAGCCAGGTAAAGGTTGGCAGGTCTAGGATGTCTGAGCCATGTGGTTTTAGCCGGGCGGCTTTAAGTTATGTTACAGCCTAGGGGCTTGTGTTTTGCTTTGTTGTTGTTTATCACCGGTGGTTTGGGTGAGGCTATTAGGGGTTGGAGGAGGCCTCATAGGGGACCCACAGCAGTGTGGGGACCCCAGTGCCAGTAAGGGCGCTGCCTGCAGGGTGCATAGACCCCAGCCCCAGAGAGGGGTGGTTGAGAAGCCCAAGCGCGGGCATGGTGAGCCCCTGAGGAAGGGTGAAGCATTGCGGTGAACCCCAGGAAGGAAACAGTAGTGTGGTGGGCCCCGGAGAAGGGGGTAGCAGTGCGGTAGGCCCCAGAGAGTGGGCAGCATTCCTGAGAAGGCCCAGCATGGCCATGGAGAGCCCCAGGAGGGGGCGGCAGTACAGAGAAGGCCCTGAGAGGGGGCGGCAGTACAGAGAAGGCCTCCAGAGAAGGGGGCGGCAGTACAGAGAAGGCCTCCAGAGAAGGGGGCGGCAGTACAGAGAAGGCCTCCAGAGAAGGGGGCGGCAGTACAGAGAAGGCCTCCAGAGAAGGGGGCGGCAGTACAGAGAAGGCCTCCAGAGAAGGGGGCGGCAGTACAGAGAAGGCCTCCAGAGAAGGGGGCGGCAGTACAGAGAAGGCCTCCAGAGAAGGGGGCGGCAGTACAGAGAAGGCCTCCAGAGAAGGGGGCGGCAGTACAGAGAAGGCCTCCAGAGAAGGGGGCGGCAGTACAGAGAAGGCCTCCAGAGAAGGGGGCGGCAGTACAGAGAAGGCCTCCAGAGAAGGGGGCGGCAGTACAGAGAAGGCCTCCAGAGAAGGGGGCGGCAGTACAGAGAAGGCCTCCAGAGAAGGGGGCGGCAGTACAGAGAAGGCCTCCAGAGAAGGGGGCGGCAGTACAGAGAAGGCCTCCAGAGAAGGGGGCGGCAGTACAGAGAAGGCCTCCAGAGAAGGGGGCGGCAGTACAGAGAAGGCCTCCAGAGAAGGGGGCGGCAGTACAGAGAAGGCCTCCAGAGAAGGGGGCGGCAGTACAGAGAAGGCCTCCAGAGAAGGGGGCGGCAGTACAGAGAAGGCCTCCAGAGAAGGGGGCGGCAGTACAGAGAAGGCCTCCAGAGAAGGGGGCGGCAGTACAGAGAAGGCCTCCAGAGAAGGGGGCGGCAGTACAGAGAAGGCCTCCAGAGAAGGGGGCGGCAGTACAGAGAAGGCCTCCAGAGAAGGGGGCGGCAGTACAGAGAAGGCCTCCAGAGAAGGGGGCGGCAGTACAGAGAAGGCCTCCAGAGAAGGGGGCGGCAGTACGGCCGGGCCCAGTTCCCAGTGGCTCGCAGCCCTGCAGAACTCAGCCGGGCTGGGGGAAGCACCTCCTCCAGCCAGGCTGAGCTCCCCAGCACTGTGAGGGGCAGGGAACTCAGCCCAGCTGGGAGAGGCTTCTTCCAGCCCAGCTGAGTTCCCCAGCTCTGTGAAGGGCTGGGAACTCAGTCTGGCTGCAGGAGGTGTTTCCACCAGCCAGACTGAGTTCCCCAGTGCTGGGTCCCAGGTGGCAGAAGCAGTGACCTGTGATCTGGCAGGCAGATTGGAGGCACGCCCACACCTCCCAGGGGTGCGGGCCCCCCCATCTGCCTGCTGTATCACTGGACACTGCTCCTGCTGTCCAGCTCCTACTCCTCAGCAGCCTGAGGTGCAGTTTGCTAGAAACCCCTGCATTGATCTCCTTGAAACTTGTTGAACTTCATGCCTTCAGACAGGGCTACCATCCCTGCAACTTCCATCAGAATCAGGCAAGATATGACAAAGTTATAGGCTGTTTTGTGCTTCCTCATTATAGCCTATGGGCGAAACCTCAAAACAGCGTCGAAACAGTGAAACCGTTTCAACGAAACAGGAAAGAGTAAATCAGCCTCAGTGGTCTGTAGCTAATGAATTCTGTCCTGTGCACAGAAGCACAGCTGCCAAAAGTGCAGTTGCAGTATTCATTTAGATCCTAGTATAAGGACTCAAGTCTATCAAGACTTGGAAGAAAAGCTTCCCACCAAAAACAATATCAGAAACTAAATCTGATACATCATCAGTCTGAGAAGAATGTGAAATCTCCTGAAAGACTCAGAGACTTGATAAAATAGCTGCACAAAAGGGGGAATAGGATAGTGAGTGGTAAAGACATGCTAGTAATTTCTCCTCTGTAGATGGGTGTTAATTTTGTGTGTGTGTGTGTGTTAACTCATTTTTATAGTTATCAGGAATCCTGATTTAAAAAAAAAAAAAAGAAATGCAAATTCTGATTTTAAAACCCCAAATCCAAGTTTTTCTGTGATTAAAATGAAACACCACTGTGTGTGTGTGTGTGTGTGTGTAAATTGAACATGTTTTATTGATACATTTACAATTTTAAAGTGATTTAGAAGGCTACCAATGCCTCAATCACTATAATAAAATAATTTCTAAATAACTCAAAATGTTGGCATTTGATTTCGTTTTTTTATCATGGAAAATCAGAGCTCCCCCTGCCCTCTTCATTCACCAGGATGTAGATTCAGCTGCAGCTAGACCCACCCCAGGCCCCATACACCACCAGAGCTGGGCAGCAAGCCTCAGCCCTGCCCAACTCCCTCCCTCAGTCTGGGGCCTTCCCCCCCCCCCCCCCCCAGACCTACCTGTGGAGAGCTGCAGAAGCTGCTCTTCAGGCTGCCTGGCTGCCATGTACATGTGTATGTGCACACCTGCACATGGTGCCCCCTGCCTGATCGCCCTCTTCCCAACCTCCCCAGCCCCTTGCAGACTGGAACTCTGCCAGGCTGCAAGGGGAAACCTGCCATTTCCCATGTTCTTCTCTTTTAAAGGAGAAAAAACAAGGTTGACACCACTAGGACTTGAGAGGAAGGACTACCAGAGGTGGTGCTGGAGAAGGAAGAGGACATGGACCTCAGGAAGGTGGAAGCTGGAAGCTTGTGACCTCTGGCAGGAAGCAAAAGTCTTCATCTCCACCTACAGCAGTTTGGCTAAGAACAGAAATGGAGACCTAGCAACAGAGAAGGAGGAGCACATTTCATCAGCAGAAGAGGTCAGGCCAGGTCCCCCTAGGTTGTGAGGATCAAGACCACTGCCACCAAGAAGAAGTAATGGGTGGTGGTAGTTGAAGACACCATTCTGCAGGGGATAGAGGCATCCATCTGCCGGCCTGATTTGTTCTCTTGGGAGGTCTGCTGGTTGCCGAAAGCCTGGATATGAGATGTCACAGAAGGATTACCAAGACTCTTCTAGCTCTCCAAATATCACCCCATGCTGCTCATCCATGTGGGCACATATGATAGTGCCAGGGGCAAACCTGGGCATCTCAAAAGTGACTACAGAGCTCTGGGTGCAAAGGTGAAGGGGCCAGGGGTTCAGGTGGTGACTTCCTCAATTCTCCCAGTCAAGGGGAAGGACCTGGGTGGGAATGGACACATCCTGCAGATCAGTGAATGGCTGAACAGATGGCACTGCCAGCAGGGCTTTGGCTTCTTTAACTACAGGATGTTGTTCCAAGAAAAAGGATTGCTAGGAAGAGACAGGATCCACCTGAAAGAGGGAAAAGCACCACAGAAAAGCTCACTAACCCAGCGAGGAAGGCTCTAAATTAGGTAAGCCATGAGAAAAAGACCAACGCTAAATGGGGAAGTGGGTGACCTGGAGGAAGCACAAGCAGGAGGAGCCAAGCTTTCTCATTCTTCCTGAGAGAGGAGTGTAATCAGCTAGTTATCTCAGACATCTGTACATGAATGCACAAAGCCTGAGTAACAAGCAGGAAAAATTGGAAATGCTCACAGTCACAGAACAATGATATGATTGGAATAACAGAGACTTAATGGGATAGTCCACATGACTAGAGTACTGCCACAGATGGTATAAACTGTTCTGAAAGGACAAACGGGAGAAAAAAGGAGACAGGGGAGAAGAAGGGAGCTGTCCAGAAGTGGGACAGCTCCTGGCCTACCCTGAGATTCTTGGGTAAATCCCTGGCGAGCCCCCTACCCCAGAAGCAGGACAGCTCCAAGCCAACCCCTGGCTGCTCACAGAAATCCATGCACAGTCCAGGACTAGCTGTGAGCTGCCCCAGAAGCAGGACATCTCCCAGCCAGCCCCCAGCTGCATAGGGAAGCAAAGAGCTCCCCAGTCCCAGCACTGGGATGAGGGGGTGTGGGGCAGAGAGCTACCCTGTCCTGAGGATGCTCAGATCCTGGCTCCTGTGTGGAGCCAGAAGCTGAGAAGCACCAGGACTGGGGAAGTTCCCCATCACCTGTGGCCCCCTGGTGTTGGGGCTGACCAGGAACAAATCTGTGCTAGTGCACTAGTGTGCAGTATCTACTACATAGTTAGTTTACTATCTGTATTCACAAGTAGTAGCTAACTGCTCAGTAGACTAATTTACTAGGTAGTAAATTGTGCACACATATAAATGGTGACACTTTACTGCATAGTAGATTAGTCTACTGCACAGATTTAATTAATTGACCTAGAATCAATTAAGAAACAGGCATCGCCAGAGCATGGGTATGGACTTTAGGCATCAGACCAGTGGAACCTGAGAATAGGACTGCTGACACCATCACGATCTCAGCTGGTGTGTGGATGGGGTGCAGGGGAGGAGGAACCCCAGGTCCACACAGCACAAGTATGCCTACAAAGGTGCTGATAACATCTTAGGACCCTCCTTTTCTACTCAAGATCAAGGTGTGGCAGGTGAGTTGAGGGAGGTACCCCTTGCGTAAGCCACATTGTCACCTTCCTGTACAGATGACAGCTCCACATCTGGGATGGCTGAGAAAAGGATTGTTTACCTTGATAAGAAGGCTTGAATCAATGATTGCCAGAGTTACTTTCCAGCTCTATTTTTCCATGTTTCTGTGATTATTTATTCTAAAATAATTAATACTATAGTTTTTTTAACTTGTTGCATAACAAACTGTATTTTTGTATCCTTCCATTTATTTTGAGTCCTTGTCACATGTTACAGCTGTGATCTTAGCAAGCAGAGTCAAATAGCTAGCTGCACAATGAGGGAAAGTACAAACCTTAGCATTCACTATGAAATATAGGCCCTGACAGTCCACTCAGTAACAAAAACCCCCACCAAATTCAAAGACAAGTCTGCAATTACTATGCTATCCTTACACTGTTTTACCTATGGCATCTCTTCATAAATCATAAGAGATCACTCATTATTCTAAGAGACCTGAAACAACAGTGTGAGATTAGTACAGAGTCCAATAGCCTTATCTCTGAACTATTGTGCTTTTGTCAGCTTTGCTTAGAATATTGCTTCTTTTAAAATAATAGTATTTTTACAACCACTTTTTTGTCCTTTCATGCTATTTATAATTTTATTTGTTTTGCCATGATGGATTTATGTACTTTTAATCTAGTGGTTTTAAATTTCTTGGAATGTTAATTAAGTTTTTAATATAATTTGAAACGCATCCTTTCAATGTTTTTACCCAAATCAGATGGTAGATAACATTTTATTTTGCATTTGTCTTAAAAATGTGCACGTCTTTGTTTTGATTTTTTAAAAAAGTAAAAGAATAAAATAAAAATAAGAAAGTATAGATAGTGTTATAGACTGATACATGATATAGAGATATTAAAGATAATTTCACTAAAATTCCTGAAAATAATAGGATATAAAGTTGTTTTTCCTAGAAAGAGACACTTGCTTGCCTCTCTGGACCAGTTCTAAGCATAGCTTCAGCTTTGCTGCCCATCCTAGAAAAGGAAACACCATTTCCTCATATAATGTTGCACATGCTTTTCTAATAACACTGAAACACATAATATTAAAATCTATCTTCAACTTAAATTCACTGGTAGTAAAGATATATATCATGTTTGTTACACATGTGCGCAAGAACATGTAAATGACAGTTCACTCATGCTATCTAGTAATTAATAAGATTAGAGCAAAGAGTGCAAATAGCAGCAAAAGAAAAGCAGAAATGAAAGAGGGTAAACTAAGTGCCAAGGACTTGGCAAGTAGTTTAGGAAACACAGATAGAGCTCCCCCATCAGAGTAAGTGACAAAGATAGAAATAGGAACCGCTGAGAAAAGAAAAATCCTAAAATTTAAGCAAGATTCTCAGAATGCATGTTGAACTGGGCTTATGTAGCCTGGGATAGGGAGGAAAGGAGAGAATTCTCTATTCTACTTGCTGTTCTACGTAACAGGAATACGGTCTATTAAAATTACCACCTTAAGGAATTACTCCACAAGCTCAATCACTAGGCTTTAATTCTGAAGTTACTAGATTCACTCTTCACTCAGGCTAGGCTAAGTCAAATGTTGGATGACACTACTGACTGGTTTTGGACCAGGACTTTAACCTAGGACCTACTACAACGAAAGCAGGATTATACACCATGTGTAGTATGTATGGAGCAACTACTTTAGCTGGCATCTAAAGAAGACTTACCCTTTTTGACCACTAGGAGAGAAAATGCCCTGTCACATAGGTACTGATTATACTGATAGCAAGTACATTCAAAAGTCAGTAATTCTGTTCTTCATTGAAAAGTAACTTCTTTTGTACAAACATTTTTCTCACCATGAGCAGGGTGCGAGCGCAGAGATTAAGTGCCAAATTGTTTTATGAAGCATTACATATATTTCTGAAATCAATTCATAGTAACAAGTTGGAAACAGTTAGCCAAAATCATGCATGGGAGAATAAAAAAAAGTTACAGAAGTCCAAGACATTACAAAGTGTGTATGAGCAAGCTGTGAAAAATAGCTAAAATTCCGATTTACTTAATTTTTACCCCACATTGCATTAAATTAATTTCTAAAACCTATCAGAAAATGAAAATCAACTATGAAAATCAACTTCTTCACCATGTCAATAGCATATTGTCTTTATCCATTAAACATTTGGGGTTATATCTACTATCTTCCCATGAACAGTTGTTATTAAATTATTCTGATTATTCAAAAAAAAACTAAAACCATTATATCTGAAATATAAATAATGCTTTGAAAGATGGGGAAAATCAGCATCTGAGAGCTACTGAACTGAATCACTTGGCAAGTTTTGTGAGCTTTCCTATAAGCCAAAGAATGGGTGGGATCTGAATCCTTTGGAAATAGTTAGACAAGGAGGTCCTTAAGACCCCACACCAATTCTGACACAATGCCACACTCACCACCACCTTCATGTCACCCATATTTAAACCAACTTAGCTCTTTAATTAAAAACATTTACCTTTCATTTGTTCCCCATTGTGATACAGTTAGACTATGAGGCAGTGCCATATTAAAACATCTGGGATTCATCAAACAACTTTCTTTAACTACGGGTCCTGAGTGATCAATCCCAGATGCTCAGCAACTAAAGTTACATATAAAACTGTTCCTAGTTTTAGCCAAAACTAGATTGAACTTCCCATACCTTAAAAATGGAAAGATTTTAAATAGATGCAAATTAAATTCAAATTATTTCCAGAGAAAAAAAGAACTGTTCTAAACAGAGATGAACCAATCAGGTAAGACAAGTTTGTATAGCATTAGAAGCAGTACTTGCTAGTGCTGCCTATTATCAAGGTTACCAATACTTCCCATAACAACTATGTTGTTTCATGTGTTTTGCCAGGCTTTAGAGTTTGGGCTGAAAACCTATGTTCTGAGTGTCTGAGTTGGGCCGAGTTTTTTGAGGGGAGAGGAAATTTCAGGCAAAACAGTTCAGCTGTTTTCAAGAAGGTTTAAGATTAAAACAAAAATCTTGAAAAAAATTCAATGTTGACACAAGTGGTCCTTGTGTTAAAGACATGCCTTTTTCCATTCCTACAAAAAATGGCCAAATTAAGATTGCACCAGATTCTACAGACCTCGTTAATTATTGTACATTTGATCCTGCCCTATTAAACAGCATGAGAGCAGCCTCATTAATATCAGTGAACAAAGGATTAAGCCATTACTGTCAACTCAAACTCCCACTAACTTACATGGGAGGTTTAACTGTATTTCCTTAGTCATGCAGCCCTTACTTTCTACATATGCACATTAGATGTATACGCATAGAATGAGTTGCAAGTGCCACACAAATAACAGCTATATAAATGTGTAAATGCTGTGGAACAAAGTTTTTATTAACATAAGGTTGGACCGGATGCAAAAACTGTAAGGGACAAAACTAACGTGAATTAGACAGGGTGAATGGCCCATGTGCCAGTGATGCCTTTTAGACTACATCATATTCCCATCTATTCTGAAATGACAATAAAAAGAACAACACAAGAACAATATTAGAAATAGGTATCGTGATTTCAGTTTTGATGACCTTTGAAAAAAGAGGACAAGAGCTAAAATCATAGGAAACTACTTTGGGTAGGTTGCTATGCATGATATTAGATAGTCTGGCATTTTCAATATCTTATGATCTATCAGAGCCAAACTCAAATAAACATCTGTATTCCACTGGGGAATAGGGATTCCTGGCTTTCAAACAGCAGCCTCCCCATTTCAACTCCTGCTGGGTAATATCATAAGACTTTAAACCTGTCACTGGTTCAAGATTTAACAGCATCTGACTTAATACTATTTGGAAGTGTGGAGGAAGTGGAATCTAAATTCAGGGCAAAAAATAGAGATTACGGTGTGTTGGTTTTCTTTTAAAATTACAGCTGTCTAGGCTTCTCATGTGTCGGAAGAATTAGTAGCAATCTAAGTTCAAATCAATTACCGTATTTACCCAAATCCAAGATGATTTTGAATTAAGGATAACCCCCCACACACTAATGATTAGATTCCATACATAGAAAATGATTAACTTGTTAAAATTTTTCATGTATAGAATCTAATTATTGGAGGCTCAACTCAAATTTCTCCCCACTACCAGCTATGGCAGGGAAGCAGTGGTGGTGGGCAAGGGCCAGACCACCACCCCTTGCCCCACTACCTGAGCACCCCCATGCCTGTACCCATTCCAACTCCTGCCTGTCCTACCTTTTGCTTCTCCCCCAACCTTTTGCTGTCTGCCCTTTCCACTCAATAGCCCCTGCACCTATGCCTGTCCCCTGCCACATATACTACCTGCCACTTGCTAGTACACTGCCCAGTCGTGTGTAGAATTATCAAGGGGAACATCTGCAAGGGCCCAGCAGGAGACGTCATGCTCAGGGGCAACCAACATGGGTTCATTGAGGGCAGATCCTGCCTGACTAACTTGGTTTCCTTTTATGATCATGTCAAAGTCCCTGGATGAGGGCATTGAGGTGGATGTCATCTTCCTGGACTTTAAGAAGGCCTTTGACACTGTTTCCCACCGCATTCTCTTAAAAAAACTAGGTGGCTGTGGCATTGATGCCTACACAGTCAGATGGGTGGCAAATTGGCTAGACAGTCGCACCCAGAGAGCAGTGGTGGATGGGTCATTTTTGACCGTGAGGGATGTGGGCTTCCCAGTGGAGATCCCCAGGGCTCAGTTCTGGGGCCTGTACTGTTCAACATCTTTATCAGCGATCTGGATGTGGGTGTGGAAAGCACGCTGTCTAAATTTTCTGACGACACCAAGTTGTGGGGTGAGGCAAGCACACTGGAGGGGAGTGACAGAATCCAGCTATATCTAAACAGGTTACAGAGGTGGGCATACAGGCTGTACAGGAGAGACAGAGGAGGGAAAAGAGCAGGGGGTGTAGCTCTATACATCAAAGTGGGATACACATCCTCAAAATGATCAAGATGGGATCAGAGAAGGGGCAAAATGAGGTGCTCTGGGTAAGAATGCAAGGGGGTCATGGGGAAAGGGACTTGATAGTGGGTGTCTTCTATAGACTGCCTCACCAGGGGGATGAGCTGGACCTGGAATTCTCAGGTCAGCTCACAGAGGCTGTAAAGTCAAGGGATGTGGTTGTCATGGGTGACCTAAACTACCCAGACATCTGCTGGAAGGAGCAGTCAGCCAGGTCCGACCACTCATGGAGGTTCCTAGCCGTGATACAGGACCTCCACCTAACCCAGGAAGTTCATAGTCCCACCAGGGAAAATGCCTTGCTAGACTTGGTCCTTGCCACAGGCGACAACCTGGTGAGGGGTCTGCAGGTACTTGACCACCTGGGTAACAGCGATCATTGCCTGCTGGAATCCAGCACAGGGTGGTGAAAGCAAGCAGCAAGGCAGAGGTCTTCAACTTCAGGAGGGCCTACTTCTGTAAGCTAAGAAGGTTAGTAGGAGACGCATCGGGGTCTCGGAGCTTCAATAAGATGGGAGTCAAAGATGGTGGTTGTTACTCAAGGAGACGATCCTCTGAGCTCAAAGGGAGTCAGTCCCAATGTGCACCAAGGGTGCAGGAGTGCTTAGCAACCCCCATGGCTCAGAAAAGGCATTCAGGGATGCCTGAGGGCAAAAAAGGAGGTGTACAAACAGTGAAAGCAAGGAACTATCACTAAGGAGGATTACACCTCCATTCCTTGGGACTGCAGGGAGGCTGTTAGGAAGGCCAAGGCTGAGATGGAGCTAGGGCTAGCAACCAGAATTAAGGATAATAAAAAGTCCTTTATCAAATACATAGGAAGTAAGAAGGCACCGGATACCATGGGGCCACTACAGGATGGGCTTGACAATCTGGTGATTGCGGCAAATGAAAAAGCTGACCTCTTTAATGAATTCTTTGCATCCATATTCCTGAACAGGGACTGGGACATTTCCCCCACTAGAATTCCAGACAGACCCAGGATAGGCACCGCCATGCCTAGGATCAGGGACGACCTAGTTAGGGAACTTTTGGAGGAGCTGAACGTGTTTAAATCAGTAGATCCAGATGCTCTTCACCCAAGGGTACTGAGGGAATTGGCAGGGGTCAGAGCAAGGTCCCTGGCATGGCTCTATGAGTGCTCATGGGACACTGGCCAGGTACTAGAGGATTGGAAAAGGGCCAATGTGGTCCCGATTTACAAAAATGGGAAAAAGGAGGACCCCAGCAATTATACGCCAGTCAGTCTTACTTCAGTCCTTGGGAAGACCTTTGACAAAATTACCAAGAATCACATCTGCAAGGGCCCAGCAGGGAAGGTAATGCTCAGAAGCAACCAACAATGGATTCATTGAGGGCAGGTCCTGCCTGACTAATCTGGTTTCCTTTTATGATCAGGTCACAAAGTCCCTAGACGAGGTTGTCGGGGTGGATGTCATCTTCCTGGATTTTAAGAAGGCCTTTGACATGGTTTCCCACCACATTCTCTTTAAAAAACTATGTGACTGAAGCATTGTGCCTACACAGTCAGATGGGTGGCAAACTGGCTAGATGGTCGCACCCAGAGAGTGGTGGTGGATGGGTCATTTTCGACCTGGAGGGATGTGGGCGGTGGAGTCCCCCAGAGCTCAGTCCTGGGGCCTGTACTATTCAACATATTTATCAGCAATCTGGATATGGGTGTGGAATGCACATTGTCCAAATTCGCTGATGACACCAACCTGTGGGGCAAGGTAGGCACACTGGAGGGGAGAGACAGAATCCAGCTAGATCTAGACAGGTTACAGAGGTGGGTGGAAAAGAATAGGATGGAATTCAATGCAGACAAGTGCAAGGTACTGCAGCTAGTGATAAGGAACCAGCAACACACCTATAGGCTGGGAAACACCCTTCTTGTCAACAGTGGCAGAAAGGGATCTTGGAGTCATTGTTGACTCCAGGATGAACATGAGCTGCCAATGCGAGGAAGCGGTCAGTAAGGCTAACTGCACCTTGTCGTGCATCTACAGATGCATCACAAACAGGTCCAGGGAGGTGATCCTTCCTTCTGTGCAGCTTTGGTCAGGGCACAGTTGGAGTACTACATCTAGTTCTGGATGCTGCACTTCAAAAGGCATGTGGCTAGCATTGAGAGGGTCCAGAGAAGAGCCACTCGCATGGTCAAGGGGCAGCAGGGCAGGCCCTATGAGGAGAGGCTAAAGGGCCTGAACCTATTCAGCCTCCACAAGAGCAGGCTGAGAGGGGATCTGGTGGCCATTTACAAACTCACCAGGGGGGACCAGTGAGAATTGGGAGAGGCTCTGTTCCCCTGGGCAGCACCCAGGGTAACTAGGAATAACGACCACAAATTGTTAGAGAGAAGGTTCAGGCTGGACATCGTGAGGTATTACTTTACAGTTCCAAGGGAGGTGGTGCTCTCTCTTACCTTGGGGATCTTCAAGAGGAGCTGGACAGATATTTGGCTGGGGTGTTATGACCCTGGCACTCATTCCTGCCTGGGGCAGGGGTCAGACCTGATGATCTGTTTTGGTCCCTTCTGACCCTAAGCACTATGAAACTATAGTCCAGTGGAGAGCAAAGGAAATGGTTTGGGGGCTCAAACACATGACTTATAAGGAGAGGCTGAGGGTGTAATGATTTAGGTCCAACAGTGAATAACAACAACTATGAATGAGGAAGAGAACAGACATTTAATGATACCACAGCACAGGGTTCCTCCAGCGCAGGCCATATGACTGCCTCCATCTTGATTTCCCCTTGCTCCCCAGGGATCATGTTCAAATTACTCATCTGATAAGACACTCCCTTGTAAGGGACTGGCTCAATAAGGCATGATGGGATCTAATGTGCAATCCCATAATTGTGCCTCCTGCCATGCATGTGTGGCATGACAGGAAGCACAATTATGTGGATTGCGCATTAGATCCCATCATGCCTTTACCTACACATATAGAGGGGGCCTGAGTAATTCAAAGGGCCTGACTGCTTTGCGTGCATTGGAGACTTTCATTTTAACAGGTGGAAATTTCAGCTTGTCATAAGTTGCAGAAATGAGTTTAAAGCAGGGGAGGCCAAAATAAGGCCCATGGGCTGCATCCAGCCCACCAGGCAATTTCATCTGGCCCGTGGGGCCCCTCCATAAGCTCTCTGTAAGCCCTGGCCCTTGCTGCCCCTCTGCAAACCGGTATGTCCCTGCAGGAGATGCTTCTGTGGTTGCTAAGCAACCACTCCCCACCCAAGCCTGGCCTGGCCCACCCCAGCCCCAAACCAGAAGGTGCTAGAGACAAGAAACCTGTGCCTGGCTTTTGCCTGGCCATACCATAGCTGTTTCCAGCCCTCCCTGCCTGCTGACAAGCCTGGAAATGAAGGTAAGGGCCCCACCAGGCCAGGAACAGGGACTTTTGCTGGGGGAAAGGGAGTGGGATTTCAGGGAGCCATGTGCTATGGGGCCGGGTGGGGCTGGTCCCGCACCCTGCCACCACCGGTGGCTGGGGACTGCGATGGGAGCACAGGGGCTGTGCAGTATGGGGACAGGTGAGGCTGTACCCTGTCACCACATGTGGCTGGGGACTCTGGCAAGACTGCTATTGGGCTGGGTGGGAACAGGAAATGTCTCCACCCTTTCTGAAGTTACCATTCCTTAGGTGTAAAGGGAGAAAAATTTGAAAAATGTAAGATAATCCCCAAGCTTTTCAGGCTTCATCTGGATGCCAATGAAGAGTATCCAGAATATTTACAATGTGGGAGAGTTATAGAGAAAGTCTCTTCAAGAATGTCTTTAATTAAAAAATGAAAAAAATATAGACATGAGAAATAAGGATATTTAGTCAACTCAAGACAACACAGGAAATATTAACAAGCCCAGAATTACAAAGGTCCACACATATACTCTAACGGTTAAAAAGAAAAGTCTGAGATGCAAGAGGGAAATTAAAACTTAAATGACACTTGGATTGGGCACCTAAACTTCTTATGCACTTTTTTAAGTCCTCTGACCCTAAATTATTTTATAAGCATGGAACATTGGTACAGGGGAGTACAGAAAGTAAGAAGAGGAAAGGGAGGAGGCACCTCTGTTTCCAAGCTGCTCATCTAGGCTATTTACTAGGCCCATCTCCTCAGGAAAAGCTATACAAAGGAGAACAGGAAAAAAAAAGTGAAAAAGAAAAATGGAAATTTGTTATGCCTCCTCCAGTCCTATCAGTCTTCATGCCTTTCTATTTAATTACTTTAACTGAATCAGAACAACAAGAAAAAGTAGCAACCAAATAATCTAATTACTACAGTAAAACAGATAGCTACATCCATATGTTTCATTCTTTGGCTCAGTTTCCAAGCAAGAAACAGCTGGTTCTAAGGAGACCTTTCTCTAAATCACATTTTAAAATTCAAAATGTGATTACACATTTATGTTGATAGCAAGGGCTGAAAAATTAGCTTCTGAAAAAAAATTCAAAATCTTATTCTTCAGGACTTAAGCCAATGCTACTAGAGTTAGGGGAGACCATCTTGCAGCACATACTGTCCCACATTTTGTCACTATGTAGAGTCTAACATCTGAAACATCTGCTGTTGGCCATTATCATAGTTAGGATGCATAACTAGGTGGACCTCTAGTCTCTACTAGTGGGGGCAAGTTGCTATCTTTCCAACATTCCCTTATAAAGACAAATTTGAAATCTTCACTTCATACATAATGTTCTAAACTAGTGTTATCCAAGTCATTTGGCCCCACAAGCCAAACTCAGGATTATTCCACAGGCTGGATCCTGGGAAATGGGATGAGTCCATGGGCCAGGTCTGGTGCATGGGACCACATCATCTGGCCCCCAGAGCTCTCCCATGAATCTGGTAACTTAGCTTTCAGAGCTACAGAAACTAACATTATTTCTGCTCTTCCTGATGCCAAATTTCCAGACCCATGGAAGGCCCTGATGTCCAGATGGCATTGCTCCATGGGATGAATCTAGCCTGCTGGCTGGTTCTTGGTCACCCCTGAAGATACAGTACACAGATTAAGGCACTTATGCTTCTTCAAGATGCATACATAGACTCAAGAGAAAGGGTGACATTTTGGTTACTTTGTACAGAATTTACTTCTAGAATACTTTCAATGTTTTCTTTGCAAAAGTCTATATCCAATCTCTCCTGAGCCCCTTTGGCTGATATTACCAAACTTCAATTTCTGACAGAAGCGTTGCCAGTATGAAAAAAGTCTCACATTCCAGAAATCAGAATAACTACTAAGGGGGTTGATCTCGTTCCCACTCATGTCAATGAGAACTCAAATCATCTAAGTAGCCTTTTTAACCTATACACAACAAAATGTAGTCTAAGCAAAAAGAACAGTGTCTACTCCTGTTCCCATGACCTGACCTAGGAGTCTTTTTCTACCTGCCGAGGTCCAACTACTGGCCAAACTGTGCAGCCAAAGCAAAAATGCAGGCAACCAAAACAATTGTTAATGTAGAAAACTTAGAATAATGTAAGACTCATTCTCCTACAACCTAAATTCCATGATTGCAATTTTCTGGTACAAGCAACAAAAAAATTACACCAACATTGTGTACCAAGTAGGCAAACTTGAGGACAAAAATAAAAGCATACCCTTTAAAATAAGGGACACATCTAAGGTACAATTTTAGCATTCATTGTATTGTTGCTGGTTACTCCCAAGATTAAAGGATTGCTGGACTGGGCTCACAGTTCCATACAAATTTAACAGACCTCTGGCAGCATAATTTTAAATAAAGAAAATACTTTTAGAATAATTTTAGAAACTAAAAAAATTTGAATGATTTTATTCAAATTCTTTCAACAGTGAAACATAACCAAGAGAATGTTAAGATTATATGACCTCTATATTCTTTGCACTGTAAAAAAAGGAAGAAAGAAAGAAAAATGAAGTTCATCTCAAAATGAATGCAAGTAAAAGAAGCCAAATATTTTTTAAAAATTAAAATTGATTTAAATGTTAAAATGTGAATATTTCAACTCACCCGTTTCAGTAAACGAGCTGATTTTTGTACTTTTTAGAAAAAACACACACAGTTCATTTTCTTCTTTTAAAAAAAGAAAGATGTAGACCAAAAAACAATTTTTAAGGTCAGTTCTCTTCCACAGAAAAACATAGGTAAAAAATCTGTCAAGACATGGGACTTTCTCTCCATGGGAAAACTGTCCACCTACTTGTTTAAAAGGTATTTTAGATACCTGGTAAATGTGCACTTTAAAAAGAAGCTGAGAGTGCAAAGCTAAGAAACTGAAGAATGGTCGTCTGGCCCAACATAAGGAGCAGTGACTAACGACTAAACGTCTCTCTTCAGAATTCAACTGATTACGTCACAGAAAAGGAGAACATAATTTCTCTTTTTGCAATCATCTGTCTCATTCATAGCCTTTCCTGTAGCCTCAAAAAGGCACATCTTGTACAAAAAATTACAATAACAATATGCAGATACTACTGACAGGGTAATTTTTGTTTTCCATCTCTTGACTGTTGAACATAAAAGGCAAACACCCTAGGGATCAGGGTCCTAGGGATCAGGGACTTCTCCTCAGGCTGAAGATTGTCCTAGATGCTGAGGTCTTCTGTGCAACTTTCTGGGCAAGTGTTCTAGCCACTATGCTATTATGCAAAAGGTAGCAATATTGGCACTACCCCATCAGCCATGTTTTCCAGCATGTGGGATACGCATTGAAATAAACTCAGTACTCTAGGTGCACATTAGGATTCAGAAGGCCCAAAGCCAAAGGGTAGGCATTTGAGTGGCAGAGGCACTCAAGACTGGTAGGAGTTCACATTCATCCATCCCCTAGAATTTCCTATTAACAGATTCTAGAGATCTTCCCGCTCAGCACGTAGGTATTCTGGACTGCTCTGTGGAGGAATCTCACTCCCTCCTTGACCATCTAAGCATTCAAGGTCCCTAACCTCTGATGTAGATCACCCTTCTAAAGCAAGCTGTCTATCTTTTAGAAGTGCTGAAGCCTAAAAGTACACCCTTAAATAAATTATATAGGTCTTGCTTTTTAGCCTAATTCTTATTGAAAACCAGTGGGATTTAGGCTCTCAACTCACTTCTGAAAATGAAATCTAGGCTAAGTAGCATAGATTTTTTTTACCATTTTACCCACTACCCTTTAACTATAATCAACACAAAGTCATTAAAACAATTATTATCTTACTTTACCAATCCTTGGCCAAAGGAAAATAGTACTAGGAGTCAAGAACCTGTCAAGCAACAGCTTAGCTCCCTGACCATGCCTTTAAAAGCAGTGAGAGCATTAACATAATATTTTACTGGGAAAGCGTGGAAATGAAAAGCATTTTTGGCCTGATGTAGTAAATCATTTTCCTCTTTAGAGCAGGAGTAGAGGGACCGCTATCAAAACAGATTACCCCTCTGGCTAGTACATGCTACTTTCAAAAGCATATTCTTCATCATCAGGATGCACTTGGGTGTACATGAAAGGCAAACACAGATGAATCAGATTAATAATGCTAGAGCATGTCAACATCAAGACCATATAAGTACTGGAGACTGCCAATGTTACACTGAATTCAAAGTGAGAACATAAGGCTTACATTAGAACAATCCTCCTCAGAACAGATACAAATCTAGGATGCGTCAAGTGTATATTCAGTATCTGTTAATCATAAGCATCCTGTCCCACCATCGATTTTGTTCCTGAGATCAGTGGTGCATCATACAAGAATGAATCTTGCCCTACTCAAAATACCCTTTATGCATGTCATTTTTAAA
>NW_005842012.1:2015820-2029769 GCF_000455745.1 Alligator sinensis | reverse complement strand
CAGGAACATCCCACAACTTGTTATTGAAGAGTTTTGTTGACCAGAAAATTCCTGGGTTTTTATAATAATTTCAATATAAATGAAGAACCAGGTCTACTTTAAACCATATACAATAAAAACAACACTCATATATAAAACTTTGGTTTAAATATGTAAATTAATTCACTTCTGTTATCATCAAAACTGATCTAGAACACAAAGTAAAAAAAATGAAACGTCAAAGTTGTTTCCATTTTGTAGGACTTGAAGTACAGAAAGAAAAGATTGTAAAAAGAAAGGAAGGAGACAAGGGCAGAAGATATGGCTAAGCGATCATTAGGGGTGTGGGAAATGGGCTGTATTCAATTCAGATTTGGATTCAACCCGAATCATGGACAGTGATTCAATTGTTGATTCAGATCATTGTCCCCAATTTGATTCGGCTGAATCTGAAGATTCGGTACTAATACAGAGAATCAGTGATTCGGCCATAGACACAGCTTTTAACATACCTCAAGGTACCAGGTGTGGCTCGTGAGCACTGCGATGGCGGGGAAGATGGATGGAGCATTCCACGGGAGCGCAGGCAGGCTCCCCACATGCTTGGCAGTGAA
The DNA here is from genome assembly GCF_000455745.1 of Alligator sinensis. Taxonomy (NCBI): domain Eukaryota; kingdom Metazoa; phylum Chordata; order Crocodylia; family Alligatoridae; genus Alligator; species Alligator sinensis. The sequence continues at coordinate 2,029,176 of NW_005842012.1, read as the reverse complement.
CCTGTAAGGACAGGAAGTACTTCTGGTCCACTTCTGGGTCCACTGCCAAGTGTGCTGGGTGGCCCCTCTGCGGTTCCCGGCTCAGCAATCAGCCATGGGGGTACCCCAGGTGCCCCCCCTGACCCAGGAGGCACCAGTTGCTGAGCCAGAGGGGTATGGGGGTGGCCCCCAGCATGCTCCCCAGCGGACCCGGAAGTGCACCAGAAGTGCTTCTGGTCCACTTCCAGGTCTGCTGCCAAGCATGCTGGGAAGCCCCCCGAGCTCCTGTGGAATGCTCCATCTTCCCCACCATTACAAGCTGCCGTGTACCTTGAGGTATGTAGAAAAAACATTTAAAGCTGTGTCTACATCCGAATCATTGAAACTTTCTGAATCACTCCGAGTCGATTTGGAGGGCTCCGATTCGATTTAGAAACATTAAAGGGTCTCCTGATTCGATTTAGATTCAGAGATTCGGCCACCAAATCAGGCCAAATCTCCACCAAATCAAATCAGGGACTGAAGCTTTGCACAGCCCTAGCAATCATAAGTGCTATGATAATGAAATCACTTATGACCACAGTGCCCCTCCCCCTCCCTTATTATAAAATCTTTTCTTTCTACCAATCCATTCCTAGCATCTGACAAAGTAGGTTGTTGCCTACAAAAACTTCTGCCTCTCTGAACAAGTTGACCTTGATGAAGGCTGGACACCTGCAGCATGAAGAGAATCACTCTGAACTCGATAGCGATTAAGAAAGGAACCTGCTCAGTGACAACTGCAAATCATCACTTGTGTGCTTTTTAAACATCAGAGTTTTGATTTACGTGAGAGTTTTGATTTACAATGAAAGCAGAGCTAACAGAAAACATTTCAAGGATATTCTCAGTTGGAAGAAACCAGATCTAAGCCCCTCAAGTCAATGGAGCCGTTCACTTACGAACTCTGGTATAATATTACTGCTGATAATGATCTTCACCAAGTAAGACCACAAGTTCAGTAATAAATCAGTCTTTGCTATGATCCCCCATCAGCATAGATGAAAGATCCAAGCTGTAATTGTATTATATTCTATTTGTAGATTTTAGGCTTTTAGCAACAAATAATTAAAAACTAATTTCTAAAGGTGAATATTTCTGGTCCAAAAAGCTCTAACCACACTATCAGATGCCTTAAACAAAAAGCCCATACAAAGTATTCAATTTACTGTATGTTTCATAGCCAGACAAACAGACCAAAACAGTAAAAACTTCTGACTGGTGTTTTACATTTTGAACAGTGATGCTGATAGCACTCAAAAAGCTCAAAGTACAGAAATACTCAAAATAATGAAAGGTATGCAACAAAAATTGAGCTATCATTCTTTTTTAGAACTTCACTAACTGTGGCTCAGGTCCCTGAAACGCCAAAAAAGAATCCTTAATCTTGTTGAATCTCCTATATACAAGGGTTAATCAGTTGGTAATTAGTTATATTATTTGCCTTTGAGGAGGTGTTTTCACATTACATTTCTTCCATCCTTTGCTATAAACCTTCTCAAAAAAAGGTTAATTTTAGCCTTCTACCATATACGGTCTATCTCAATTTAAATAAAATTGATATGCTCGTGTTTCATAATGATGAAATGTCCTATAAGGCAAGAACTGGGCCTTCATCCTTGAGTGGCTTGTTGCAGCTGCTCTTACAACATAAGAGACATCCATGGTATTAGAATATAGAACCTTAAGTGGCATCCTGGGCCATTGATTCCAATCACCTTTATTTGCAGGCATCCACTCTGAACTCTTTTAAGCAGGCCACAGGCAAAAAGCAGGAGACACAATGATAGCATCAATGCCCTGTCATTAAATTAACAGAGCATGTTAGCTGAATCTCATGCTGCAGATGAAAGCAAAAAACCCGCCCTATCATCATTGCCAGCATGACCTAGCAGGAATATTCCTTCATGACCCCAAATTTGGCAACTGGCTTTAGCTTGAGTATATGAGGAAAACCTACATGAATATACAGATGCAGAAAAAGTGGTTCCTCCCAAATTCCGTGATCAAAAACAGATAGAAACTTCAAACTGGGCATGACTGTAGCCCTCCATGATAAAAAAAAAAAAAGGATTGCTCTCTTGTTGCAAAAATGTGAACTGCTAGATGTTGTGTGTCCTGGATTGATTAAGGTGCACTGATGAAGGAAATCAGCAGTGTGAAGTGTTTCTAAATGGCATCATCTTTAACTAGGCACCTTCCAAGTAGTTTGAATAAACTCTTCTTTCCTTCCTTTCAAGGGAAAGGAGGAAATTAAATGATTGTACAACATTAATGACAAATCAAGCACATGAAAGCCAGGGTATGAATGAGGGTAAGATTCAATATTCTAAAATCAAACATGCCAATGGTCAAAAAGACAGAATTGGTATTTGAACCTTAAAAGTTCCTGACTTTTCTGCATTTCACTTTTCAAACATAAGCTTAGACTTAAGTTTGTGTATCTGTTCATTTCCTAAAGCCAAATCTTCAAAAAGCCTGATTTTTTTTTTAAAACACACAAAACATATCAGTATATGTATGTCCTATTTAATTAAGGCCAAAAATCTATTGTGAAACCAAAGTTTCAGTGGATTAAAACTTGTTCTCACATAAACACTCAATCTGGTATACTCACTTTACTAAGCTGACCCAAAGATCAAGTATTTACTGAGATATATAAAAAAACCAAAAAAACAGAACACTGCCATATTCAAATCTGGGTTTGTACTTGCAAGATGTATAAATGAAGTTGTTTCCCATTGGACTCTTTCAGGTCCTAAAACATAAGCCTGCACTAAGAAGTAGGCTGCGGTTGCTCACTGCAGTTTCCTCCCAAGAAATTTCTGCCAGTAAATTCCAAACTCAGACACATATCATAAAAAGATGAGGAAGGAATTGCTTACAGAACCATGAACATTACTTCCACTCCAACATTTAACAAAGGAGCTAAACAGTTATCTAATTATCTTTTCACACTGCTCCCAGTAAATGGAAGGGCTTTCTTCATCTTTTAAATTTACCTTCAGTCAAAATCCACAGGGAAGATGCACACTCCAACAGTATTAAGTCTATATTCATGTACCAAGGATTTTTGTATTCTTGATTATGTTTTTTTCTGTCTGATTTGTGTATTTTGCTTGGAAACCATTCAATATGAAGAACAGTCTACTCCATGTTATATAGGACAATGGTAACCTCTACTGATACATGTAAAAATTAAGGAAGCTATATCTTTCGGAGTATAACTGAAGATCATTATTAGACAACAGACTTCAACATTTTAAACAAAATCAAAAAAAGATTATAAGTACTGATGTACACTTAAAAGTCCATGTATTCAGAACATTCCCTTGTGAGGGTCCATGGCAAGGGTAGGCAGTATATGGGCTGCAGGCCAAATCCAGCCTGCCAAGTGATTCTTTCAGGCTCCACCTGGGCCAGGCGCTAAGGGGGCAGCCTAGGGCATGGTGCATGCAGCTGGTCCCATCACCCCTGGGCATGGAGGTGCCACCTGATGCAGAGCACAGCCCTCCCTATCCCTGTGCACAGCTCTCTGGCATGCCGTGAGCTGTAGTCTACATGGCTGGGTAGTGCAGTGGTGGGCAGGGGCAGCACGGTAGCTGGATTCATCTTCCCCATAGCCCCCCACAGTGGCAGTTCACTCTGCCCTCACAATTCCAGCTCCTGCTGCCAGTATCTCCACCCCTAGTGTCAGACCTGGCCCTGATGCCTGGATACCCCAGTCTGTCTGCCCTGTACCCACTGCCAAGGGCAGACAAGCAGGATCTCCATGGAGACCGGATTAGGACTCCCACAGGCGGTGTGTGCTCAACCAGGTGGATGGGATGAGGCCGTGGGCAGGTGGGGAGCAATGTCTGGGACCAGAACGGGCAGTCCATCACTGCATCCCTTAATCTTAAACCCTTAATCTGGCTAATAGTACATTTTGTGATTCCTGGCAGGTCCAAAAGAAGAAAGCAGGCAGCTACTGCTGTGCATACCACTTTAGATGAGCTCAGCCTAGCTGAGATCCCATCCCCTGTTATATACCTAATCTCCTTTTAGTGCACAGTTATAGTTAAATGGGTGCTTCTTGCTATTTTATAATTTTAAACAACAAAATATAAACAATACCAAAAAGATAGCACACTTCAAAAATGTAGATAGCATAATGTGTAAAGCATTCAGTCATACTTATTCTACTGCATATCTTTTTTTCTTATTCTTATAATTAGGTATAATATGTTATTAAACAATTATAGATTCCTCAAAAGCTATAAAATAACAACAGAATTTATCCCCCAAATTTTTCCTAATTTATTCTTTTTTCATCTTTGAATCTGACAGGACCTTTCACTGGTGTTATTCTTTCCTTTGCAGGAGTAAAAGTTTGGCAGTAAAAATGTTTGTATTGTAATGTTTATTGGAAATATATTCTCATCTGAGACATTGCCCTAAATCCTTTGTCTCTCCAATGAAAAACAGAACAATAAAGTCCGAGCAAAAATGGACTGACTCTTAAGCTCCAATTCCATTTGTAATTTTTTATTTATACAGAAATTATATGCAGTTCTTTTGGAAGATGGTTGGGAATGGAGAGAATTTCCTCCAACGGGAAAAAATGTATAAGACATCTTTATTGTAATTAAGTAATACATAACACAGCTGTGATGCCACAATTTATGTTTTAAATGCATGTAAAATAATCACAGTAATTAAAATGAAATAGTTGTGTAGGAACTAATTTACTTAACATTTATAGCAGTGCCTTATTGCCGTCTGGTGTCCACCTGTCAAGGCATTTATGTACCAGGTACCTGCTGTGAGTTGCTTAAAATTTAATGAAATATTATTGACAACAGGAATTCACAACTGATGTCAAACTGATCCCAGGCTGTGCTGCTAAAGTATTGCATATGCTACAGGATCAGAGCTGAAGCCACAAAATGATTTAGGTGCTCTAATCCAATTTTCAGTCCTCAAAAGCTATGGCTCAACTGCCACCTAGCCCTCGGTACACCTATATTCCCAAATGCCTTGTGAAGTCTTGGCTAGTAAACTTAGTTATATACCCAAGTGTCTGCTGGTATACAGGTGCCCAGTCAGCCAAGCTCTGACACCATCTATCAGCTAGGCACATCTACACAGAGAAAAAATGCCCACACCAAACCCCAAAAATGAGGCAATGTAGCCACTTTGGTACAGCCGTGAGGGTGCCCTTGCCTGACCCAGAGAATCTACAAATGCCTTTAAACATACACTCAGAACCTCCCTAAAACAACCACATTACCTTTCTGGGGCAGCATCTACACAAGATGCTGACTGTGCAGTCATTACTAAGCAGTCATTTAGACTTATGTAAACAAGTACTAAATGACCATGCAGTAACCTGCATTACTCTGCAATAGCACCAACAAATAGCTTTTCGTGACGCTGGCTGCACAGTAGCCCGAACCAACTGTGCAGTAGTGTCACATCACAGTTTCTGCCATGCAACATTACTGCACAGTAGTCTTGGCCTACTGCACAGTCAGCGTCTTGTATAGACATGGCCCGAGATTGGGCACACACTGAGCATCAGTAAGTGGGTCTCAACAGTTCAACTAGATCCTGGCACAGAGGCACTGTACACAAGTCCTAAAACCCAGTGAAATTCACAACATAGGTGTTCTTACACTGAGCTCCCTGACTGGACACAACCTACTAGGCCTTCTCAGAATACACTTACCAGACTCAACTTCTCAGGGTACAACCAAAAGCTAATGATATTGGTGTATTCAGTCCAGTGATTGAACACTCACCTGAGATACAAAAGACCAATTTAAATCCCTCCTTATCCAGATTTGCAGGGAAAAAAATGGACCCAGATCACAGACTCAGGACCACTCTAATAAAGAATATTCTAAAGTAAATCACTCTTCATCTCTCCACTTAAGAAAATAATTAAATATTCATTAGGTGAGAGAGAGGCAGAAAATGAAAACAATGTTATAACTTGGTGGGGAAGGCACTCACCTTGAAATATTCTTCTCTGATACAATGACTGTCTCCATAATTTTCCTTGCATTGAACTCTGCAATTCAAAGAAAGTATTGCCACATTCAGGCAAATGGTTTCTCCCATGCTTGATAAATAACAAAAGGGTGGAACTGACAGTCACTTCAGTGTCCATTTGTCCTTAAGAAGTCCCCTAACCTATCTTAGTAGGGCTCCAATGTTGTTTTGGCTGTGCTGGTCCAGGAAATATAGGAGGCAAAGATTTCCTGTGCTATCTAGTATTGGACTAACTGTGTAGTTGGGAAGTAAAGGATCAATTTAAGAGACCAGGTCTAGATGTAGCACTTGATGCTCAAAAGCTTTTCCAACAGCTCTCCCATCTATACAGTCAGCCCAATAAAAGATATCACAAAAAAATCCTTTCCTGTCTAACCTGTCTGAAAGCTATGACTAGGAACACTGAGGTTTCATGTAATCTTTAAGGTAGACAAAATCCCAGACGGGCATGTATTTGCTTGATTTTTCAAAGCATCTGGTGGATATCTTATGCCCCCTACTGATGCTAGCATTCTGGGGATGAACATTTTATTCGTCTTCAGAGATGCACAGCTGCTGTTTTATTGTATAAAATAATAGGGTTTGTTGTTTTGGTTTGTTTCAGGGAGAGGCAGGGAGGGTAGCAGACAGACAATCTTGTGTATAGAGTTTTCTGCAAGCACCATCACTGTTTTCATGCCTTTACAGGGTGTTTTCTCAGCACATGCTTCCATTACAGAGAACTTGCTTCCTCCTGTTTCATGTATATCACAGATAAGCGCTCACCAAAAATGGCCAAGTCTGTACCCCTATATTCAGTTCTACATGGTATCTGAGGGACTGAGATTCTGATGACAATTGATGCTTCCTGACAGGGTTCTTATTAATACTTTAAATATCATCAGTGAAAGATTTCTGCGTTAGCCTTAATCTAATGTTTAATCCTCCTGTAAAGCATTTATTCAGGAACTCTTCTTGAGTGGGCATAATCTGTCTGATGTGATAAATTGTCCATAACTCACTCAAGCAACATAAGTATTTCTATCATTGGGCATGTTTCTTGGGTGCACAAAGTTTCTTTTCATCATGCAGTGACTGTTCTAGAGAAGTTTTTGGTTCTCTGATGAGGGTTCAAGAACAGAGAATGAGTTTTTATTTCTATTTGGCAATTAGCGGCTGTAAGAGTAGCCAAGCGGCACAGCCTTGTACAACAGCTATCTTGACAATTCCTGAGAACAGAACTACCTGAGTATTCAGAGTAGCCAGTGGCTGAGGTGGCTAGATCTGGGGTAAATTTTCTGACTTCATAGACAGTCACACCTCAGTTACAGTAGCGTCCCTATAAAGACTAGGGTCCAAGCGTGGGAGGTACTGGACCAACGCAACACAGGGCACCGCCCTTATAATTAAAAGGCAATGACAAGCAGTAGGAAAGGAAAACTATGGAATTTGTTCAAGGGACTTGCTCCAGGTCAAATCAGTAGCACTGCCAGCAACAGAGTGCAAGGCTCCTACCTCCTCTTGTAATGTCCTGTTCTTTAGGCAACATGGAGTCTCCCTTCCTAACCAGGCGTTCCATGCTCCACCTATAATCCTATTGGAAATCTGTGTTCCCTGTGACTTAGACAGAAGTTCTTTGGAAGACCTAGAAATGAAATGGAAATATTTTAATTCCTGTGGTTAAAGCACAAGACTATGCTTTCTACCAATATAAAAGTCTTCCTAAAAACAAAGATATACATTTACATTATCTATGCATGCACAAGGAATAGAGATGATAAAATAGATCAGATAAGTGGCCCATAATTTTTCTTTATGACTAATTCAAACTGGACCAGATGTGGTGGTGCAAAATACCTTCCATTAATACAAGAGGATTGTTAGCCGCAGTTTCTGGCCTTGACTTCCCCCATTGGAATTTGTGATTGAGAGATGATTTATGGATGTGATGCTTGCTTAGACTAGGAGTCAGGAAGGAGAGTCCTAGACCAAGTGAACTCTTTGACTCCGATGATGTCCTGGCTTACTTTCGCTGAGTGGAGCGAGTGCAGTAGAGATCCAAACAGTGGCATGAGTTGTAACAAAGGTGACCTGCTCACCTTCTGAGGTGATTTAACAGTTGACTGGTTAAAGGGATGATTGGCACTGCTCCTGTCCAGCAGGAGCTTGCGATGGTTGAGTGGTCTGGTGTGTGATTGTGGTGAGCTTGTGCAGATGTGGGTCTTTTGGTGAGCTGAAGTGGTGCATAAGACAGGAAATTTGAGAGCTGTTTGGTTTCTGTGCTGGGTTTTGACTGTTGGTTACTATTGTGAGGTGATTGGTGTTGTGGCTGATGAAGTGCTCCTCTGAGTAGGGAGCACTAGTGGTTAACAGGACCTTGGTCTGGATGACCATTGTACCTCATCATCTCTGTCATGGTAAAGTCTCACCCACCCCTTTGATCCTTGAGGTGCTGAGTACCCTGAGATGAGACACTGACCATGCAGTCGTTACTGAGCAGCCATTAAGACTTGTGTAAACAGGCACTAAATGATGGTGTAGCAACCTGTGTTACTGTGGCGGGCCAGTAGGGGGAGCTCCTGCATTGAGCCTCCCACCTCACTACACCCGTCCACCTTCCGCACTCCACGTGTCTTTCCAGGGGTGCCTAAGCCCTGGCAGACCCCCTTTCAAACCCCACCGCTGAGTCCGGGGGTAACGTGTGCTGCTACCACCCCGAGAAGGGACTGTATAGGGCCTGTGTCCTCAGGGAAACACAGGCCTAATAGTCCTATGGGTACTTGACCCAATTCAAGAACTTGGGGCACTTCCCCAAGTCGGGGGCCAAAAAGGATAGTTTCCCCTAGTCCGCAGACCCAAGGGGCCTCCTAGGCATAATTAAACCCACCCCTCAATAAGTCTCCTACACCAGTCACAAAGGAAAACTTTATTGGTTACAAAGGGTAGGGTTAGAATAGGGTACAGGGTAGAGCAATATCAGAGAAATCCCATCAAGCAAACTCCTGTGGCTGGGGTAGCCTTTGATCTCACATGAGTTACTGCAAGCTATATATCTAGTTGGATCTCAGTTAGCTTACTCACAAGTATCATCCAGAGGCAGTTGGAGAATCCCTCTGGAGGCAGGCGGTTCCTTGATCATGAGTTCTGAGAGATAAAGCAAATTTCAGATGGTACATCTCTTCTTTGTTCCTGAGTATCCCTCATGGCTGCTGCCCCCTTTCTCCTGGGCAGTCCTTAACTTATATATCCCTTGCGACCTCGTTTACCTGGTCCAATGGAAGCCATCACCTGTTGGCTGTCAGCCAACCAATTTGAAGTGCATCACTAGTTGCCGGGCAAACTCTAGCCCACCAGGAAGGAAGCCCCTCACCCAGGTATGTGATGCCAGTCACGTAGGCAGAGGGAGTAGGTTTCCCCCCTCCCTCAGGAATGTATCCAGCTCAGGTTACCCAAAGAGATAGGGTAAAGGTGTGTATCCTCTGCTGGGCCCATCCTAATCACAACTGTCACATAGCAAAGTTTTTGGGGGAGAAACAAAGGTGGCTTTCTGCCACAGTTAATCTGCAGTAGCGCTGACAAATGGCTTTTTGGTGATGCTGGCTGCACAGTCTCCCGAAACTACTATGCAGTCACAGTTTCTGCCATGCAACACTACTGCACAGAAATGTAGAGAGAGCTTCACTGACCTGAGAGCTTCTGTGGAGCCACCATGTGGTCAGAGAGGCTACTTTGCTCTCTGCTTGTTTCTGTTGGTCATCCCTCATAATGTTTGTTGTATCGTTCCCTGTTATTGTATATATGTTTTATTATCCTATTGTTTGCCTTACCTGTGTAATAATATCATCCAGTCGTTTTGAAATTTACCACCGAGTCTGTGATTCTTATATGTAATTTGCAGACGCTAGGTGTGGTAGGGCAGTAGATCAATACCTAGTGGAAAGCTCCACAAGTCCCCAACACTGTGATTATTTGGAGTTGGGCTCTGAGGACTAACAACCCTCATTGCTGCCACAATTTGCCTTCAAAATTCTAATACGTGTTTAGACTTGATTAAACTGTATGAGAGACGTGTGGCTCTTCGGGGCAGAGGCATGAATTTTCAATTCCACGTGATCTCTGCTCTCTTGGGCTCCAGAGGGGCCCAGAAGTGGAAATGTTAGAAGACTGCATAAGTCTTTTTTTTACCTTACTTACTCAGACCTATTAGAGAAGCAGAAAGTGATAACATTATTCTACACAGGTTAAAATAATACTAGTACTTAAAATAAATACAGGTAACCACATTGTAAGGGTTGGATAAGGTAATAGAAATGAAACACCGAATCTATAATTATATCTTGTTAAATTAAATTAATTGAAAAATATATAACTCAGGCCAGGACTGATTAAAGCCATCAAAATATCAAAGTGTAGCAGTCTAAGATTTAGTTTGCATACACTACTGAAGTATGTTTTTTAATTCCCGCCCCCAACTCTGGACTTCTGTTGCTGGGTACAGGCTGTTTTTCTATGGAAACTTTGTCACACAGCAAAAATATTAAGTGGAATGTGAAATATAGTGAAAATATGACTTGTTATGTTTGGCTTCAGTGAGTTAAAGAATATAAAATAGTATCAACAAAAGATTTTCCTTTTTTGGTGGAATACGATATGATCATGCAGGAAGAGTAACAACAAGTAGGCTAAACTGGCTACAGCACTTTAATTAGGGATTTGAAAGTGTTTTTTTATTAACTTTAGTCCTGCTTTTAACAACTCCATGTGCCTTTATATTTGTTTAACAAGCAAACATTTTATAAGCATGTGTTATTTACTAAAGCATGTTTACTACTGAGACACAGCATATTAACTGTCAAATAATGCTCCCTAGATGCTTGGAGTGCCAATAAGTAGCAGATAAGTTTTAACTGATGTTTTTCACCAGTCTTTGGGCCACTGGAAACTTTTTAAGGTGACTACAGCTCCAAGAAGAGAGCTTATATCAGTAATAATCTAGATGTTCATTACTCAAAACATGCAGGATGATGTAACCTCAAATACAGCTACATGGTATCTAGGATTTTTTTCAGATTTTTCTAGCTTTTTTTAATCAAATTCTCCTAGTTGGCACATTCTGCACCAATCTACACTTCTGGGATGGTGCAAAATATAACTGTTTCAGCCTGGCAATGTGCAGAGGTATAAATGACCTCACAAGGTGCCATGCAGCAGTATATCAGGCTCAATATTATATTTATTTCCCTTTATGGGTGCTTCTGATTACAGAAAAAGGCCGTTATCTCAAGACCAAGCCTGGCACTAGTTAGGATTATGTACTATCCAGACATGCTTACCCAGCAGTGGGTGATTGACAGTATACCCATGCAAGCACAAGGAACAATATCAGTAAAAGTACTGCAACACAGGCTTTATCACATACTAAAATCAGTACCTCGGGTTCCTGGAAGGCTAGCCCTCAGGTTGTTAGCATTGGCTTCAGAATGTACCACCACAAATGAAACACCACAATTTTAATATTGGGTGGGTTAAGTTATAGGGATGGAAATTTATAGTGTTAACATTTCCTATACCTTTAGTGCTAGACTAAGTACAGACAGGCAAAAAGCTTGATGCTGAATAAATTCAGTCTTTGGCGGTTAGTCTAAATTGTACAGATTAAATTGAAACAAGTGAACAGACACTTACCTTTGATTCAGGAAATGTAGCCACATGCCAGCAGTGGCTCAGGGCAGAAGCTAGGGGATGCTAGAGCACAGCTCTCTGGCTGTGTGTTTACTTCCTCTTCCTGCTGCCTCCCAGGACTCTGGGATTTGCAGTCCAGAGTGATGGCAACAGGAATTTTCAGGGTTGTTCATCCCATCCTCTTCCTGCTTTTAGGTGCCTCTGGAATTTGTAGTCCAAAGTTACAGCCAGCAGTAAGTTTAAGGGGGGGAAGGGGTGTTTAGCTCCCCTCCCTGGCCCCAGACCCCAGCCAGGGTTTGCCGGGGGGATGGGGGGTGGGGGGAGGGCAGTCGCCAGCCAGAGTGGCATCCCCAGCCAAGCTTGCCACCTGACCTCCTTGTCAGCCAGCCCTCACTACTCCAGCTAGGGAGCAGAGGAGCAGGGCCAACCCTGCTCTCTGGAACAGATAGTGCAGCTCAGCCCAGGGCTGGAAAGCCTGCTGGTATGCTGGGGGACTGTGATTTAACTTGAACCAGAAAGGGTTCTGGGACAGAAGCTCCATAAAGTGGTTTGACCCAAATCAGTCACATCTGATGCTATTTTCAACCAGGTTTATCTTAAACCAGTTTGAAACCAGTTTATGTGCATTGAGCTTCTGTTCTGTTACAGGTTTAAACCAGTTTCTGGTCATTTAAACCAGTTTATGTATAACTTCTGTCCCTAGCCCTCTTGTTAACCAGGCTAGCTAGATTAAAGGTAGCACAGGTATGCTGGCACATGCTACAGCTACACCTTCACTCTGCTGTATTGATATAAGTTGTCAACTTCTAAAAATTCTTTTACTGAAGCTGCCATTCTGATCTAGCATGGTATAAACAGTTCTCATAAATGTTAGACAGTAGGAACTGGCACAGAAAGACCAAGCAGGTTAATTCAACTAGGATTTATAGCAGAATAGCTACTATGCCCCTCATGCTAACTGGCTGCAAAATCATAGTAGAGACTCTGGCCTGAGTTTTTACTACAAGGTTCTAGAAAAAGTCAGTGTTATATTTCCATCCACTCCACCGAGTACTAAAAAATTACAGTGCTTTGTTTCCATGTGGTTTTGCGGCAGGGTAACTAACTTTGTTAGTTATACCACAGGAGAGGAGAAGGAAGAACATATATTTTTTGACAACAAAAAAGTCACAGGAGATAGCCTAAGGTTCAAGGGCAGCTTTGGTGTTCAAGGTAGGATAAAAGACTCTGAAAGAAGAGCAGGGACGATGTGAAGGGAGTGTACGCGGGTGCACATGCACCCCCTGAGCATGGTAGTGCACTCCCTACAAAAAGGCAGGCGGTCACTGCTTGCCACCCCGCCGACGTCTGCAGGAGGTCCACGATTCCCACTGGCCAATGACGACACTGCTAGTGGCATCTATGGGTGGTCACCGACCCCTGGTTGGTGCTCACCAACCTCCCCCCCAGCCACCACCTGCACCGGCGGTGTCTGCAGGAGCTCCCCCACTTACCACCGCCACACTCCCACTGCCACGCTCCAACTGCTGCCATGCCCCCACAACCACTGGGGGCATGTACTGTTCATGAAGAAGAGTAAAGGAAATATGGCTAAAGTGGATAGAAGCACAGAAAGAAAAAGGTCCATTTCTCATGTAGCTC
>NW_005842012.1:1972023-2015789 GCF_000455745.1 Alligator sinensis | reverse complement strand
TCTTTCCTTTTAAAGCTCAAACACCTGGTACCTATTTATCATAATCAAGGCTCTTGTAGCCACTTGGAGCTCTTAGTAAGTTAGGAAGGGCTCCCAATCAGGCCTGGCCATCCATCTGTACCACAGCCTTGCAGAGCAAGGGTCTAAGCACACTCAAAATGTGCATGCAGAGAAGACACTGTCTCTCCCTTGAAGAGTATATAATGTAACAGGGCAACCTTAAGGAAAGAAATGAGGAACAGGTGTGTAATATACATGAAAAAAAAAATCAACCAGGTAACCATAGACAGGTTGCAATAATTACATAATTTTCTTTGGCTCTAATAAGTGAATATATAATAAATTCTTTTGTTCCTATCACAGTTCCTACCATTACAGCAGCTGCCTTCCTCCCTTCCAGCCTCAATGAGTCTTTCCTACAGACAACACCTTTCCTCCAAATGTATCAGTTCACTTATGAGATTAATTATAATTAACTAGATGAAAAATGGAGAGTAACTCCCTGTACATTTCATGGGAAATGGGTCTTCAGGAGAGATTTACATGGGGACACAGTAATTATTTTGAAGTCCAGCTCAAGAAAAGCATTCTGCACACAAGAAGAATGGTAAGGAAAACAGTTATTGGAGAAGCGGACAAAGTTTAGTGATAAAGTTGGTATGAGTGATGGAGAGGAGGGATCAATGTAACAGAAAATAAGAGTACAAAAACATTCGTCTGTTCACATTTGTTAGGTATGCAAGTCAAACACTGCCTCTTTTTCTGACCTTATGTGACCCCAGGCCCAAAGTTAAACAACATACTCAATTATTAAAACTAAAGTGAAACAATGGAAGTTCCTTTAATATCTTTGAAATGAAAGCAAATAAACTGTGATTTTTCCAGTCAGACACAGCATCTATATCATATTAACACTAAGAAATTAATACAAACAGCTTTTATTTTACAGGGTTATTACTTATGTTTTTTGTTCAAGCTTTGCAATCATAATATTGCACCAAAAAAAAGTTTCTCTGATTTTCTCATTGCCTATCATTCACTGCAAAATAACAATTGCATTGTATTTCCTAATTTAAGGCATAAATCATCTCATCAAAGTCTGACACCTGTCTAAAGCTGCCATTCCCAATTATCTGTATCAATTTGGATTGCTGCGGAAGGAAACATTTATTTTTGACTCCCTCTCATTCAGTTGTTTTATGAGGGAAGCTGCAAGTTGAGCAGCAAGCTAAAGTCTTGCAGATTCTTTCTATCTATATGCACCATTAACTGCACCTCATTCAAAGAACAAATTCACCAAATTGCTTCATAATCCCTTTTCCTTTAATGGGGATTTCCAAATGCTTTTCTTTCAACAACACTATCTTCTCTGCATCAGGAAGTGTAGGCATTCATGGTTAAATCCCTAGGTCTGCAGTATCAGGGCACTTAATCACATCACAAAATGGCCAACATCATCTGTGTTTTGACATCATAGAGTCTAAAAATGTCTAATCCTGGGAGCAGAAATCAAATACTTTATCTTATCTCAAAGAAAATGCTGAGGTGAAAGCAGCAAGACAAAAGGCAAGAGCATTGAGAACTGCAGGAGGATTTAAAAGATTTAGGAGGAAAAGAGTCGCATTGTTTCTGTGAAGGAAATTTGTTTGTTAGGAGGTGGGGTAAAAGATGCATTTAAAATATGTAGCAGTATAATTCTGCTTGGTTAGTTTAATTTAAATTTTGCCTGTTTGTGCCTAAGTTTCTTCCAAGAACAGAAATAAAGAACATGCGTGACCTCCTGCATTAGTTTGTTCTATAGTAAGAACTGAAACACAAATCTACTTGATTTTACTGTGTTTTAAGAAAATAATGAACAAAT
The DNA here is from genome assembly GCF_000455745.1 of Alligator sinensis. Lineage (NCBI taxonomy): Eukaryota > Metazoa > Chordata > Crocodylia > Alligatoridae > Alligator > Alligator sinensis. Next base: position 2,013,928 of record NW_005842012.1, on the reverse strand, counting down.
TAAGTTCAATGCACCGAGCACAAATTTCTTATGTTATTGGGGTTGTTCCAATGAACAAAATAAACATGCACTGAATGAATCACATCTTGAAATGCAGTCCACTTAACCATTAACTAGTTCCCAAATCTTAAACCCAAAGTGAATTATTACATTGCAATGTTTATTGTATTCAGTTTGGTGGATTTGTGTGCCAGATATACATTGTAAAAGGCTGTTGTATAGAGTAAAATAAAATAAATCAGTCAAATATTATTTGAACAAAGAAAACCAGACAGATGGCTGATATCTATAATAAATTTGTGTCATTGGAATATGAAGATTTCTTCTGAATTAGATTTCCATGAAACTGAAATCAAGTCCTAAACATGTAAAAGTAGCTGAGATGACATATTTTCATACTGCAATAAAGATGAAATCATCACAGATTCAGTTTTGTAAGTCAAGGTTTTGCCATTTAAATGGTAAGGTAAAACAAGATATGTTCCTCTGCCAACTCAGTCACATCTCCCCAGTTGAGAATTTCTATATCAGGATTTATGAAGCTTACAAATTTGGAGAGGGAGAAAACCAAATTAATTTTAACTTCTATTTAAAATACTAGTAAAGGTTAATGTGAGGCTCTGAAAAATCAAGTTTATCCCTATTTTCAAGTCTTGTCCCAAAATCTCTGGTGGTTTGTACTAGTTATTTGTAAAACTATACTGTATCCAGACACCTGAAGTACACTATGCACATGGAAACCCTAGCGACAGTTTCAATCAACACATTATACTAGATACTGATAACCTTGAAAGCTTGGCCGGACCTACACATGAAATTTAAATGAGCAAATAAAAATAAGAGTGCATCTTGCACAAGTATGTAAAATCATGATTGGGACCATGTGGAATGAAGCAATCCCAATTGATTTCACCTCCTGTGGTAGTTGCAAATGTACCCATTGTTTTATTATGTAAACCATTCATAAATAACTGCATCTCCCTACGTGACTGTATCCTCCTTGTTGACACATCCTCCTTTGATTAAGGCATATTTGTAGGAACAGGCATTCAATATCTGGGGTTTGGCAAATGTCTCCATAGACCACCACTGGTTCAGAATATTTTGGATTCTGCCCCACTGTTAAAACAACTACCCAAAACAGTGCCCTATAATCATTGCTCCAAGATATCCCATTCAGTTAATCAAGACATCAGGAGGCACTACTTCACAGTCAGGGTGGCTAGGACCTGCAACCAACTTCCAAGAGAAGTGGTGCTGGTTCCTACCCTGGGGGTCTTTAAGAGGAGGTTAGACGAACACCTTGCTGGGGTCGTTTGACCCCAGTACTTTTTCCTGCCATGGCAAGGGGTTGGACTTGATGATCTGCTCAGGTCCCTTCCGATCCTACCAACTATGAAACTATGCAACTATGAAGACCTATCCCACTTGATTGAAGTGTAACTTCCAGACTGATCAAAAAGCTTGTAAAAACAAGTTTTACAACTGGATGACCCAAAACAGGATCTGAGCAGTCAGCAATTGTAATATGATGGTCCCTCCCTACCAGCTTTGTTTGGACTTCAACTGACCAACTACCAAGGAGGAACGCTTTGAAGCTATACAACTGAAGAGCATGGGCATTTTTACACATACAAGTGCCGCAGTACCAGGCACTTTGAAAAGCGCTCAGCACCGCGCCGTGCTCCTTGCAGTTGTATAAGTGGCGAATTGTGCGTCAGCGCTGAGAAAATGGCAGCAGCACACTTTTGAAGTAAAGCACATAGAAGGTGTTTTAGTCCAAAAGTGTACCACCGCCATTTACTGCATGCTGACGTGCATTTCACCACTAATACAACTGCAAGCAATGCAGCACAGTTTGCAGCAGCTTGCATGCAGAGCGGACTTGATTAATCAACGGGGCAGATCTCTGGTGTGTCGCGGGACAAAATGGTATGTGTATAAATGCCCCAAAAGCACAAAACAGAGTCGCTGGCAAAATGTGCTTCAGGAGAGAGAGAGAAATCACTGCAACATCATAACCTGCACCCAGCCACTCTTGGTGACATATACATTCCCGGTGAAGGCTGTGAAGACTGAAACTGCTTCCTGCCTGTATTGGTGAGAGACACCACTGTGGCTAATATATACTGGACTTTTGTGATCTCATTTATTGAATATTAGGAAGGAATCTTTTTCTGTCACTTAGTTTTATAGCTCATTTGTGTTATAGTTATTAAAGACTTTCTGTCATTAATCAAACGAGGTGGCGTGTCAATCCTTAACTGCATTACTTTCAAATTCTGCTTTTGACTGCAACAATACAATGGCTACATTTCATTAAGCTTACTAGTTTTTATAAGGTTATTTCAGTATTTTCAGCAAACCCAACACTTATCACAGAAGGTATGTATAATTCTGCAAACACTAATACGTGATTATCTCTTTGTAAATTGGCAGGTTAAAGAAAGTAAAACAATAAAATTGTAAAGGACATCATTCAGTCCAGCCCTCTGTATCACAAGCAACCACATCAAATAATCTCTTTCCTAAACTTACCAAGCTTTAGCACTGATCACTATAGACCAATAGATCCAAGCTACTGGCTAACTGAGGTGACAAATAGGCCAAGGAGCATCCCCATGAGTTCCTATGAGCTGTTACATGAACACTTTCCTACACAGAGGTTGTATCTACACATGTGCTTTACTACAGAGTAGACTAATTAGCTCCTCGGTAAACCATCACAGTCTACAAATGGGCCAGTATTAGAGCACAATATATTAACTAACTCTACTGTGAGATAGTACTGTCAGGGATAGTACTATCTTATGGTGGAATAACAGTACTGAAAGGCATGTGTAGACAGTGACAGGGGGTGGCTGGGGCACGAGGATGCTAAAGTACAGGGACTGCCTGCCACCTAGCTCCACACCTTAGCACCCTTGTGCCCTAGCAAGCCCCTCTGGCATCTGACACCACCACCTAGAGCCTGGGGCTGCCCCTGGTGCTCCCTGGCAGCCTGGGGCTGCTCTGCCCCTGCTCAAAATGGTGCTGTCCCAGGCACACATGTAGACACTGAGCCCAGGAGCAGTGTACTCTGGCTCAAAGTGCTCCAAAGTTTATTGCTTTGCCTTAATTGCCTGTGTAGATACACCCAGAGGGTCCTACACAAGTGCACATGGAGTCAGACCCACTCTCCAGTCCCTCCAGGCAGGGCCTCAAGTATCAAACCACCCCTGTCAGGACCAGGATCAGGTCACAGACATAAGCACAAAATTGTGACAGTGCACTGTGGGAGGGCATAAAAGTGGGGAGAGAGCGGAAGAAGGAGGGAGAAAAAAAGAAATACAACTTTGAGACAAGAGAGAGGGAATGAATAAGAAACAAATTAGGGAGAGAGACACTAAAAAGAAACAGGGACTCAGCAATAATATCCAGATCTCTTCAGTGGAACACCACACATGTGCTGGACTGGTGAATCTAGCACAAAGTTTCTTTTTAACTATATATTGGAATCAGGGGACTATTTTAAAGAGCTGCTACAGGCAAGATTTGCAGCAAAGTAACATTTTACAAGCTCAGTCCAATACATTACAAGGTAAATCTACTGATAAGGAGATTTTCGCTAGGATAAAGCTGAAAAATGGCCCCATGCTGCAAATGCATTCCTCAGAAGGCGATAAAATATTTTGCTAATGAGAAATAAATGCAATATGTTCTGAGCTGTTCTTAAATTATTTTACTGGTCAGCTTCCACCATGTCATTCCACAAAGAATATAGAACTAAAAAAAGGGTTTTTTTTTAAATTAATTCTGCCATTTGATTGAAGGCCTTTGAGCCCAAGAAGTGGCTGATGGTAGAAAGAATACATTTTTCTTGCACACCACCAAAACAAATAGCAGCTCCTTCTGGGGGGCCAGGTGTCTCTAATTTCAGAGAAATTACTAGAGGCTGCCAATCTGTTCAGTCAGTTCTGCATCAAAAGGCTCTGTAATTGCTTGGTTATGGTGCTCTCTGCCATCTAAGGTTGAAATGGTAACCATCTGCTCGGAATTCCTATTCACATCCTTAACACAAAAAAATAACCTTTTTTGGTTATAGCTTGTTTTTGATTCAGGTTCTGAAACATATCGCTCACTGGTCCCCTGGTGCAATGCTGTTTCTATGCTTGCTGATTATGCAGCAGCAATGCAAGCTTACTTACATTGAAATACTGCTATTATACAAGAGCAATAACAAGTCATAGGGGAAAAAAAACTGTTGTACTGTTATAATTTGTTATCGATATAATGCCTGCATGCCAGGAACTTTACAGAACAAATAAAAGACTCAGTCCCTCCTGCAAGGCTTAGTAGGATATGAGGAATGGTTTTGTGGTTAAGGTAAAACTCCAAAGAGGGTGTTCAGTTCCTTGCTTTGCCACATATTTCTTGTGAAAAAATTTGCCTTGGGTTGTGATCCATAGCCCACTGGTATCAGTGTGAGTTTTTCCACAGTCTTTGTTTCTAAATTAGGGGCCTGTTGCAAAGCCCAAAGGAAGGAACCTTCTATAGCAGAGATTGGCAACCTTTGGCCTACAGAGCCATTGTCACTGGCCTATGGAGCCAGAGGGCTTTGGCAGCAGTCAGTGGCAAGGCAACGGGCTTTGCCCATGCTGCAGTTGGGTGGCAGGGAGAAGTGGTGGTGGCCGTGGCAGCCACCATGTCCTAGTACCAGCCCAGCTTGGATCCCTGCCTGCTGCCTGAAAAGACTGCTGATCACTGCTCTATGCCAAAGAATCTGGTTTCATGGGGTGCATCTACATGTTCATTAATGCACCTTTGCTACTGCATATTAAATTTAGTACATCTACTATGAGGTACTAGATAAAGGCACAGGAGCTGTGCTAATGCACAGTACCAAAGGTGAACTTTTTTGTGATGCTTAATGCACAGTAGACTAATTCTACTGCACATTAGCACAGTTTTTGCTATGATATGCAAAGGTGCAGTAGAACAGTCCACTATGCATTAAGGCGGGGGGAGGGGCAATTACCAAGTTTTGGCAAGCTGTCAAGGGCCGCATGCATAGCCCCGCCCCTTGACAGGTGCCCTGCCCCCGGTCACCATCTTGTGACGAGAAGTCCCACTCCCTAACCCCTGCCCTTTGCCACCAGAAGTCCTTCCCCTTGCCCCCAGAAGTACTCCTTTCAACAAGGGGTTTTGCCATCTCAAAACCAGAAAAATACCAAATTATATTCTAAAAACCAATCATCTACAATATTAATTTGATTTCAAAAAATATTTTTGTCCTGATTTACATGCGTTTGTGTAATGTACATAGGGGTGATTGCACAATAGCTTAAAATGAAGTCTTACACTTGTATATTGTGTGGGGGTGGATATAGGTTTGTGGGGACTGTAGGTGTGTGGGTATGTGGGGTGTGGGTGGGTATAGGGGGTTTGTGTATGGCAGTGCAAGGGGAGATGTAGGTGCACATGTATGGAGGGGTGTGAGTATGGGACTCACCCTATGAACACACACACACACTACCTCTGTGCCTGCAGACACACACACCCACTCTGCCCCTATGCCTGCAGACAGACACAAACACACACACTCTGACCCTGTGCCTGCAGATACACACACACACATGCACACTCTGCCCCTGCAGACAGACACACACCCCTACCAGTGCAGTCCCATGCTCTGCGATCCAGTAATGCAGCCAGGAGCTACAGCCATATGGTGCTGGAGCAGGGTCAGGGCAGGAAAGCAGGGAACTGGCTGGGGGTGGGTGGTACTGGGCTGCTCAAGCCTGCAAGCCTGCTGAGGGCTCCCTCTGGGTCCTACTGCCCCTGGCTCCAGCCAGCTTTGACAGGGAGCCGGGGCAAATAAATATTAATTTACTAAATTTTTTAGGTGCCCCATGGGCTGGATAGAATGGCTTGGCAGGCTGGATCTGGCCTACGAGCTGTATTTTGCCCACCCCTGTATTAAGGCATCTCATGTGAACAATGCTCTAGCAAGCACCACATAATATACAGTATATTCTGACGTATTTGTCATTCCAAAGGGAATGCAAATAATGGTGAATTATCCAGTGGTGATCAACTATGAGGATTTGATAATTCAAGAATAAGATAATTTGGCTCACCCTAGAGGCAGTATAGTTATAAGGTAGGGCACTGAACACAACTGTATTGTACCCTCTTAAGAAGCCACAAAAAAGCTAAAAGATGTAGATTCTTTATGCTTCTCCACTTTGGCAGTTAGATAACATCAACTGCATGTACTCAGAAATGACCCATAGAAAGTATAGATTTCTAACTTTGCCCAAGCTTTGTTGTAATCCAGTTCCATTTAGAAATGAATAAATTCCCTGAGTATGCATCAGAGAAGAAAATTTCTAATGTGGGAAAAAAAATCATTCCAAACAGCTAGTTGGCACTGAGATCATGCAAGCAGTCTGGTGGGAAGACCCATTCACCTCTTGTCCAACCGCTTAATGAAGAAGCATCAATCTCATCGGGCCCCACAGGTTGGATGAGGGCCTCTGGGCCCATCCATAGGCCAGATTGGGACCGACCCCCCTGTGCCACATGCATCACCCACAGTGCATGCAGTTAGCCCTCTGTGATATATGCAGTTCATGTGGCTAGTCCAGGCCACATGCTACACGTAGAGTGAGCGCAGAGGCTGGCATGTGCTGCATGCAGTGTGTGGGCTGAAACAATTGTGCGCACTGAACACGGCACAGGGGCCAGCATGGTGTGTGCACTGCATGCAGCACCTTGCCAGATTGGTTCTGCACACTGGCTCTTGCATGGCCTGATCTGGACTGGCCCCAGGGCCAGTGTACACAGCCAATTCAAGGTAGGCACTGCACACAGTCTTGGATTATCTTTGTGCTGTATGCCATGCTGGGTCCAGCCCAAATGCTATATGCAGTGTGCCAGGTTGGGCTTGTGTATAACAAATGCGGTGTGTGGGGACAGCCCAGAGACCAGTGGGCCAGATCATAAGGCTCCACAGGCTGTATGTTTGACACCCCTGGCTTAGTGATTAGGTCACTAGCCCAGAAGTGGGAAACCTCAGTATTAGGCCCTCCTTAGCATATTGGGGCGGGGGGGAGGAATTTCCCTTTGTAAAACTGCTCTTTCATAGGAAGTCAAATCACAATGCCATCCTATATCTCTACCTCAAGCATTCACATGAGTTTCTTCTATTCTTTGTGGTTTGGTACACATACAGGAGAACTGGGCCTCTGGGTAATAATAATGACCTCAGGAGTGTCATTCAGTTTCAGATATTAGATATAATGCATTCTATCTATGGCTGAACTAGATACCAAATAAGTCACATACAAATTAGTTTCATGACAAGTTTTCAGTACCAATTCCTCTGTTCCACACTAGTCTATTAGCTGTTTCTCCAATGTCTGGTGTATTTGTTATCAAAAGCACCAGACAACCAACCACAGACAGATATATTTGAGAGACAAAACATCTGATCTGATGAGCCAATTCCTATGTTCCCACACAACCAAAAAAAGGAGGAGGAGGACAAGAAACCTAAAATTCTTGAGATGTGTGGAAAACAATATTTTATTCCAAAAATTAAAGAAACCAAGCAGGGATCATGTCATTTTAAATTAAAATTTGACGAAGGGGGAAGAATAATAGAAAACTTGGAAGTAAGGTGGACTCTTGGAGCAAATGTTCAGAAATAATCATGTTTACAATGTTTCTAAAAGAGGGCAAAGTATCAAAAGCCAGGATAGCGTGGTGTTTTGTTTTGTTTAAATGGCAGAGTTCAGAAACTTAAAAGAACTAATAAGGTGAGCTCCATGAATAGAAATATTGAGAGACAAACTGAAGGGAGAGGGATACAGTATCTCATGAATTCTTCTACTACTTCCACAATAGAAACCCCCCACCAAGCAATACAAAGTCCTATTTAATTGCATAGTGCAGCAGTAAGCTTAAAGAAGGGGAAAAAATAAAGATATAAAAATAAGGTATGTAAAATATGCAAAAATGTCATTCTCACTAGACAAAAACATTAACAACAAGGAGGAGAAGACCCAAGTATAGGCCAGAGGGTAGGATTCTCTACTAAATTAAAATGTAACAGTTAAAAAGTCAAGGAGCAGAAAAGGGAAGCCTCCTACATCAGCATCTTCTGGATTCAAGTGTAAGACCCAAAAACAGGGGGAGGGCAGAGGGGCTGCCACCCTGGCACTTGATCCCCCTTATGATCCACCCCACTTGTCAGTCCTTACCTGGTCCACCCTAACCTCCACTCTCTCACCTGCCATGATGTTGGTGCTGCTCTTCTGGTTGTTCTTGGAGGCAGTCCCTGGGTCCAGGTGTAATTTCATGGTTCCTGGTCTGCCTGGTCAGGCTAGCCCCACCCTGGAACCTTTGCTCTCCTTCTGGTACTTCCCCTTTAAGGGGGTGCTCATGTAGTGTCCCAAGCATTTGTCAGCGTTTCAGTGGTTATAGCCTTGGCCCCTTTTTGTCTCCAACCATACTCTTCACCTTAGCCCACTTTGCAGGACAGACTCCAGGAATCAGCCTTGTCCTAATGGATCCACTTTCACCTTGGTAGTTTCTAACCCTCTGTCTTGGATCTGACTTCTGGTACCTATTACAGGGGAGCACACTCAGGCACCCCTGCCCATGGCCTCCTCTACCCCTATACCCACAACCCAGTCCAACAGTGAGAAGTCCAAAATGAAAAAAATAAAACATATGCCAACTGCTTCACAACAGATAGTGTCTCACACTTGGAGTAAAGTGTTGCCCACAGGCCCTACTTTTCATCAGAGCCCTCTTACCTGTGGCTCCCCAAGACAGCTTGTGAGGGCCTGCATCTCCTGTTTCTCAGGCTCCTCTCCATTCTGCAAGCAGGGGCCACCCTCTGCCTGCTCAACCCATGCCAGTCACATGATTGGACCTTCTGCCCCTCTCTCCTATGGCTAGATATAGCTAATTGCTTCACTAGCTGCCTGACCCCTGGTTCCTTACCTAATCAAGCCCTTCTAGTAACAGGGGCAGAGTTTCACTGTTACATCAAGCTTCCATATTTCATGTAAGATTTTAACTATACAGTATCTGCTAGGTGATGTATCCAAAATACTATCCCCTTTGATATTTTGTGGGTGTCCCACAGTAGTTTGCCCCAATCCCCTTTTCTCCTCCTTCTATACACTGTTTCCAGAGTAATCTCATCCGTAAATACAAATTTAACCATTACAGACTCACAGAAATATCTAACTTCTACCTGTCTCTTTCTGTCTAAACCAAAATCTTGCCCATCTCTAATATCTCACTGAGAACATACAGTAGTGACCTCAAGCTCAAGATGGCTAAAGAGCTCTTATTCCCACTTAAACCATCCCCATTACCTTTTTTCTTGATCATTATGGACAACACTACAATTCTGACTCTCTCTCAGATATCATCTTTGAGTACGTCTTCTCTTTGCATTCTCATATACAAGCCTTCGGCTGGCCTGTGTAGGTCATCAGTTTAGACTCAACCTTGTTAGACTTGAGGCACCCCTCAGTAGATTCAACAGACTCCTTGGAAAATGCTAGCTCTTATTTTTACCCTTTTTTGACTACAGAAAAATAATATAGCAACTCTGTTGCAAATAACTCAGAAAAATCACAACAGGTCAGAATGGTTTTAACAGTATGGATTTGAAATCCAGCATGATTTTGTGAATCATATTTTCCCACCTAACAGCACTAATATTGTGTGGCACCCTTGAAAGGACCTCAAGACTTTCCAAGGTGCCAAGACACATTAGCTGAAAAATTGCTGTTCTAGGTCCTTATATGGAGGCCATGTCTAAGTCTTGCAGATTCTTTCAGCAGCACATCTGGAAGAGCATGGATACACAAGCTACCATGATGCACAAAAGGGTAGGATTTTCAGTGTGTCAGCTATTCTGTGATACATTGCCTTACACTTCAGTAAAACAAAGATAATTTACTCTAGCTCTTACCTCTCCTTCTAAGTGTAAACAATGAAATAGGTCTAAAATAGTTAGCTAACATTTTCCACAGTGTGAAAACATTCTTAGGCAGTTACCAGTTACTGTAAAGCCTTCACTTACCTCACAGTAACTAGAAACTTTTTCACATACTCCAGTTTAAATATAAAAGCCTCTCTTGTCCATCCACCCTGCAAACACTTGTACAAATTTTTATAATTTCACTTTTCAACATACTTTTCTCTGCTCATGATAAATACTGTCTTCCCTTGCTCTTAAGCATTCAGCAGGCTGTTGGACAGATTTTTTACTAGTCAGTTACTTTGACCATCTCTCCACTGACCCTTTACATAACATCACATCAAATATAGCTATTTGTCTTCATATTCAAGGGCTGCTCGTACTCTATTCCTATCCTACCCATCATCTTATGGTCAGTGTTCTAAGGTCAACTCTCACCTCCAATCACCAACCTCCATCACACACTTGTTAAATTTTCAAACAAGCTCTTACATGCTTTTCCGCACATTGTCTTCATATTTATAACAAGCTCTTCGTAACTCCTTCTCCTCCTAAACCCTTCTCTCAACTGTCCTTTGCCAAGATACCTAGAAAAGATGCATCAACAGTCATGCTGCTTCAGTACCACCACCTGGGTTGATCAATACTGTTTCACTGTTCTTTATATTTTCATGCCTGTGTCTGTTTTCTCTTATGTACACCTAGGTTACAAAATCTTTGATATAGGAATTGCCTTTTTTGGCATTTATACAGCATCTAGCACCATAGCATCTGGTCCATGACCAAGAAAGTAGAGAATGCAGACAAAGGAAAGAAAAAAAATTCTCTTTACATTGTGTTTAGGTAATATAACAAGGGATATTGCTGATACCTTCATTAGACAAGCCTACCATTTATTAAAACGGTACTTGCCAATAGGTCCAGTCAAGCAACTGTTACTTGATAAAAATCTCACTGGGATCATTCATAAGACAGCTTTTACAAAGCCATTCTTATTTCTTCATATTACTAATTTCTCATTTCTAAAATTTCTCACTTGCTAAAATAGGCTTTAAAATTGAGTTCTCTCTTATATTCACATGTCAGCCATCAGTCATTTTAATGGACCTCCCATTGGCCAAATGCAGAAGACGGTCCCCATGTTCATTGAATCCCTCCTGCTGCTAACGGAAAGGAATTTAGAGCAACAGTAAAAGCATCCAGGGGTTGAGAGACACTCAAAGAGAGCTTAACAGAAGCAGAATATATGACTATTGTTGCCAAGGGGAGACAAGATGATAGTCTTCCTAGAGGAGCTGTCAGCAAAAAGTCTGGACTCATGGGGGTTCATTCATCCATTCATCACTAGTTAGACAGCCACTAACATTTGTTTTCATTCTATTTTTTCAAGTTTTAAAAAAGCATCTTTTTAGAGAAAAGGTTTTTTGTATTATTATGAAACCTCACAACAAAAGCCTCTCTAACTTAATAGAGTGGAAACACCCTACCAACATGACTTACTCTGACTTTTGCCTGCTCCTTCCCATCTCCTTCTAAAGAAAACAGCCTTTTCTTTCCTGCCTAACACCCAAGTATTCTCAGCTCCCAAATGCCCAAGGGCAGCAACCCAACCAAAACAGATTCCTCCAAGGCAGCACACTGAGCTGCAGTTAACCCACTTGGTGGGACAAGTATTAATATGGCTGACAGCCATACCACCTCAGCCTGAGATTCCACTGGGGGCTGTAAGATAAATAAGATTCTTAGTTATAAATTGATGCATATATTTTGCCACTTTTCAGACTGGTAAAGGCATTGGAGTGACCATGAGTGCCATTTTACAACTAAAACAAAAATCAACTTAAATTGAGTATGACAGCGGCTAGAGAGAGAAACAACATTGCTAATGGAATGCTTACACTGCTCAGGTTCTGCAGACAACACTGGGATTGTAAAATAAGCCCAATCTTGATTTTAAAGATAGCAACAACATCAATTGATATAAACAAGGGCTCCAGGAAAGAAACACCAAAGCCATACTCATGTCAGAAGGAGTTTGGCTAATGCCTTGAAGATGGAAAGTGCTAAGATCAGTAGCAGCTTTGAACATTGCCAAGCGTTTTTTTTTCAGCTCCATTCTCTACCCATTGACAGAGTTATCATTTTTTGGCATTATGCTTACCCCTAAAAGCAGTTTTTGCAGCATGATATTATATATTAACACAGGGGTAAAGCAACCCCCCGGCATGGGTGCCAGAGTGTGGCATGTGAAGGCATTTTGCTTGGCGCACGCACCTTGGGGTAGAAGGCAGGGAAGGGGCTGGGGCTGCACTGCCACAACAAGGATTGGACCACTTGCAGCTCCCCCACCATCCGTCCCAGCACACCAACATCTTACAAGACAAGTTGCAGGTGTTTTCGCCACTCTGTCCAAAAACATTGCTGACCCCTGTATTATCATAAACAGACTGATTGGCACCATGCCATCATTTCTACCTTCTAGGACTTATATCGTAGGGAGTTGTTAAATGAATAAGGAGAAAAATCACTGCATGTAGGTCATTGGTGGCATGGCTCGAGTCTGATTTATACTCAGAAAAAATCTCCCAAATACCTAAGGCAACAAACCTAGAAACTAATCAGAGATGTTTGTAGTAAGAAACTAGATGTTAACATTCAAATTAATATTGAATACTGAATAGCATAATCGCAATACCTGCAGTCCTAGTCATGTTGTTATATGTTACCTTACAAAACAACAAGTGATGAGCCCATCCTTTTTCATACCCTTCAATAACACAAAGCCAAGATAGCATTACATTAGAGACATGGTAGGAAAATGTAGAACAAATACAAGAAAATGTTAGGACTCTTCACAAGAAATATCCACAGCAACATTTGAGGCGAAAAAAATGTTTTCTACATTTTTATTTCTACGTTCATTTATGAAATCTGTTAAATGAAAATGTAAAAACAAGGAGGAGGATGCCATTTGACTATTGGCTACAACCGTTTTGGCCTCCCTCCCTCCCACTACCGAATTAGTGTTGGGAAGACTTTTTAACTAGGCAGCTCTAATGAACCCGAACTTTTATATTACAAACTCATTTATTTAGGGTTTTCTTCAACCATCACCAATATTGAGTTGGGGCTCAAATTTAAGAAGTGACATATTGGAACGAGAGAGAATGTGAGAACTGAGCATTCTAGTGATGCTTCATATACAACAATGGAACTATCCACTTCATATCATCAGCACACAGAATGCAGATAACATCACGCAAACCTGAAGTTGCGGTTACCAAGATCACAGTCAGCGTGGCATTTTAAATGAAACATGCAAGCAATCAGAGATTCCCACAAATATTTTTAAAGAAAAAGCTGCCCACATTAGTAATATTCCAATTGTTAACCAAGTGAATAAAGTGAATAGGAAAACTGATATCCACCAAGTCCCAGAATACAAGAACTAATTAACAGGAGACAGATTTAAAACAAACCAGAGGAATTACATTTTTTTTTTAATCACATAATTAACTTGCAGAACTCATTGCCATAGAAGATTGTAGAGGCAGAGGTTACAAGCAAGTTCAAAAAGGGATAGACAGATTCATGGAGTAGAGGTTCATTAGTAGTTGTTAAAAAGAACAGCCGGGGAAGTCACCTGGTATCCCTAAACTAGAAATGGTTGCTGCTAAGGAGGGTATGACATAAATGGATTGTTCCAGATGTCCTGTATATATACTTTCTCTCTAAAATGTTTATAACTGTCCTTGGGTTAGCTGGGCCATTATTCTGACTCAGTATGGAAGTTCTTTTCTTATGTGGAGAATAGGTAACAAAATACGTAGACAAAAATAAAGTTAAAGAAGAAGATTTTTTTCAATTCCTAATACAAAACTGTAGCTGTAAAAATGAGAAGTCCCATCTGTAATAATATTCAGTCTTTCACAAAGTGTTGGCAGCAGGTATGTTTGGGGGTTTTTTGGATGGGGGAGAAATCACAATAATCCCATAGATTCAGACTTGAAAGTATTTTCAACATTTTGCAAGCAGAAACAGTTTAGTAGCAGGCAGCTGGAAGTAAAAGTAAATTTAAAATGTAACTATAGTAGACTCTCAAGAATTCTAATTTATGAATGCGTGAGACTGTGTAGGGATAATTAGCACCCTAATGAGGAACATTTGCATGTCTTTGGAGGCTTTCAACTAATGTTAAATCATCCCAAGCAAGTTCTCTAATCCTTTAGAAATGTTCACACATTTCTTTTTGAACATATTCACATTCAGAGAGGGCTCCTGGAAAGACAAGGGGCCATATTCTTTGGTGTGACTTGAGTGAAGTGAAGAGAATTATTAGTTAGAGCTGTTATCAAACTGAAATTTTCACGGAGGGAAATTCCATTTTTTGCAAGGGTGTGTTCTAACCTGGGATAAAAAAAGAATGAGAACCTGAGAATGTTTTATTTTTACAGAATGGAAAGTTCTGAGTCAAACAGGAATTATTTAGCTTCCTCATCCTGGCCCATCTCCCTAGGCAGCTGCTTTCTGGAGCTTCCCATTGGAATCAGAGGGCACATCTACATGAGCAATTATTGTACATGAATAGACTCTGGAGCTTATTGCTTCCACATACATGTAAATACATGTATTTACATGTATTTAACATGTAAATACAAGTACTATCCTGCTCTGGAGTAAGTTATTTTACTCTGGGCTAATTAGGGGTGCACATGTAGACACCAAGACATTTACTGCGCAGCTAATTAGTCAATTGTGCAGTAAACATCTCATGCAGATGCACTCAGGGAGAACAAAAAAACAGCTACCAAGTTGGTGACCAGAGGGAAGTGCTTCTCAGAGACTCAAGGAGCTCAGGTTAAATGAAGAGTCTATAGAAATTTACATAATAGAATGAAATATTTCAACTCCATTGAATCAATATTTCTCAATGAAACAAAAAGTGGAGTTCTGTTTTTATCCAGGAATCATTTGAGCTCTAAACACCATCAGAGACCATCCTGAAGATGGGTTTATTGAAACAGGATGAAGAAGCATTCCCCTTAAACATTCTTCTTTTCCACTCACATACACATCTGATGGTAGCTGCATGTTCCTGCAACGCATGCACCTCTAAAAGATGAAAGAACCATCTGTGGGTACACCTCCCTTAGCAATTATGAAGGGGCTGCATCTTCATCAGCATCCCATATGTGGAATGAAAGTAGCAACTGGCCACAAATGCAGTCCAGTCCTAAAACTCACACACACAGGAAGTCATTATAGAGCCCAAGTACATTAATAACTTAATCTTTGAAAGGTTTCACCATTGTCAAGTCAAATTGCATGCTCAGAAGCCTGTGCACTGCTTCTAGTAAAGCTAAGGGAAGACAAGCAAGTTAATCCAAAAGGTAGATTTGGGTCCTAAGAGAATACTGAATTAAGTAAATGCTACAGGGAGTTACTAAGGGCGTGTGTAGATGAAACAATATTTCCCGTTTACATCAACCCAGGATTTCCTGCCGCTCTAAAGTCCATTTAACACCTTAAACTAACACTACTCAGAGATGTGTTAAGAAGTTAAATGCCAACAAATACACAAACCGCATTTTCTACAAGAAGTACTGAGTGATGATGTATTAGATAAGAGTTTGTAATGATAACCACTGTGCCACCAAGACCGCTACAAGAAACTGAAAAGATCTTTTACGAACTAAATGCAGTACCTAGTCTGTCATCAGGACAAAACATAAAACACACACAAGTGCCCCTCTGACCCACCCCAAGTTAGGGGAGGCATCGGAATCACCCCCCACCTCCATGGAGTCTGTGCCCCTGCAGCATTCCCATGCCAGGATCTCTAAATCAGTCCCTGGCTACTGCTGCTGCAGCTTTAAACACAGCACCTGCAATGTCAGCAGCAGCTTGGCTGAGACTGTAGGAGATCCCAGCCTAGGTAAGGCTGCTGCCTCCCCCACCAGCACATGCTTTTAAAAGTGCACACCTCCCCCCATTCTCAGAACCTGTGTGCTCTCCCCTCCAATCTTAGAACCCCCTCCACCCCAATCTCAAAACCCACATGGTCTCTCTCCCCTGCTCTCAGAACCGTGCCCCTTCCCTGGTGGAACACACCAGTCTCCCCACTCCTCTCCCAAACCCCACATACTTAATCCCCTGCTCTTAAAACCACACTACAAGCCCCCAGTCGAACCCATGTGCTCCTTCCCCCGCTCTCAGAACCATACCACCCCCTAGAAGGGTTTGTCCCATGTACTAACTCTGCTTGTTATGCGCCACTGCATAGGAGTTTAGAAAAGAAAATAAAAACACACCAAATACTGTAGGATAAAAACAATAAATCTAATAGTACAATTACTGCATGCAACTGCACAGAGATTTGACTAGAGGAAACAAGAAAGTACGGTGCACAAGAATCCTTTAAAGAAAGTAACTCTAACCACAGTGTTTAAGCAAAAAACAAGGGTTTTTTTGTGGGGGAGGTTGTTTTTAGTTAAATTGCAATTCAAACTTGAAATTATTTAAGTAATAATATCTTACATAAGAACACTGGTCAGCATCAAGGACTTGCATTTTACCTTTCAGGTAGATCAGAAAACACCAACAGGTTCCTCCAAGAGACAAGGGTGATTTGAATAGCCTACCAATGATCTGTTTTTACATATTTGTAGATTAAGCCAGTAGGGATCATTATGAATACCTTGACTGGCCTCCTATACAATCCAAGCCAAAGGATTTGACTATTTCAGCTAGAGCATGTAAACATCTGACCTTGATTCTAGCGCTGAAGAATTTATCATAGCCCTTGGTAAGTTTCAATTGTTAATTACTTTCACTCTTAAAAATTGCACTTCATTTCTAGTCTGATTTAGTCTAGCTTCAGCTTCTTGCCATTATATCTCATTGTTTCCTACACTGATGAGTCTCCTATTATCAAATATCTGTTCTGCACATAGGTACTTAAAGAGTATGATCATATCACCCTTTAACCTTCCCTTTGATAAACTAAACAGGTTTGAGTTCCTCAAGTCTTTTATGATAAAACATATTAGTCAATCCTTTAAGTGCTGTGGTTCTTCTCTAAGACCTTTTTCATTTGTCAATATCCTTCTTGAATTGTGAAAAACAAAACCATGAGGATTAGTCTAGGCACATCTCTCCGGCACATCTGAGCAAGTATTTACTATTTATGTATCCAAAGATTCCATTAACCCCTTGGCCACTGCGTAGGGAACATATGTTCAGCTAATTATCTGCTATGACCTCCCCACCTTCTGGGTCCCAGGAGAGTTCCCTATCCCATCAATATGATCTATATTTTGAGTTCCTGAAGTTTAAGGTGACCATTCTCCAGTGCATACTATATGCTTGCATGTAATTTACCAAGGAATCCACATGACTTTTTCCTCTTCATTATTTACTATCTGAGTCTTTTTATACCAGCAAGTTTTGTCAATAATGTCTTAATGCTTTTTCATTCATTCGTTCTTGTGCCACCCTTCCCAACAAAGGCTCAGAGCAGCTTAAAAATAAGAGGACAGAATAATTATAAAACAGAAATGTGACAAGAGGGAAAAAAAGAAAAATCTTAAAAGGAAAATAGAATGTCCATGAAAAACAGAGCCCCCACCAAATGATCTCTCAACCTAGCTTTGTTTGCTAAATGCCTGTCCAAATAGGAAGGTCTTACATTGCATCCAAAAGATGTCCAAGCTCAGGTTCTGGTGGACCTGAAGAGGGAGTTCCAGAGCTGAGCAGTAACTGCCAGGAATGACCTTCTGTACATGTTTGCCAAGATGACTTGGCATATTGATGGCATTTGCAGGAAGTTGCTCCTGGCTAACCTTTGAGATCACAACAGGATGTAAAGTAAAAGTAGTCCCTTATGTATGTAGTGCCCAGGCTGTTTAGAGCCTTATAGGTCAAAACCAGCACCTTGAATTGCACACAGTGCATATACTGGACGGATTTGAAGACAGTGCAGATGCTGGAAGACTGGAGTTATGTGCTCCTGGCAACCCACACCTGTCAAGACGTAGGCTGTCATGTTCTGCACCAGCTACAACTTCCAGTTGGTTTTAAAGGGCAACCCCATGTAGAGCTCATTGCAGTAGTCCAACCTCGATGTTACAAATGTATGGATGATGGCAATCAGATCCAATTCTGAAGGAAAGTGTTGCAGCCATCTCATCAGATGGAGTTGGTAAAAAGAGCTCTAAACTACTGCTGCCAACTACAGATACAAGTGCAGCAGTGGATCCAGGAGCAGCCCCAAGGCTATAAACCTGAGTGACAAATGGAGATTGAATCCTATCAATGTTAGGTGTCCCAAACCCTCTCTCCCCTGCCCCAAGTCAAGCGGTTTGGCCACTACCCTCACTTCTGTCTTGTCTGGATTCAGTTTCAATTGGTTCATTTGCATCCAGTCCCAAACCGTAGCCAAACACTGGGAAAGGACTGGGTCTGTGGAGCTAGGGCAGAAAAGAAAGAGAGGTAGAGCTGCGTGTGATCAGCATACTGATGGCAGCTCATATGAAATCTCCATACAAATCTTAAATGCCCTCATATACATATTGACAAGAAAGGGCTATGAGAGGGAGCCTGGGGGGGACCCCACAGGAGCCTAGCAATGATAAGCACTCACCCATCACCACCCTGCTAGGGAAGAGTGGAACAAATTTAGACCAATCCCATGAATACCCAAAATTCTGTTGGCATACAACATATATAATCATCAGGTTTACTTGTTCCTAAGTAATTATGTACATGTGTGCATCATCAGATGCATCTTTCCAGGTGTCTGAGATCATTATAGTATTAGCATTTTGGCGTCTCCAGCACTTCTCATGGCAGGTTTCAATCAGACTGAGAACGTAGCTTTTCCCCACCTTCACATTATAAATGGGTGCTTTCTGCTCTCTAATGCAATTTGGTGGTATTGATGGCACTTGCAGGAGGTTGATAAAACATTACCACAAACTTTATCTGTTAGAACATTGCTCAAAGATGATTTAGGTGTTAGAAATTTGGAAGTAGATAATGGTACAGGAGTGTTCTTCTTGGCACTCTGAAAGGGCACCTTTTGTCTACTTGTCACTTCCCGAATAAGATATAACCATCAATTGTAATATTTACTTAACACAGATCTACCCATCAGGTTTCAGTAGGTCAAAGCTATGCTTGTGCCTGAGCAGTTCCAGTGCCCAACATCATAACTTAATCCTAAGAAAATCTATGAGTCTGTCCTCTATAAAAGGCAGATTAGCTTTATTACTGAAATAAATGCCATATATACTGTACAAACACCTCTCTCCATAGCAGTTTGCCAATGTCTAATGAAAATATTTTACACCTTGTACTCCTTCCATCTGTTCCCTTCCAGCATCTTCTACCTTCTGTCATTCTTCACTTACAGAAAGGATCTCAAGTCACTGCTTTATAAACCCTTGCTAATACTTTTTGCATTCCAATTTCTTAATCCTGGACACTTAACAGAAGATTCTTTCAAGCAAGCATTTATTTCCTTTCACAAGATAACTTGACTCCAGATAAGCAAGGGGCATGTTTTTACAAAAACCAAGTCAAGCACACCCCTATTCATTACTGTCCAGATAGAGCACTTGAAGCAATGGTTAGCCCTTCTCACAAAATTTGGAAACAAACATTCTTCACATGGCCCACAGCAATTTTATCCAAGATGTTTACTCACAGCATCTACCACGGACTGATCAAGCAACCAGGAATCTAATCTTCCAGAGCTGGCTGTCAAACAACTTGCAAATAAAATGCTTTTAAGTAGACAGTGAATATCCAAAGCTGCAACAGCAGCACTAGAATGGACAAATGTTTAAATTTAGCCATGTTGCCTGCAGTAATTTAAGTGCACGTTAAACCTTTAAATACTCCATAATATGCTTTGAAGGAAGGGTAAGAAAAAGAGTTAAAGGAGTGATCTGAAGCTCACTCTCTCTCTCATAAACACTGAAAATGCCTTTGGGAAGTACTGGAAAATTAAAATCACAAAAGCACCATCCAGGCAGGTGCTTCTCCAGTAACCAGAAAACCACTTGAGCACCCGGGATATTTAAGTGCTTCCATTTTGGTTTGAAAAGATACCTACATACTTACACATCAGCTTCAGAGCATACTCAGAAAAGATCCAGTTTAAGCACATAGATGCCCAGCTTAAGCTTTAGTCCACTGCAGATCTGAACTGGGAGTGGCTAAACTTCACCAAAGGTTCCAGTTTCTTAGGAACCAGAGCACTTCTAAATCAAACCAGCAGCATTGATTTCAGTGCAAAACACCACTTAGGATGACTTCACTCTCCAGTCTTCATGGGCTGAGGGTTTTGTGCAAAAGCAGAGGAAACAGAATCTCTAGGACTTCCTTAGGCTGAAGAGATTCACCCCACACCACAGGCGACGTGTAGAGGGTGCACAGGAATGCAGACATAGCCCCTGAGAGTGCTGGTGCCCACCCTGAGAGTGAGTGCTCTCAGCACAGGCAACAGGCGGGAGGGCAGGCAGAGTGCTGGCACTTCTGGGTACACTGCCGGCACTTCCAGGCTTGGCATCCAGACACGGAGGGACCTCCACCACTGACACCTCATAACAATAATTATGATGTTACTCAGGTAGGAGGCTGCCCATTTACTACTCCGACGCTAGGTGTCACTATCCACTTCTCCAAACCTTCCCTACATGGTGGCCCATGCCTTGCAGATGTCTGCTCACTCCCTACTGCCATGCCCCCTGGTGCTGCACCCCCCGGTGCTGAGGTCTGCCCACCCCCTGGCACTGTGCCTCTTGGCACTGGGGTCTGCCCCCTGTCATTGCACCCCCTGGCGCTGGGGTCTGATCACCCCCTGTTGCTGCATCCCCGGTGCTGGGGCTTTCCACAGTAGTGTGCCCCAATAGCATCAGCCCAGTCCACCAGATAAGAACAACATAAATATGAGCCCCTGGGTTACAACATAATACAAGTCCTACAAGCCACACTCTGGCTCCTTAAAAACCCAAAGCTGCTCCTCGAGTATTGAGCACCTCCCAGCTCTGGGTACCTTGTAGACTCCTGGTGCCTCATTAGCCATAGCAACAGTCTGGTCAATGGCCACAGCATTCCTGGGTAGTTCTGCCATGCAAGAGCTCTCTTCCTCTGGTCGCTTGCCAGAGACCTCCTCCTGCCAGCCTTGGCCCTCGGGTTTATATGTGCCCAGAGACCTATCCCCTTCCTGTTAGCTGACCGGCCTGGGTGGTTGGGCTATTAACCCCTACCCTCCTGGTGCTTCGTGTTCCTATAGGCTCGGGTCTTAAAGGGCAGCCCTGCCTCCTAGTAACAGGGCTAGGGTTCCCTGTTACAAAGACTTTTTTGACTTTTAAAAAATACTTTGGGGAGGGGGGAAAGGGAGTAACAATGCAACAAGGCACAGCCCACACAGAGGCTCAGGTACAAAAGACAGACCCTGGGCCTGTAGGCCACAAAGTCTGCCCACATAGTCTAACATAAAAATATCCAGTGTGACGTTGGCCTGCTAGGTCTTTGCTGGAACCCCAGGAATGGGAGTGCGGGGCAAGGACCAAACGGCCACCCTCCACTCTGCAGAGAACACCCTAAATGGCCTAATGTGCCTGGAAGGTGGGTACTGTCCACTGAAGAACCGCATAGCTGAATTTCAGCAACAGGTGCACCCGGATCACAAACTGAAAAAGTCACAGGGCATCAATAAAACTGGCCCCAGGGAGCCAATTTCTGTGGCTCTGGAAGGTGGCTGCCTTGTCCTTACCAAGCAGAAAGTTGTCCAGGCAAATTACACCCCCTCTCAGATGCCCAGTATGAAAAAGAAACTAATAAATAGTTCCAAGTCTAGCGCCGCATTAACAAGGTGCTGAGGGCAGCACAGAGCAGTGGCAGCCAGGGGTACCTGAGGAAAACATGGAATAAACCCACTTCTGCCTTTCCCAGGCAAAAGGAATAGGTCACTGATGCATCCAGATCCATGCGGTGGATGAGAGTCTGCCACTGGAGGTCTCTGGTCCATTTAGCAATGGGTAGCTTATAAAGCATGCACCACATGGGGCGAGCTGACACGAGTGCCGGTGCCACTAGGCACTGCTGCCACATCATTCAGGATGAGTGGCAAGGATACGGGTGTGGCAGACATGTACCACCCATGCATAAAAGGCCTTCCAGGGAAGAATGTCAAGGCAAACCCTGGCAAATCCATCAGGACGTACAGGAAGAGTCAATGAAGTACAAGGTCCACTACCCAGGTCACTGTCCATGGACTGTGATCTGAGAGGCTAGATGGAATAATTCAGCCACCCCACAGGGCTGGGAGGCAATGCTTGGTGACAAACAAGTGGTCAAGGAGTACTATGGGAATCCCACCAGCAGTCACCTTTAGCCAAGTGTATTGACTTCCATCAGCATGGAAATGGCACCAGATGCCAATGAGATCTACTGCCTCTAAAGGCAGCCCACAGCTGCCAGGCTGAGAATGGATGGGGTTCTGGCCCATGCTGGTCAAGCCACACATCGACTGTGCAAGTAAAGTCCCCACCCAGGGGAGAAGGTTGTCACTGTCAGCTGCGCTCTGTAAAAATTCAGCCAGGGTCTGAAGCCATTCCAGTCCAACAGTGGGGGCATAGACGTCAATTAGGAGGAGGTGATGTTGCACTACCAAGATACGAACAGTTGGCAGGTGGCTGGGGACAACTGTTTGGGCTATTGCCCCTCCAGACGGCATGCCAGTCAGATGGATTGGCTGCATCAGTGTATGTTTCATGCAGAAAGGCAACAGCTTTTTCTGGCACAGAAAATCAAAGAGTGCCATCTGCTGCACAGGGACTCTGCAGCCATTGGCATTGAAAGGACAAAAGGCCATAGCAGCCATGCATGCAGGTTGTAAAAAGGGAGACAGGCAAAGCCAAAAGAACAGAAAGAAACACCAGATAGGAGCAATCAGGCAGGATAGGAAGAAAACAGGCCTGCAGCTTGCCAGCCTGCGCTTCACTCAACAAGGGCTCAACATCGCCGGCAAACTTGCTTAGGCAAAAACTAGAATACTGTATCCCCAAAGTGGCATGCAGCACAGCTGCTGTGTCCCTGGCAGAAAGCACAAATGTTTCAGGTTCTTGGAACCATTTACAAATTTGCTGTGCAACCTTCCGGTGGTTCTTGGTCTGTTTAAGAAACTCAATAAGGCCAGGCCAGGGAGTTTCCTCAGAGGCACAAACAGGGGGGTACCTTAGCTAAATTGGGGGATGCCACCTCCTGAAGCAGGACTTCCATCAACTCATCCTGAGAGGCAGAATCAAAATCTGACTTCGAGGAGAAGAAGCTGTACATGTCAGGTACACAGAGTCACCAAGTTTGGGGGGGGGGGGGGGGGTGACCCGCGTGACCACGGGGGGGGGGGTTGTTGCCCCCTGACAAGGAGTACTTGCCCCCTGACCAGGACTCTCAGCATCAGGCCCTGTGGGAGCAGCATCCTCCAAGGGACAGCATCCTCCAAGGGATTCTGGTGAGACATCAGTTCCTGATCTCTTGCGGGGATGCTCTCCTGGACCAGGCAGTCTTGCTCCTGGAGCCACTTGCAGCTCCCAGAGAGCCCAACCTCCATGTCAATCTCATCAGGTTCAAGGAGCTGAGAGGCAGATGGAGGGTTGTTGGACTCCCCCCCAGGTCACCCCTGACCACTACAGTCTCTGGGGGGAATGCTGAGGAGGCAGGCATGGGGCCAGGTCCTGCTCACTAACCTCAACTCCCTTCAAAGTGGTGGGGAGGTCTTGAGGGGAAAATGAGGCCTTTTTAGAAGATCCCTTCTGTTTCTGGGACCTGCCCTTCCCAGCACGAAGAGCCAAAACCTCCCCTGAGAGGGGGGGGAAGGGGATGGCAGGTCCACCACCACGGAGTTAGCCGACTCTGATGAAATGGGGAGTAGCTGGGAGGAGGCCCCATCCCTACCACCCAATGGGGCTGCCGCACCAGAAGTGGACGAGCCACCATCAGGCACAGCCACAGGCAGCTCTGCCACAGCTGGCTTCTTCTTCAGGTACTGGGTAGCCAGATGGGACCTGCTGCCACAGCAAAAGCATGAGCTGTCCCCAGTGGTGAGGCAGACCTTGAAATGCTGCCCATCAATCAGGAATGACATGGAGTGGGGCAGACCCTGGTCCCCCTGTCAAGAAGCATGAACATCTGCTATTTAAAGGACAGGACATGCCGGAGCTAAGGAACCTTTTTGCCAAGTAGCAGTCTATGGACCAGCCCTGTAACCATCAACCATGCCATAAGGGTGCAGGCAGTTAGTAAGCTCACCATCTGAGAGAAATGGAGGGACATTGGAGGCCACCACCTGAATGGCCATTGTGTCTAAGAGCATTACAATGCAAGAAACACCCCCAACAGACACACCAGCTACTATGAAATCATGCACCAAAGCAGGGGAGCTGAGGAAAATGATGGGGACTGAACTCACACAGGGAGCATAAAGGACATTTTTGCAGCCTGCTAGTGCCCCACAGCAGTGGCACATTCCTCCACTCCAGTGGAAGGAGGGGAATGAAGCCAGAGACCAAAACTCTGGCCCAGAGGAGCAGAAGCCCCAGCAGTGGACTGCTGGGAGCTGCCTTGAGCCATTCCAATGAAAAAAGGGTGAACCCTGCAAGGAACCAGAGGGGTGGGGGTGGGGGGTGAGTAGCCCTCTGGCTGCAGGGTGCAAAGGAGCTGGAAACCAAACAAACACCAGAGGAGAGGATAAAGGTGAGCAGTGTAGCAAGAGAGAGAAGGGGAAAGAGAAAGCAACAGAGCAGCAACAGGGAGGGGGGGAAAACAAACTAACAAAAAAAACAGAGGGAGGGGGAAGGGAAGAGGAACGGGTTATTTCAGGAAAAAGGGCTTTAAAAAAAGGTGAAAAAAGGCAGGAAAAAGTAATGAAAAGTCGGGGACTACAGTGACAAAGGGGTCAAGCTGTTTGGGGGAGGAAAAACAAAGCAAGAGAAGGAGAAAGGCTCACAGAACAGACAGGTTCCCAGAGCTCAGAGGAAACACACCTGTCAGTGGCCATTTTGAAAGGAAGGCAGGAAGGAAGGACTTTGACTTTTTAGCTACTTTATTCAGGAGTTCGGGGTACAACAAGCCAGCCCCTCCGGGGTCCAGGTGCTATATACAAAGCAAAGACAGACACGTCACCACCAAACCAAAAGCACCATGCCATTACATTCATAACATCACACTGTAACAGACACCTTCGCAGTATTACACGTCATGCCTAACATGCCGTTATGCAGTCAGGACACCTGGCCACATGGCTGTATAGACCAAAGCCCTCTATAAACAAATGATTCCTACCTTGCTCTATCCAATAGTACATGTAACAAAACCTTCAACTACCCACACAAAGGAAAAAAAAGCAAAAAGCAGCCTGGTGAGGGCCCAGGGCGCAGCGGCAGCTTGGAGTCGCAATCCGCCACCAAGCCTGCTCAGTCACCCAGATCAGTCATGACATCAGAGCATATTGGAGACGGCTGTCCTCCACGTGGTACAGTGCCCCCTCAAGGACCCAGCACACCATAAAGGTGGGCACCACCTGCCAGAGTACAGTGTGCTCAAACTCCAGCAAGAGGCACACCCGCACCAGGAGGCTGAAAAGCCACAGGGCATCATCTGAGCTGGTCCCAGCAAGCTGGTTGAGGATGGCCATCTTGGCCTGACCCAGCAGAAAGTTGGCCAGTCAGCAGGGCACCAGCAGACAGTGACCCATTCAGCCACCCGGTACAGGTAGGAGCACATGTAGGAAGGAAGGAAGGACTTTTTGACTTTTAACTACTTTATTCATAGGTTCAGGGATACAAAAAGGTTGGCCACTTACAAAGCAAAAAACAAACAAATTACTATCAAACCAAGAACACAATGTCATTGCATTCATCACATCACACTGTGACAGACACCTTCGCTACATTCCACGTCATGTCTTACATGCTAGTTATGCAGTCGGAGTGCCGGCCACAGGGTCGTAACTATAAATAAACAATTCGTACCCTGCTCTATCCAATCATGCATGTGAGAACACATTCAACTTCCCACACAAAAGGAAAGCAAAAAAAGCAACCTGGTGAGGGCCCAAGACGCGGCATGAGCTGGAAGTCGTAGTCCGACACTGAGCTAGCCCAGTCGCCCAGACCGGTCATGACATCAGAGTGCGTATTTGAGACAGCCGTCCTCCACATGGCACAGTGCTCCCTTCAAGGGCCCAGCATGTCTCAAAGGCAGGCACCGCCCACCAGAGCATAGTGTACTCAAACTCCAGTGAGAGGCGCACCTGCACCAGGAGGCAGAAAAGCCACCGGTCCCGGCAAGCCGGTTTCGGCAGCTCTTGAGGATGGCCATCTTGGCCTGACCCAGTAAAAAGTTGGCCAGGCAGACGGGGTCCTTCTCAGCCACCTGGTATGCATGCAGCAACCGCCACTGTAGGGCACCAGTCTTCTTGGCAGTTGGCAGCTTATACAATGTGTGCCATGCTGGGTGGGCTGGTGGGGAATCTGGCAGCCCCAGGCACTGTCCCCACGGTGTATCGGGGTGGCCCACCAGCACTTGGGCATGGTGGACATGAACCACCCAGACATATAGGCTTCTACATGACGTAAAAGCAAAGGGGCAACCCGTGTCACTGTCAGAAGGCACAGGGAGTGTCAGCAGGGCACCAGGGCCACCAGAGAGCTCACCAGCCATGGCTGTAGTGACTGGTAATGCAGGAAAAACCTCACTCAGGACATCCTCAGTGCAGGGGACCTGGCCCACCCAGAAATGGTCGTCCAGGGTGGCTGTTGCCTCCAAAGGGAGGGCAGCCTGGATGTCACACAGGAGATGGCCCACACTGTGGACGGAGAGCATGCCCAGCTGGGTGGGGTCAAGGCATCGGGCGAGAGCCAAGCCGACCGAGCGGGGTCAAGGAGATGGCTCAGGTGGAAGACACATGCCTGGATGAGAAGAGGCCAGGCTCGGCATGGGGCGCCTCAGAGCTGGGTTGTGCACCAGGGGTTCCCTCAGCAACTGCGGGAACTGCAGGGCCTGGGGCTGGAGGTGGAAAGTGGTTTGCCAGGCTCGCACCATGCCATGGTAGAATGCCAGATGCACCGCCCAGTTCAAAAGCGTAAGGTCCAACAGGAAGAGCTCCCAGTCAAAGCCGAGGGTCCCCACCCTCTGCAGAAACTGGCACGCCAGTTGTTGCCAAGGTAGGCGCTCCTCATTGTGCAGGAGTCATTGAAGGGCCTGCAGGCAGAAGGAGACCACCTTGCTTGCAAGGTCAACCAAACTCTGGCCCCCCTCAGCTACAGGTAGGTAAAGAACAGCTCATGGGAGCCAGTGGCGCCCATCCCAGAAAAAAAATTGATCAGGAGGCGCTGGAGTCTCTTGAGAAGGTCCTGTGGCAGATCGAGTACAGTGCACCGGTGTCACAAGGTTGCTGCCACTAGGTTGTTCACAATGAGGACACGTCCATGGTAGGAGAGGCTGAGTAGCCAGTGCTGGGTAGCCAGTGCCACCTTTGTAGGCGGGCCTCCACTCCTTCCTCGAAGCCATCCCAGTTGCGTGCCATGAAGGTCAATGGGCCTAGGAACACGCCCACGGCCTTCAGGCCCTCATCGTACGAGAGGGGTGGGGGGGGGGGGGGGGGGAGGGTCATGGTGATCCATGCACCAAACAACAGGGTATCACTCTTGGCCCAATTGATACGGGCCAAAGAAGGGTGTTTGTAGGCTTGCTGGCAGTCTGTCATGGCCTCCACATCTTCCTGGGTGTTAAAGGAAGATGGTCACATCATCTGCATATGCTGATAGCCAGAGCGGAGGGGCAATGGACAGGCCCATGGTTGATGGCAAGGCCACACCACTCAGGCAGCGCTGCAGTGCATGCAGCAGTGGCTCAATGGCCAGGGCATGCAGCATGCCCGACAGGGGGCAGCCCTGATGGATGCCTCTGCATGTGGGAAACAGAGCACAGAGCACCTCGTTCACCTTGAGAAGACTGGAAGTGTCTTGATATAAGACCCGAAGGACCCCGTTGAATAGAGGCCTAAAGCCAAAGGCCTCCAGGGTCGGAAAGAGCTAGGCGTGGTCCACCTGGTCAAAGGCTTTCTCCTGATCCAGAGAAATGAGGCCAATGTCTAGGCCAAAGAGTTCACTGGCTGCAAGTAGGTTGCACAGCAGAAATAGGTTGTCTTGTATGGTTTTGCGTGGCATGCAGTAGCTCTGCTCAGGCCCAGCGACAGAGCCATGACAGTGCGGAGGCGGATGGCCAGTGCTTTGGCCAGAATCTTCTAGTCCGCGCACAGCAGGGAGACTGGCCGCCAGTTCTTAATGCAGCCAAGGTCTCCTTTCTTAGGCAGCAGAGTGAGCACTGCACAGTGGCAACTGATCAGCAAGACCTTATTGGCAAGACTCTCCTGGAAAACACGCAGGAGACAGGGGCTGAGAAGAGGCCAGAAAGTCTTGTAGAACTCAGCAGGTAACCTGTCGAGGCCTGGGCTTTACTGGAGGTGAGGCTAGCTGCGGCAGCTGCCAGCTCCACCAGAGATAATTCCTGCTCAAGCTCGCTGGCCTCCAGGGCACAAAGGTGTGGCAGGCCCGCATGGAGGTCCCGCATGGCCTCAGGGCAGTATGGCTCAGCTGCAAACAGGTCACAATAGAAGGCAACAGTGTGCTCACATACTTCACCCAGGTCAGTGATTACCTGGCCCTCAGGGGTCTTGAGGTGATCTAAGACTTTGCTCGCTGCCCACCGTCACTCCAGGTTGAAGAAGCAGCAGGTTGGGGAATCTGTTTCAGCCAGCTCTTGGCAGCAGGCTTGGATCCTCACTCCATGGGCCGCACTCTCCGCCAAGTCATGCAAGCACTTCCTACAGAACTGGAGGCTCTCACGCAGCACCGCATCACTGCCGGCAGCCAGCAGGGCAGCCTCAAGCTCTACCACATCTTCCTCCAGCTCTCTGATATGGCGGCACAGGTCATTTGTGGCCAGCTGAGTGTACTGTTGGCAAAAAGCCTGGATCTGTACCTTGCCCACATCCCACCATAGCTTCCAGGAGGAGTAATTCAGTCTTGTGGCCTCCCAGCCCCGCCAAAAGTTGGCAAAGCAGTCCCGGAAGTAAGAGTCTTGAAGCAGGCTAACATTGAAGCACCACTAGGGCACTTGTGCGCAGGTTCTCCCTGGCAGGCTCAATTCACAGCAAGCCAGGCCATGATCTGACAGGTCTGAGGGAATGATGTGGCCACTGCATAGGAGTGGCAGATGGTGCCTGGTGACATAAATGCGGTTGAGGCGGGCCATAGTGAGACCACCAGCACTCATCCTGGCCCAGGTGCACTGGTGCACATCAGGGTGCAGGGACCACCAGACGTCAACGAGGTCTGCAGTCTCCAAAAACAGACGCCAGCTTGCGGGCTGACGGCAGGTGAGGATCAGGCCCTGTATGGTTGAGCGGGGTGTCAGTGGTACAATTAAAGTCCCCACCTACAAGGACCAGGTCATCATTCTCACTAACATCGTGCAAAAGGGCAGCCAAGGTCTCGAAGAAAGTGACCCTCTCCTGGCCATCAGTAGGTGCATAAACATTGATGAGTAGCAGGTGGTGTTGTGCTACAGTGACACAGACAATCAGCAGGTGGCCAGGGACAATCTCCCGCACCACTGCTGTGTCATGCTGTAGTTGTGACAATAGGAGAGTCGCAACCCCAGTGCTAAGGTTGGTGCCATGACTCAAGAACAAGTGGCCTTGCCAGGCAGCATGCCAAGCCAACTGGTTGAATCTGTCGGAATGTGTCTCCTGGAGGAAGGCAACAGCCAGCTGCTTCTGGCACAGGAGCTCCAGGACACCCTCCCGTTTCAACGGATCTCAACAGCCATTGATGTTAAAAGTACCAATGGTTGTGGCTGCCGTGGGTGTGGGTATGGGAGAGGAAGAGTGAGGTAAGGTGTAGATAGAAAAGCACACCCCCAAGAGCAGAGCAAAAAGCAGAGACAGGTTGGAAAAGGCATATCATGCCCTACTCTACTCCAGGGACCCCGCCAAGCCCCACTTGTCTCCCACCTGCTGTGCGAGCTTCTCCAGATGATAAGCCATCTGCCGAGTGTTTCATAGTAGTTTCATAGTAGCTAGGGTCAGGAGGGACCTGAACAGATCATCTAGCCTGGCCCCCTGCCACAGGCAGGACTGAATGCTGGGTTCACAAGACCCCAGACAGGTGATCATCCAACCTCCTCTTGAATTTGCCCAAGGTAGGGGCGAGGACCACTTCCCTGGGAAGCTGGTTCCAGATTTTGGCCACCCTAACTGTAAAATATTGACTTCTGATGTCTAACCTAAACCTATTCTCAGCTTATTACCATTATTCCTCATCACCCCAGGTGGTGCTGGGGAGAAAAGGGCTCTACCTATTTGCTGTTGATCCCCCCTGATGAGTTTGTAGGCAGCCACCAGGTCCCCCCTCAGCCTCCTCTTGCTGAGGATGAACAGGTTCAGGTTCCTCAGTCTCTCCTTGTAGTGCCTGTCCTGCTGCCCTCTCACCAAGCGGGTGGCCCTCCTCTGAACCCTCTCTGGGCTGGCCACATCCCTTTTGAAGCGCGGTTCCCAGTACTGGACACAGTACTCCAACTGCGGCCTGACCAAAGTTGCATAGAGGGGGAGTATCACCTCTCTGGACTGGCTTTAGACGCACCTTTGGATGCATGACAAGGTATGGCTGGCCTTGCTGGCTGCAGTCTGGCATTGGTGGCTCATGTTTATCTTGGAGTCAATAATGACTCCAAGATCCCTTTCCACCTCTGTGCTAGATCTTGTTGCATAAGTTTGGCCGCAGCTCTGGCAGCCTTGATAAAAACTTTAGGATATGCGCACCATTGGGTGATGCATCATGCTATGTTCTTCTGTCCCTTAGTCTGTTTCAAAAAGGTCAGGAGCCCCCCATAATCAGGACCGACCCAGGGGAGTTCTGCCAACATGGGCTGCATTTTTCCGACAGACGCATGGCGAGGCTGCACCCTAGTTGGGAGCTCAGCATCTA
This sequence comes from Alligator sinensis, assembly GCF_000455745.1. NCBI lineage: Eukaryota > Metazoa > Chordata > Crocodylia > Alligatoridae > Alligator > Alligator sinensis. The sequence goes on along the minus strand of NW_005842012.1, from coordinate 1,982,881 downwards.
CACCCTCAATATCTAAACCCATCAACCTCCTTTAATTGTCCAGGTCAAGGTCTGGCTCTTGAAGAGCAATCCCCACCTTCTTGTGGGGAGAGAGGTCATCCTGCTCTCGAGATCACTTGCAACACTCAGAAAGCTGGATCTCCATCTCACTAGCCTCCTCATCTAATTCAGTAGCCTGGGATGTGACCAGGAGGTCAGCAGACTCCTCTGCTGCCCCCTGGGTCAGATCTCCAGAAGAGAGACATTGTGCATAGCTCTTACTGCCACCTGCCTCCAGAAGCTGGGAGACAGGCAAGGGATTAGTGACCCCCGCCTTCGCCTCCCCCACCTCCAAGCTGCCCTCATCCCTGGTCAACAGGGTCATTAACATGATAGCTGGAGTGGAGCCAGGCTCTCCAGCAGGCTCCTCCCCTCCCCCCTGCCACACCAGCTAAAGAAGGTCTCAGCGGGGATGGGAAGTCCTGAGTGGTCCCTTTCACTTTCTTCTCTTTGTTCTTCTTCTTCTTTGTTGCAGGTGGCCCACCCTTCCTAGAGGATGGGCCAGACTGCTTCTGGCCTGCCTCCCCAGAGCCATCCACCTCAGACAAAGCCATGGTGAAGGGCAACTGGGAGGAGGCCTGAGCCCCATCATCTGACAGGGCCTTGGTACCACAATCGCTGACCACCCCAGCCACCTCAATCAGGGCAGTCAGGGGGAAAGTGGAGGCATCAGCCTCTCCACCTGGTGGTGTCCCTGTACTGGTGGGGGGGGGCACTGTAGGTGGAATGAGTGGAGGGAGGGTTGGGGCCTAGTCCCAGCCCCTCCGCTGGACAGCACTCTCACGCCAGAGACTCCAGCACCCTCAGATGGAACAGGGGTAGAAGGAGGTCAGGAAAATCTCCCAGCCTCACTGGGTGGGGCCTGCATCCCAGAAGTAGATGCGCCATCTGTCGGCGCTGCTGTAGTCACCGACGTTCTGGCCAATCTCCCCTGTGGGCACTGTGCTGCTAGGTGGGAAGAGCTATCGCACTGAAAACACGTGGTCTCCCCAAAGGAAAAATAGATCACAAATCTCCGCCCATTGAACATGAGGCTGAAGGACTGAGGCAGAGACCATGGGCCCACCCTGAGAAGCATGAAAACCTGCCTTCGAAAAGTCAGGACGTGCCTCAGTTTTGGGTTCTTACTTCCTATTGTCAGTCAGCAAAAGGGACTCGTAAGAACTCCATAGGGCTCAAGTTCCTTGGCCAGCTCCCGATCGGTCACATGTGGGGGCACATTAGAAATCACCACCCTCACTGCTGAGGTGTCTAGGGGCATGACAAAATAGTATGCACCTGCAATGTTCAGGCCCTCTGCGCACACCCTATTAACTAGAGTGGAATCACTCAGGTAAATCATTAGGACCGTGTTAACACAACCTGCGTAACGTATGTTAAGTTGTCCCAGGAGACTAGCAAGGGCATCTACACAGACCTCGACCCCGATGTAGGGAGGGCTGTGAACCGTCAAGCCATGGGTAACGGGGAAGTTCTGAGAGGCATTCTTATGCCAGCTGCTGTGTGTAAGAGCAGCCGTTCCTGCTAGGACAGAGTTAATGTCAAGCTATAACTGAGCAAAAGAAAACAAAACAAAAACAGTTTATACTAACTAAAAAGATAAGTGTCTGGAAATGCGGCCATAAAACTCTAGATGGGAGGGGGAAAGGGGCGGAGGAAAAAAAAAACACCGGGGGGGAGGGGGTTGAAACAGCGAAAAAAAAGAAAACAAAGGGGGGGAAGGAGGGGTAATTAAGAGCACCCCTCGGAAGACAAGCTATTGGAAAAGATAACTCCCCGCACGCAACAAGCAAACAGAAAAAAAAGAGAGAAAGAGAGACAGTAAGAAAGAAGGCTGTAAAAAAGCAATTCACAGACAAAGAAACTGGAAGTACAGGGGAGAGGGGACAAAGAGGAGAGAAAGGAAAAAAATGCTACAAAAATGCAAGGAAAGAATCCGAAAGTGAGATAAACAGAAGCTAGAGACCTTTAGACAGGTGGAAGTCAGAAAAGAAAGAGATAGGAAGCAGGGGAGTCTTATGCTCAGGATCACCCCACGCAGCTCCAAGCGAGCCTTGCCCAGTGCATCCAAAGCGGAAGGAAGGAAGGAAGGAGGTTGTCAGCCACAAAAAACAATATAAAGACAGTGATGGCTATCTTGGTTGACAGGCATTCCACAAATTAAGCCCTGCCCCCTTCCCAAGTGCCACTCTGATCCCCTTCTCCTGCCTGATCTACTACTCTACTCTCTGCCCCCTACCCTCCAAACACAGTGACTGCCTGTGCCACATGGGCCATGGGTTGACCACACCTTATAAGAGATTCTATACATATACCACAATCCTTTTAATACAAATCAAGAGCCTAGAATAGCATAGAGGGGCTATACAAGCCCCAAATTCAGCTGGGAAGAAGTCCCTCAACAAAGGAACTGAGAAAGATGGCCCCAATCAATACTCTAAGGACTCAATCAAAAAGTCTCGCATTAACCTCAATGGTTCTGAGGATTCTGTTTTTTCTTTGTGTTATTTTTTTCCTCTGGTCCCCAAATGACGCCTAAACTCAAATATTCTCAAGAGGATGGCCAACATTTCTGAGGTAGACAAACAGTCACATTGATACTGTTTGCAATTTCTCCACCCTGCCTTTTTCAGTTTCAGGTTCTGTGAGATATTCTTATGAATGGAGTTTGAAATGAAAATCAAAAGGGGTTGTGAAGAGCATCAAAAATTTGTTAGTTTTATTTGAACAAATGTTAAGACTTTTTTGCAGTATTCAACTGCTCTATTTGTGACACTGCTGGCCTTGGATGTTATACTGTAGGAGAAAATCCCACGTTCAGAGAAGAATGAACTAACTGATTTGACAGAAAATAGAAATATGAAAAGTATTGATGTCTGAACATATACATGAGTATAAGACCCTCTGTTGAGTTAGATCACACACTAAAAAAAAATGACCTTGTGTGTAAAACAATCCAAACACTTGACCCAATAAAAGTTAGGATTTGGGGGAATAAAAGAAACTTACATCACAAAAAGCCTGTGTCAGATTCATTCTGGTGCTTCACAAGCATAACATACTACAGATAAAAAGTGGGATCAACTCTGGCTATGGGAAATTAATTTTATTTGTAACTTTTACTATCATACAATGTATTCAATTATGTCTGTGCAATGAAGTGAAGGCTCAAGATTTGCCACCTAAAGCTATTCCCACTGAATTCTTCCTCGTGAGAAACACAAACACTGGAGCGTATGTGGTAATTAAGTACAGATGTGATTATTTGACAAATAATCATAACAAATAATTGTCACTTCCTTGTTTAGAAACCACTAATTTAAAACATGTGCATGCTGACCTAACCTTGCTGATGCACTTTCCTTTCATTTAGGGGTTTCAAACTGTTATCTTTTCTACAAAAAAACTAACTCTTTGTTCTCTTGTTGTAACTTTCCATTTCAAAAACAGTTATTCTTCTCAGAAGTGTTTTCTAAACTGGCTTCTGTTTTGCAACACTTGTCATGAAAAGCCACTTTAGGAAAGCTGGGCAGGAGGATATAGACACTAGACCAATGGCTATTCCATTTATTTCAGAAAGTCCAGTGACACTAGTTTAAATTAGGAGAATAATTCCATTCCTCCAGACACAAAGTACAGATATTTTCAGTCAGTCACCTTAAATACAAGTAAACTTTCATGAAACAACAGCCCGTCTCCCCTCAGAGTGTCTACTGAACTATCCATACATGAGCACACTCAGGGGAAGATGGACATCTCTTACTCAGGCTGTTGAACAGCTGTCACAGAATTACCCATGTGAATAATACATTTGCAATATGGCCTTTATGAAAGGTGCAGCAACAGAAACAAAATACTGGAAGAGACATACAAAGGGAAAAAAATAGACCACGTGTAAACAGAAATAGTCCTAAATAAATGTTCCTTCCCAAAGAGAAACTCTTCCAAAATTTATGTTGCTCAACAGCCAAACATGGATCCAAATTTGGCATGAAATAATAACCCCTATTTTTATAATGGAGAAAGCCAGACCTCAATTAGAGTTTTAGAAATTAGAGGAATGATCTTCCCCTCATTTAGATGAGCAAGAATCAAGAATAAATCCCATTTAAGTCAATGTTATACCAACATAAACAAGGAGTCTTGGGGACTGTATTTTAATTTAGTGGTAACGATTAAAATAGTGTATGTCTAAGGTTATACATACTGTATAACAGTGTTTATCTTAAGAGTATATTGTTTATCTGTACTAAAAAATGTTCAACCCAACCTTCAAACAATATAATTTAGGTTTTCAATCAAGTATTAGTATAGAGTGTTTGGAAAAAACAGCAGAATCTTGATGAATGTTTGTGTCAAGAACACTGTTTACTTTTTCGTTTTCCTTCAGAATCTGGAGTTTAATGATTGTACTGGGTGTCCAGTACACAATATAATTTGATGATTGTGAGCAATATGCATTTTAATTCATTGTTACAAACTTTCATAAGCATGACATTGTGATAAATGGAGAAAAGATGTAACCTAGGTGAATATTCTATGCGATGTCCCATAGAATAAAAATGAAATTACAGCCTTTCCTTAAAATAACAGCAAAAAAGTTATGGGATTGTAAACCTTATCAATGCACGATGCATTTAGTATTTATTCATATTGTACTTAGTCATTCAATTGGTACAAGCTTGCTCATGTGTGCTGGAGACTTTGTGGAAGAATCATCTCACATCCAGAATCTGCCCCCTCAAAAGAGTCTGGCATTTGGGAGGAAGAAGGGTGGAAATCCTGCCCGGACTCACTGGTATAACAGTGGAGAGAATAAAGCATGCTTCCCATCAACACTCTACATTAGGGGTGGGTGACCCCTGGCACAGGTGCTGGAGTGTGGCATGCAAAGACTTTTTGCTTGGTATGCACACCTCGAGGCAGACAGTGGGGAAGGGGCTGAAATGCCACAACAAGGGTTGGGCCCCTCGTGGCTCCCACGCTGTCTGCCCCAGCATGCCAACATCTTCCTAGTCAAGGTTGTGGGTGCTTTTGGCACTCTGCCCCAAAATGTTGCTGTCCCCTGCTCTGCATCTTTGGTGGTGAGGGATGCAATGCCTTCAATCCTACATCTCCTTGTCTTTCTTTCAGGCAGCCAGCCTGGGCAATAGTACTAGGAGAGCTTGGGATCCCCAGCAACACCGGGGATGTGCCCTGAAGAACAGAGTCCCTGCTTCATATGTTCTCCAATAAAGGCTAAGAGTAAATCTGGCCTCTTCCTACACTTAGCAGGTTAAAACCAGTGCAAGAAGCAGCTGGTGTGCTTCTCCCTCTGAAATAATCTTCCAGCTATGGTTTGGAAAAACAATTTGGAATAAGTTTTTCACAGTCCTGCAAGGTGGTTTCAAAGAGCAAAGCTCATTTCTAATCAAACCTGAGGAAAATGTATTCTTCTGAGAGAAGTTCTCAGGGAAATGCTACCTCTTTCACTCAGTAGTTGAAATTCCCAGTACACGGAGACTCCAAGCTGCCTACCTAATAAAAAGTCCACCAGACAAGAGGCCAGTCTTCCAGCTGGTATAAATAACACGGCTCTACTGACTTCAAGGTAGCAACACTAGTTTTCGGCAATTACAGATCCTGTGAAAATGACACACACGTGTTATACTTTGTTCAAAAGCCACTGCTCTGTTGTTTGATATCTTCACTGAGATATTACACTTTCCTTTTGATATCCGGTCTAATACTGGGCTGTAATAATTGGGGGCTATACCCAGGTGGTGAACTCAACCATGGGAAGTAGGCAAAGTTCCAAAACTGATATTATAATCTGAAACAATGAGTCAATAAAAGAGGTATGAAATGAAGACAGAGGCCATGTCCAGACGAGCGGGGACTTTTGGTTCCCCAGGGACAAGTAGCAGCGACACACCTTGTGCTGCAGCTACTAGTCCCTGGGAAGTGTCCGTGCCATGTGCACTTACCCCGGGGGCAACTTGTGCTGGCCCCAGCAGTGTTACCTGGGGTCCTGGGGGCCTCCCGGGAGCTTGGGACTGGAGCAATAGTTGTTGGAACTGACCTGCTAGTCTGGAGTATATCTGTGACTGCCCACTCTTCCCCACCCCCATTTCCTCTAATCTCCCCCAAAAATCAACACGAGCCATATTTCCTTCACTTTTTACTATTGTATCCTTCTGTCCCCCATTGTATGCATCTGTTTTGTTAAACAAGGAAAAGGAATTCTCCGTTCCTTTGTCCACAGCTTTCACAGCAATCAAAATTCCAACAATACTAATCTTTTACTCACCATTAACAAGGACTGCTTGACAGAATAAGGCTCTAAGCAATGTCCTAGTTTAAAAAAAATATGGTTTAGATGGGTTTTGATTGTTTGTTTTATGTAATAATTCAGTTTCAACTTGAACATGTCTTATATTTTGTCCTTGATTCTTTTTATCCTATGTATCCCAACCATTTAAGTATTTTGGCATGTATCTTCTAGTAAATTTTCCATGGAATCAAGCCATACTCAAAACCCCAAACCACATTTAACTGTTCAGTCTTGTGCAGTGATGGGGTCATGTTAGCACCTTTGATTCTCTGAGCCAATTTAGTCCATTGAAATTAACACAAAAGAGCTTAAGTTTCCATAACACCTTTATGTTTTTAAATGTGTCATTTAAGTATGTCCACCGGAAGGAATTGTTTAGGCCATTATATTCTATAGGGAGAATTCTATTTTCTTAATAAAGTGGATGATGTTTCATGTTAAAGAAGAATATTTCCCTATGAAATATAATGTAAACAGCAAGAACTAAAGTGGTGACAACTATTCCAGCAGACACATAACCAAAGGGAAGTTTCTCTGACAAAGCATTTAAGGTGCTTAGATCAATATAACTGAATTTGATTACAATATATTCTTCCCATTGCAGGAGAGAAAGTAGCTTTTTCCCCCAAAAAAATTCAGAGAAAAGAAAAGAAAAAAGAAAAGAAAAAGAAATCCCTGTGGTATTATCCCTTCCCTTCAATTTGAAAGCTGTTAAATATGAAGATAGCACCCTAAGGATCTGCTGTTTCAAAGTTAACTGGGTGGGAGGGAGAGAAGTATCTTCTCTCTGCATGCAGTAGTACTTTCACATATATGGAGGGTGAAATGTCACCCCCGAGCAGTCTAGGTTTTACCTACCCCAAAACAAGGTGGGTCAGAAACAAAAATCACAAGGAACTGCTCTGCAGGCAGAGCCGACCCTAGGGGGGCGTGAGGCCCGGGACAAATCAGCCTGTGTGCGGCCCCCTTAACACTGCACAGGGAGGTCTCTGTGCTTCTTCCGCAGTGGCTCCACAGGGCTCCACTGGCTGTGCAGGGTCCCCCCAAAGTGTGGGGCCTGGGGCAGTCGCCCGAATTCACCATGCCCTATGGATGGCTCTGTCCGCAGGCCTGATGGCATCAATGTTTTAAGTGACTCCATATCCATTTCATGCTCAGCTGGGGTCATGCCACTAAAAGGAAAGCAAATACCTGGGCACTCCCCAGCCATATGGATTGTTCCATAGGGAAACAGGGTCCCACTTCCCGGACATTGTCCAGGGATGTGGAATGTGGTACCATCAATCTCTCTCTCATTTTAGAGCCCTCAGTTCAATAAAAGGAAGTTTGTAAGGATCAACCTTTGTCAAACACCGCCCCACACATGCACACACTAAATGTAAAAGAACTTTTGAGCAGGGTAATGATACACGAGTAAGTCAAATCAGGTTACAAGTTTCATTTAGAGCTCTTAGGCCAGGTATAGACATTATACTTTAACCAGTGTAAGTGATCAGAAATCATTCTATATCCATAACAGAACAAAAGTTCAGCACATACAGACTAGTTTAAAAATGGCAAAATCCAGTCTAAGATTTGCACCCCTACCAAAAGGCAAATGTGTTCTGCTTGTTACCCATCTAAACTATGCCACTTCCAGAAACCTGCACAACTTAGAGTGATTTCACCTCAAGCTTTTTGAACGTCTTTACCTAGCCTTACTGAATAAATATTCCTACTTTGACCAGTTGCACTGCTCACTTTCTCCTCAGTCTCTCAGATGTCTCTTTCAGTGGTAAGATGCACTTAAAGCCACATATTAGCTACCCTTTCTCTTTCAGTCTCCCAGGAGCAGTGAGCAGTTCAAGCTGCTTGTCTCTCCTTTCCTGCCTCCCACCTCCTGGGCTCAGAGAAATAAAACAAAAAAACAATGCAAGGCCACCGCAAGAAACTACTCCCATCAATCATACTGAAGGAGACCATGATTCAGGCAAGTGTCTTGTTATGAATGGCCCAGCACCTTACATTTCAACAGCTCCTTCATAGTAAGTCCCATGTGTGACTGGTTCAATCTCTCAAAAGCCCAGGAGTGCAATTTTTAACATTCCTTTAGGTTGGGGTTCACTCTCCCTCTGAAAGATCTCATTTACACCTCTGCACAGAGGTCGGGGCAGTCAGCCTAGAAGTTTTTTTCAACTCAGTTCACCCATGGAGTGTAAATTATTTACTGCAGAGTCTGTAGCAAAAATCACAGGAATAATGAAATGCTCCGAAGTGGAGCATGCATTCTGCTCCGTGCTCCATTCAGCAGAATCTATTTCCCAATTGCTTAAGCATGGCAAATGAAGGTTTAAAAATTAAGCATTTGTTGTACATACAGAAAAGAAAAAAATTCTTGTTAAAAACTTTTTGATTTACTCATCACCAGCTGATATATAAAACCACATAGGCCTATCGTACTCTAAAAATATATTTTTTCAATGAATAATTCAATTCTCCCCTAAAATTAACATTTCCCCTATTTTTTGAATGAATCACAAACTGATCTTGACTCCTGGTTATGTGTTGGTTACAGTTAACTATTCACTGGGTGACTGGGCAATTCATTTAAACTATGTGCCTCGGTTCACCTCTGCAAAATGGGGTTGATAATTACTTCCATTGTAAATTGCTTTAAGTTTTATGCATGGAAAGCACTAGGATAGGAGACAATTATAATACATTCACAAGCCCATGTGACATATTACAGTAGAGTGTGGAATAAGAAATTTCAGTCCTTGGACTTCTCAGGAACTGTTTGCCTTGACTATTCATTATCTCTGACGTGACAGCTTCCTAGGTATTGTTTCAATTACTTAAATAAATTTTTTAAGCAAGAGAAGAATGAACAAAATGACAGGTAACAGCAATAATTAATCAGAGATCAGTGAATACTCTTGGTCATGCATAAATAACCTTGTTTGCATAGCAATTTGGGCACTGATATGAGCAGCTACCATTTATCAAACAAAGGAGAACTAGCAGGGGGCTGAAAACAGTAGAAAAACTACTTGGAATTCCACCCCTCATTTATGAACACTTAAAGTTTTCAATGAACTCTATGGGTGCGTGCACACATGCAAGCACGTGCTCTTGCAGCAGCTCAAATAGAAGTGCAAATTTGAGCTGGGGCTTTTTGCCTCAGCGCACATGCTTGGACATGCACTTTGTTGTGGAGCAAATTGTGCCACCTGGGGCAAAATAACCCTGCCTGACTCCTCCTAGATCTGCAGCCAGGGGGAGCTAGAGCCCAGGGCCAGCAACTGTGCTGTCCCCAGCAGTATAAACAGTTGCCCTGGCAAGTAGGTCTACTCACTCTCAGGAGCTTCTAGGACTCAGCAAATTGCTACCCGAGGACACCACCCCTTGTGCCAGCCAGACTGCTGAAGCAGCCCTGAGAGTTCCCTGCACCCTTTACTCACTGCAGCAGTCTGGCAGTGGGGGCTGCTGCCTGGCTGTGACCTGCTGTGCACCTGTCAGACCTGGATGAGCCCTCTGCCCCTCGGCTAGCTACCAGTGGGGTGTGGCTGCAGGGTTGGCCTTTGTGCGGCATTGTTGCCATGTGTGTCCCTGCCCGGCCATCTGGGCAGCTATTGCCTGGAAGATGTTCCCAGTTTGGTGGCCTGCTTTGAACTGTTAAAGCATGCCCTCCTGTCCCCAACTGGCCAGGAGGTCAGCCACAGCCAGCTGGGTCCAAGGTGCCAGCTCTGAGCAGGCAGGATCCTATCACTGACCTCCCTAGCAGGAATTCTGGTGTTCCCTATTTGTAAACGAAAAAATCCATGATAAAAAAATCCCAAAGTCACTCCGTAAAATACCCCAAAATCCATGTTCCTCCACAATTAAAACAAAAGATCACTATAAAGACAGAGAGACAGAGAGAGAGAGAGAGGGAGAGAGGGAGAGAGAGATCAGTTGGGCAATGTTTTATTGATATATCTACAGTGCTAAAGCAATTTGGAAGACTACCAGTGTCCCTATCATAATAATAAAGTGAACTCTAAATACGCTTCATGAATATATAATTTTGCTGCCCCCCTCCTCAGGGGCTACATGCCCCATCCCACCCCTGCTGGCTCCCCTAGTTCCCTGGATTGCTGCCCCACCTGGCCCCATTCCCCACCAGCTTCTGCAGCCCTCCAATGGCTGCCCACCTGGCCCCATCTCTGACTTGCACCCTCAACCTCACCATGGCTGCCCCACCCGCAACCCCAGCTTCCAGCACTTAAAAAAAAGAAAAGCCTGTACTTACTCAGCAGGGGCTGTGGGGGCTATGGGACCTCCTAGCAGAGCCCCCCCCCCCGGCAGCACAGGGCAGCAGGATTTTATATATCAGCTGGTGAGTGGAAGGGGCCACTAGGGCTGTCACCCTGCCCTGCACTGTGGGGGTAGGGCCCCAGTAACCTCAGCTGCAACTGGAACTGCTGGCAAGTGCCAGAGTTTGCTTTTCTTTTTTTGGGGGGGGGGGGGGGGGGGGGGTTGCTCCTG